>NC_136495.1:47854688-48464688 GCF_053919585.1 Euprymna scolopes | reverse complement strand
AAATCTAAACCAAAAGAGACCAACATTTGGTCGCGTGTGTCAGACTCTCTTCAGCCTCTGCTTATATCTATCTCCTCAGAAAAAAATATATATATAGCTACTCTACTTTATCCGTGTGTGTGTGAGAGAGAGAAAGTGTGTAAGTGAGTTCCCTATCGACTCGAAAACGACAGCTAGGATGATTTTTATGAAATTTCAGACCTAGATACTTTATGTACCTGGCAGTGTTCTTAAATAGGTTTTGTATCGGAATGTCTTCAATAAGTATCGATAATTGAAATAATGCAATGAAAGAAGGAACAGGCGATTTTGACCAAAGTTAACACCTTATACAGCCTAACATCACAAGTGTATTTGAGAAGTTTTATTACCACACAAGCCGAAAGGCTTGACATGAACAGTAGGTTCTTTGATCTGACAGTAGCGCATTCAAAATGAATGTTGCTGTTTAAAGCACAATTGCACCATGGTATTTGACTTTTTCATTTTAAACATAAATTCAAACCATTATAACTGCACTAATAGTAAGGCCAGGCATATAAAATGAACAGTAGGCCCTTTGATATGACAGGGGCATGATTGAAATTAATGTTTCTGTTTAGAGCACAATTGAAACAGGATACTTGACTTTTGCATTTTAAACTTTAATTCAAGCCATTATATATATAAAAATAATCTTGCAAAAGCAACAGCAGGTTCTCTACAGTGCAATGTAGACTACAATGTATTGTAGACTAAGTTATTGTTGGGAGGCATGTGAAGCTTCCTCAACTAGAGGTCCCACACTAGAGCAGGGAATCAATCAATCTGATTGAAAAATGGCCAATTTTGATGACAATAAAAATATGGGAGTATGAAACATTCATTGATCATCATTCAATCCTGGGCAACGTTAAGTCTCCGGGCTAGTATATCTATCTATATCAATCTATCTATCTATATTCCTATAAATTTTTTTTTTTTTTTTTTTTGTGTATTAATATTCATATTTAAAACCTTTTTTCTATTTATTTAAAAAGAAAACACAACTTTATTATATATAGATTGTGGAATTGCATTCATCTGCAAAAGATCTAGCTAATTTGCATATTTTTTTAAACATTCACCTTAATTGATTAGTTTTTTTTCGATTTTCTTATGCGATGATCATCTTTAGTATACTATTACGTGTAATTATATTCATCCAGATATTCTAAATGATTTATACTTGCGTAATATTTACTTAAAAAAGGTTATAGTAAACACAAACCTCTTTCTATATATATTTATGTATGCATATATATATATATTTGTTTAAAAAAATTTGCCTAGCAAACTCCTCTGTCAATTTTTAGTCTACAGACATGAAACTTAATATATAGGGTATTCAAACCCATGCAAAACTTTATATTTGGGTTTTAGTCAGGGAAAATCGGTGCAAATGTGTGAAAATAAAAAAAAATGGAATTTGCTAGGTAAAGGTCGAACGACGGCATTACAAATATGCATGTATAACATAAAAGCTATTGGTTCATGTTTTAATTTTAAGCCGTGCAGTAAACATGTCTTCATAACTCAGGCATAAAAGTCAAACGAAAAAGTAAATCGTAAACTAAACATTTTGGTTTCAATTCTCGGTGGTGCCACATGAGTCATTTTTTTTTTTTTTTTCTTAAATCAATACTATCTGTTGGGTCCAATATAATATAATAATAATAAATACGAAATCTGCACAATATAATATAATAAAAAATACCAAATCTGCATTAATCAAAATATCATTACGACTGGGCAATGCTGGGCAGCCTGTGAAATAGCATATGTATGCATATATATATATATATATATGTATGTATGTATGTATATATGTATGTATATATGTATGTATATATATATGTATATATATGTATGTATGTATATGTATGTATATATATGTATGTATATATATGTATATGTATGTATATATATGTATATGTATGTATATATATGTATGTATATGTATGTATATATATGTATATATATATATATATATATGTGTGTGTATATATATATATATATATATATATATATATATATATATATATATATATATATATATATATTATTTTAAAGCAGTAAATTGTCTATGTTATCATAGTGTGATGGATTGAGACGCTGGACTGAAATACACTGAAATACATAAGGTCTGGGGTTCGAGTCCTTACAACAGTCAAGCTACGCTGATGAGAGGTAGGGCCCTGAAACATGCGTGTACGTAGATACTGTTTTTAAAAATAATAAATAAATACGTCCAAATAAAAAGAGGGCGACTTTCTAAGAAAACACCGGATCTCCAAGGTGGAGGCAGTAACATTAATATCGTTTAAAAAATCAACAACAAAACTACGTATATATTGGGGGAATTATTTATATTTTTGTTATTTAACAGTATCAGAATAGAGGAGGAAGATCAACATGTTGCCATTTTATATCTTCTTACCCAGCAATCAGCAGCAGCATTGTGTGTTCCCTTTCCGGTTTGTTAATGGGGCAACAGTTGGTCTTAACATTCGGAGAGGAAGAGAGGAAGGAAGCTAAGCCTTGATTGGCTGACTGAGATCACTCTTGCTTGACATATTTGTAGTCAATTTCAACAGTTCCAAACAAAGTCACCTTACAAAAAGATTTGTTTCGTTATTGTTATTTTGCTTTTTTTCTTCTTTTTTTTTTTTTGTCTTTTTGTTCCGCTACTTAAAAGTAAGGAATTATTTTATTAACTTTTTAGAAAATTTCAAAGAAATGTTTATAGAAAGGATTTAAAAAAAAAAAAAAAAAAAAAAGACAGAGTTATTTTTAATGCAGAGGACAAGAAAGTCCCTAGAAGAAAAAGATTTGAAAGAGGTTTTTAAACAAAAAAGAAAGAAGAAAAAAAATTAGGGTCAGAAACATACAAAAGATTTAAACCTCCCCCCCCCCTCCCCGAAAGAGATCAAAGAAAACAAAAGAATTGTCTCAGGGAGATTTTTTTTTTCGAAAAGAATTCCCCTTTTAAAGAAAGAAACAGGATAAAAAAAAAATAAGTTTTTTTTATAAACTATATGGGCAAGCTAAACCCATGAACTTTTAACCTCGAGAAGGTTTTGTTTAAAAAACAAATAGAATAAGGTCTGAAGCGACCTATGTAAAAGAAAAATATATTAGAAAAGGAGAGAAGCTGAAAAGAGAGATCTTTTGAAGAATTAGTTTTCTGAATGCTTAAAAAATGACTCCTCAGTCTATAGATGAATGGGGACATAATTGAATAGTATCATTCAATGCTGCTAAGACAAAGCTCCTTTCTTTAACAATTATAAGAAACCTTTTCAACCACCGATTGCCATGGCAAATAGCACTCTATCTAAAAGTCCAACATTCAAAATCATTCGGGTAACATGAATTGGAAAAGAAAATACACAGAAGTTACTACCAAAACTGCTGTAAAGAAAGTGGGCTCCTTTTACCATGCTAGAAAACTTGTTTGATCTGCAAGTATTCTATATCTCTATAAAACCACAGTCCACCCGTACATGGATATTGTTGTCACATCTGAGCTAGTGTACTAAACACTAGTCTCTCACTCTCTGACAGACCAAAAAAACAATCTCAAATCTAATAGGTTCCAAACTGTCCACCATGCACCAGTCCCTGTCACTATACCACAACGTTGCATCCCTGTAGCTTGTTTTACAAGCACTTCAATGGAATGTGCTCCAACGAATTTGCTGCCCTGACGCCCCTGCAATGTAAACTCATAAATCAGCTAAATTCCACCCTTTCACTGTCGAGGTCTCCAATTGCCGGAGGGCTTTCTACTCTAATAGTTTCTTTTTTTGAACTATTAGCTTTGGAATTCCCTCTCTGCTCCCTGTTTCTCTAACTGTATGGAGGCATTTAAATGTAAAGCAAACAAACATCTTGCTGCACAACTCTATGTCTCACTCACAATGTACCTTGTTTTCATTGAAGTTTAATGCATGTCTCTTTGTTCTTCCGTTTTCTTCAAGTTATTTTCTGGAATTTTTGCTGATAAAGCGAATTTACTCATCGCTTCTTATTCTCTGCTCTTCTTGGTAACGTATACAGAATAGCTATTTACCTTTTATCGCTTAAAGCAATTGTTATTTTTAAAATAATTATTTCTCACATAGAGATACGTTGCTCCAATTGATTTATTAGAGGTTTCTTTTTTTAGTCCAGAAAAAATATTTTCCATAAAATGGATGAAAAATATCAATAAATTATTTGTCATTAATAGATTTTTTGTGTTAAGAAAAAAATTATATATCGGCTATCAAATTCTTTGCAGTAGAATTATTTTGGGTCAAACTCTTCAGCGACAGATTCATTGGAAAAACACTTATAATATTAAATGCATAAAATCCAATCACACGAAAAGAAATCGATTTATCTACAAGTTTCACGGTGGATATTGTTTTTTTTTTTTCTTTTTATAACTTATTGGTGAAATACAAAATAAATGAAGATATCCGACTTTTACAAATTTTGTTCTACCACAAAAGTATATGTGAGGTGCCTTCAATAAGATTCGGAACATTTTTGTACAGGCATTTAAAATTGCTAGAAAATTCAGTATGTTATTGCTATACATCTGATGAGATAACTGACCAATTTTTATGATTTCAGGTTCAATTGAGCAGATACAGTAGAAATTGGAATACATCCTACTAAAGCCTGATTGTTACAGTTGGTAAATTTCAAAAATGCAATCTGAATGTGAGAACATTTTAAAAGAACGATATGCAATAAAATTCTGTTTTAAACTTGGAAAAAATGCCCCTGAAACATATGGAATGCTTCAGACAGCTTTTGGATTATCTTGCATTAATCAAGCATCAGTTTTCGAATAGCATAAGAGATTCAAGGAAAACAGGGAGTCTGTGAAGGATGATGAGAGGTGTAGGAGGAGTAAGGAAGTCAGAACAGCAGAGTTGACTGGCCAAATAAAGAATTTCATGGATTAGGACCGTTGTGTGTCTATAGAGACAATAAATGCACAGTTTGATGTCAGTTTGGAAACTGTACTTACAATTATTCGTGAGGAACTGAAGATGTGGAAGATTTGCCCAAATTTTGTCCCAAAGGTGTTTCATCCTTGTCATAGGCTATTTGACCAAAATAGGCATCAAGACAGTCTCTCACCCTCCCTATAGTCGACATTTTGCCCCCCTGTGACTTTTGGTTATTTCCTAAGTTCAAGGAAAAACTTAGAGGCTGCCGTTATTAGACAACTGAGAGGCTGTGACAAAATTATGGAGGTTACAGCATCAGTCTCCTCAGTCAACCAAACTGCACCCCGACTATTTCTCTCACCATACCTGAAGCCGACGAAGACATCACGGACGTCAGAGAGATGATTAAAAAGCAAACTAAGCACATACAGGAGTTAAGCAACCAGATGAGGAATCAAACCATGATGCAGCATAGGTCATACTGTCCTCAACAGGACAACTTTCGTCAACGGCGCTCTGAGAGTCGGAACAGATACCCTCGTAGACAACAACGATATATGATTATGCTATTATCATCGACATTATGGAGAAAAAGCTGTGAGATGCCAACAGCCCTGTGCATTTACACAAGCATCTAAATCATCAGGAAACGATACGGCCAAGTGGTTAATGCGACTGACACCTCTGGCTGGCATCATATGCGTCGCACTTTCTACGTCACTTACAGGAATTCAGACATACATTTCCTCATCGATACAGGAGCAGAAGTGAGTGTTATTCCAAGCAAGCTGATAAAGTAATGATGAACGTAGATACCGTTTGTTTTACAAGCCACGAACCACTCCCCCATTCCAACCTACAGTCACAAATCGATGACATTAGACGTAGGATTAAAACCCACATTTCAATGGATATTCACAGTAGCGATTCTCCCATTTCCAATACTTGAAGCAGATTTTTTATACTGTTTTGACATACTCGTCGACATAAAATGCGGGAGAATATTGGATAACAATACCGGATTATCAGTGCAAGACAGAATCAGCAAATTGGCAAAAATAAGCTGTCGTAGTAAAATACACAAAAGACATATACACATATACTTCAACAATTTGAAAACATTACGCAACCTGTCTACATGGGCAATAATATCAAATATGATGTCACGCATCATATACAGACTGAAGATCCACCCATAAGCGTGCGCCCATGCAGACTCTGTCTCAATCACTTAAAAGCAGCTAAACAAGAGTTCCAACACATGCTGGACCTGGGCATCATTCATCCGTCTCAGAGCAACTGGTCGTCACCATGCCACTTGGTCCCCCAAGATGACATCAGGTGACTAGTGCCCTTTTGGAGATTATAGGACACTTAACAGCCGAACAGTACTCAATAACTATCCGATCCCTCACTTTTATGATTTTTCCAATTCACTCAATGGAAAATCGATTTTCTCCAAAATCAACCTCATGCATGTGTACAATCAAATCCCTGTCAACCCCAAAGACATCCCCAAGACTGCCATTACTACTCCATCTGGACTTTTTGAATTCATTAGAATGCCTTTCTGAGTGAGAAACACCGCCCAGGATTTTCAATGGTTCATAGACGTAGTTACACCTGGGTTGCCTTTCGTTTACATGTACATCAACGATTTATAAGTGGCAACTTCGTCCACAGAGGAGCATATTCAACACCTCAACAAATTATTTCACAGACTATTGGAATACAGCGTGATTATCAATCCTAACAAATGTGAATTCAGTGTTTCATCATTATCTTTTCTTGGTCATATTATTGACAAGGACGCCATTCATCCCCTGGTTCAATCTATTGTTGATTATTCTGTTCCCACTTCTCTTCGTAAACTATGGGAATTTCTTGGTTTAATTAACTTTTACAGATGATTCTTACATCACTGTGCCGAATTGGCATAGCCCTTAACTGATCTTCTTCGGAATGGATAAAAAAAGAACGAAGGGATTACACTAAGCGAACACGAACTGCACTCTTTCTCAGTTTAAAAAATAAAAATTCTTTGCAAATGCTACATTGTTGACAGACACACCAATTGCGTTATTCGTGAATGATTCAGAGGAGTTTTACAACAATCCATTGATGGTTTTTGGCAACCATTATCCTTCTTTTCTAGAAAAAAAATACAGTACTTTCACTATTGTTACCGATCACAAACCACTGTAACACGCTTTATTCACTAAGCCTGGCAAACATTCGTCCAAAGAAGCTTGTCACTTGGATTACATTTCACAATTTACTTCGGGCATTAAATATGGCAAAGGCACCCAAAATACTGCTGCTGACACACTATCGTGTATGCATGCTAACACCATTCAGATTGTTCACAATATGGATCTTCATCAGATCACTAAGGATCACTAAGGAACGATGGAAAATTAAACAACTTACGATGATCTCCTCCTAGTTTCAACTTTCAACAAGTTCCCTTGCCTTTCTCAAACAAATTTTTTTTGGTGCAACACTTCAACTGGACATGAACATCCATACATACCTCTCCAACACAGACAAGCAGTTTTTTTTTTTTTTCGAAATTACACAATTTATTGCACCCAGGTGTTCAAGCAATATATAAATTGGTTATGTTGTTTCATATGGACCACTATTAACAAGGACATACACGGCTGGTCACAGAGTTATATCTCTTGCCAGAAATCCAAAGTCACTCAACATATTAGCGAAGTTCCTTGTTCTGAGGTTCGTTTTAAACATGTTCACATCGATATAGTGGGTACATTACCACCTTTGAAGAACTTTACATATCTGCTCACTTGCGTCAACAGATTCTCTAGATAGCCTGAAGCCATACCCATCACTGACATCTCTGCCAAGACTCTCACCAAAACAATCGTTTCACAGTGGATATCAAGATTTGGTGTGCCGGAAATTATTACCACCAACAGAGGTGAATAGTTCGATTCCTATCTTTTCACTGAACTTTCCCGTCTACTTGGATGCAAGCACATACAGACCACACCTTATCACCCATCCTCGAACAGCTTGGTTGAATGCCTCTATCGCCAACTGAAAGTTTTTCCTACCTCTCGTACTCCTTGGTATCAGATCTACCATTAAAATGGACATTAGACTTACAGCTGCCGAGATCATGTATGGAACACCTCTGACCTCACCAGGACAAATGATTGCACCAACCGCCATTAAATACACACTAGACCCGACTAGCTATATGCCTCACTTGAAGAAGTACATGTCGAGACATTGGCATGTCAAACCAAGGGCCCAGAAAACTATGATATTCACACATGTCTTCGTAAGAAACAGTGGAGTACCCATGCATCTGCAGCCAACCTACTCCAGTCTTTACAAGGTTTTTAAAAGATATCCGAAACATTTCATAATAGATAAGAATGGCAGACATGACTTGATCAGTGTTGATCGACCGAAGAAAGCATTTTTCGACAACACAGACTGTAGTACCACAGTGGTACAGACACAAATCTCAGGAGATTCATTAACTACAGCCATGCCTATCGATACTGTGCTACCTAGTGCTACAACTTCCACCAAATCCGGCAGACACATAAAGCATCCACTCCGTTTTGCTACCTACACCCAGTGAAATATTTGCAGCATTTGTATTCTTTCTTCTTAGATTGACTGTTCGAGGGGAGTCATGTAGCACCTGCGACATATGGCCAAAACAAATCTCCAGCAGGAACATTTTCATAGCAATCATCGTTTTCAACATATAACGTCGTGATGTGACCACCCACACACATGGAACAAAGGAACTAAGATACAGCAAACTGGCTGGAACATTCGCGAACATCGCTATATAAAAATTTGCTGTGGAAAATCAAATCAGTTTTTCTCTTGTTTTCCCAAGAACTGGATGTTTAAATTAACTCTGTCACAAGGGAGATGTTAAAATCCCCCATCTTAAATTCACGTGCCAAAACAGATGCACCTTAATTCTCATCATAGAAAGTTATCAAATCGAACGAAAATTTAATTTTCCTCTTTTAAACCATTTTATTTTAATTTTTATTTACTGTCCTTATGAGATGAACACGAACGCTGTGAGAAATTCCACATACTACCGCCATCTTCCTTTTATGCCGGCCATACAGCTATAATAGCCGGTCTGTGATTGGTTTAAATTTGAATGTGTCAGGTGATTTGACTTGCTGCCTTTTTTGTATTCATGCGTTTATTTTTCAGTCTAAGAAAGCACACGGAACAGTATAGACTCAAACCAGCAGCTCTTACTAGAGAGCCAAGACAATTCCTTTATGGACACCAAACAGTTGGTGAACGAAGGACACATCTCTACAAGCAGAAACAACTTATTTTGCTGAACCTAATCAAATCAAGGGGGACATTCTACTACTGTTCAGCATGTTATTATCCAATTATTGGATCTTTTTTATTTCTTCTTGAGTCCTTGATTATAGGAACCATCATTCCCGCCATGATCATCAGTTTAAAGGTATGGCTTTTTTTTGTGGAATCCATTTGCTTTTGCAGGGAGGAAATTGAGCGTGTGGCAAAGAAATTTCTTACAACGCACACTTTCACTCTTATGGTTCAGTAATTTCAAACCTTGTGCTACTCTCACAAAACCCGCACCGTATTAATTTTGCATTACAAACACTCCACACAAGAAAACACTTATGTTGGAACAATTTAAACTAATATTTTTGACACGTAAATAAATGTTGTTTATTTCATGCTAATACAGTGATTTCGAGTTCTTTGCCAAGTGTTCTTATTTTCCAGAGTTATTTCTATATTTTTACTCTTGTTTATGCGAGGATATGCCTTGGTGAAAACATTCTATCAGTCGGCGATCTGGTTAAATTTACCTTTAATGGTCCCACGGATACCTTCCTACTTTTGACTTCAAGAAGTTGCAGCACCTGCAACCTCGGCCCTAAAAATTGATAGATCCCAATTATGAATTGGTGGACATCGACTCGACGACTCACACCCTTACAAATTGGTGACTTCTCCTAAAGTTCTACAAAGTTAATATTTATTTTCAATTAATGACATTTAATTACACAATATCTCCTACCAAACTAATTCTGGGTACTTGATGAGGAGTGTGGACAGATGCGCAAACGTTTGCTTTCCACGATTCGCTCCCTTAGCAGACATGCGCAGAAGGTTTCAGTGGTCTATTTAGCCGTTGAATTACGTCAAGTACAAAGTAGAATCAACAGCTAACTTATATTGGACTTATATCTAAGCTATCTATTTAACTTTTTTGTGCGCTATTTTATTTCACAACTACATTTTTTTCATTTTTTTTTTTTTTTTTACTCGAACGTGTTTTCTGCTTTGACTTTTTTTTCCTTTGAGTAAATTTCATTTATACTTTTATTTTGTGCTTGTTTTGATTTTATTTGTTTATTTTAAATTTATTTTTATTTTGAAAACCTTCTGCGCATGTCTAAGGGAGCGGCTCGTGGAAAGCAAACGTTTGCGCATGGGTTCACACTCCTCATCAAGTGCCTAATTCTGTTTTGTTTTTGTTCGTTTGTTTTTCTTTTTGTCTTTTTGTTGTTGTTTTTTAGGGGGTATTAAATTATATTTTAACTCTGATTTTGAAGTTAAATTTCATCAGTACCAGTTTGTCATTTAATTATTAATTGAACGAAATTGTGATAAAACTATGTGATTCTTGCGTGCGAGTCTAGAGTTCAACGTAATAAAAAAATTAAAACAAAAATAAAGAACAATCTTTATGATGTACTTAACTACGTAATCGTAACATAACGAAAATATCATATTCCAAAAATCACGTAAATTGATTAATAATTTTTTTTAACTAAGAAAATCAAATTTTATGAGTAAAGGATAGCGTTGTGTCTTGATCCGTCATATTTAATAAATAAAAACAACTCAATTCGAACGACTGAGATCAAAATCACTCTTGTAATGGCTACGATTTACTATTAAAATCGTAAAAGAATGATTTTCAATATAAAAAAAAAACTGGTTGATCAAACACAAAAAACAAACAGGTAAGTAGAAGAATAACTTATCTTGCCTTTGGTAACATTTATTTGTTGTGTATTTACTTTTTTCGCCTTTTCTTTTTGCTTTGTTGGCTATTCTTATAAATGCTCATAAGTTGCCTCAATTTAGTCGATGTACATCCTCTACAATTCGTCCCTTTTAGTGACTTCGTTACTCTCGGGTTATGGTATGGCCTGTTCAGTCTGTTTGGATCCACCTTCCAATGTTTACCTTTTCTTTAAGAAGGTATTAGTCTATGCCCCTAACTACGGAATTGCTAAAGCATTTTTGTAAGCCAAAGTGTGTTAATCCTTATACACTCGCTTTTCAACTTAACAATTAACGTTTTGTCTAACCTCCTAAGGTAAAAAAATAAAAAATAAAGTTTACTGGTTTTATCCGGGGTAACACCAGATCTTCCTGGTAGTATTGGATAAAGTTGCCTCTTATCAAAAATAAAAAAATGTCTTCTTCTTTTTTTTTTACATAGGCATCACCACTTATCAAGGCCTTGATGCCACTCGAGGATAAGGGTTAAAGCGTGTACAATAGAAATTGGATAATTTCACTGAGAAAAGGTGATAACTGTAAATAAATGATATAGTTGATATATATTCACCCTAGATGGGCTGAACCGATTTCTTCTGAAGGAGAAAGTTTCTAGTGAATATCAAATTCACTAGCTGTCCTCAGTTGCATGTATCTTGATAAATAAAATTTAAATATTTTATTTTATTAATTATTTATTTACAATCTCTGTAAAAAAGAAAGAATGAATGAATGGGGGGGGAGAAAACTCGATTGAAAACTAACAAATAAAAAGAACTTTTAAGGTAACTTTCCTTAAACAATTACCTTCCAAATATCTTCAACTGGATCTTTAAACGGAATAAATTTATTATTAAGACATTTGTTTTGTAAATTATGCTAAACTCCGAGTAAATTAATAAAAATCTGTAACATAAGAACAAAAGTTATTATAATTATTGGGTGATAAGGGGACACCATCTGGATTGGTAATAAATAATTTTTAAAAATCGGGGTGAAAGGCTGCTTATTATTTATTTACAAATAAAAATCGCCTTGTGTTTTTGTTTTTGTTTAGATTAAAAAACGAATTTACCTTTTGAAACTATCTATGATCAATTGAGATAATATGTGATATTGCTGTTATATGAGCTGGATATTGGGCAATATTTTATTTTTATCTTATCTTACCTATGTTTTTCTCTTTTTGGAAGCTTCCATGTTAGCAAAGCGAGATCAACCAATTGCTGTTCGTTGATCGCATCACGTGATAATCGTCCGGGTATAAAATGCTTGCCCGTAAAATATTCGGCCTCTTTTCCACTAGACGGTTGGAAGAGACGAGTGTGTGTGTGTGAGAGATTTAATAATATAAAAATTAAGTTAAGTTAAATTTAAAAAAAAAAAATGGCTGGAGCAGCTATAAACGGCCAAACCAACGGCGATCACTATCAAGAACTGAACAACCATTACGCTGACGAATGCAGTCAGGATGACATCGATACGTTTCTTTTTACATCCGAATCAGTTGGAGAAGGCCATCCAGGTAGAGATGATTTCTTCTAATTTGGATTTCTTATACAAAACATGGCAAAATATCCTGAAAACGTGAATTAAATTTTTTTCATTTTGTTTGGAGTGGTTGTCTTTTTGGAGTGGGGGGGGTCTGATATTTAAAAGGTTTTATTTTTCTATTAATTTTATATATTTATTTATTTTTTTTAAATCTTATTATTCACAAAACACCGGTCATCTCTCGATTGCGTTTCTCTTCATTTATTGTGTGTTTTGTTTTTATTTAATCTAAATTTAGACTTTATTTCGGAATGCAATCGCTGTCTGTATTATAAAATATCTTAAAAGAAAATAACCAGGGTTTTTTTTTCATAAGAAAATAAAAAAAAAACACGCTTGCTCATAGAACTTTTTTTGAACTCCCTAAAAAAAAAAAAAAAAAAAAACGGATTTAAAATTTAAATATCAATCAAACTATTTTAAACACAAATTGACTTTATGTAATTAGCATTTGTTTATTTACTTTACAATTCTGAAATTTACGTTGTCCGACCTCCGAACACGTGGGTAGCAACCCGCCTTTTTACGAAAATAACGAAAATAGTTTTGGTATGTATACAAATTCTCTTTTTAAAGGCAATTTTAATTATTTTGTACAAACTGTTTATGTAAACATCTAAGATGGCGGCACAAAATCGATAACTTGGGATTTATAGGAGGTGGGGGTACTCCCATAACTTGATATATGCTTTAAATTATCTTAAACAAGTTCTAACCATTGTCCTTAACGATCAGTCAAGATCGCGTGTGTCAGTTCCTGGCCTATATGTAACTTTGATAAACTTAATTAGTTTTTTATTGCGTTTTTGTTTAATGCTAAGAATCGAATATTTATCAAAGCCAAAACGAGTGGTGTACATTGTAAGCATGACTGAATTTCTGTCGACCAGTCACCACCTAAATAGGCTTGTAAAATTACATAACTTCATTTTTATTGGGAAAGGTGTAAATCCATATATCCACCTCTCCAGCTATGGTAAACTAAGACCTGTACCTTAGTTGTGCAAGAGAGGGGGGGGGGGACCCCTCGGGTACGTGTAAGGAATGGGTGCCCAGGCGATTCTATTATGAACTAGTTTCAAACACACACATATATATATATATATATATATATATATATATATATATATATATATACATACACTAACTACATTAAGCATGTGAAGGGTACAGTTAAGGTTTTGTTGTTTGTTTTTTTGTCTCTAAGAACTCAACATAGGTAATGACTTTCAAATTGCAATCCGATTCGGGCATTTCTGAACTGATTCCAAGTACTGGAACTCCTAACAAGTACTGTCTCCGAAATAATTCTTTCTCACCTCCTGTTTCCAGTTGTCTGGACTCTAGCAATGTCTGTTAAGATGTGGGGCCCTTTGGCGATTACATAACCATTATTCTTCACGCATATATATATATATATATATATATATACACACACACACACACACAGGGCTTTCGATAAATAAAAGGTCTTTTTTCTTTAGTGCAGCATTTTTAACGATTTTTTTGACAAATGTCCATAATCGATTCCAAAAAATTTAAAGATGAAAAACCTGTTTGCATAATTTGCTTATGAACCGTGTCCTATTTCAGACGATTTTAAGGTTAAATTTAATTTTTACGGTATGTTTTTTGAATAAAAGTATAGGATAGTTAACAAATACCTCGTTCTCATGTTAAGAATGGGCCATTTGGGGTTCTAAATAATGACATTATTTCAGCACGGTCCGTAAACTGCAAAAGTACATATTTTTAATGAGCTAAAGGGGGCCATAAGATTACCGTAGGGTTGACATTTCCTAAAAGAAACAAGTTTTATTTTATTTTGATAATTAATAACTCTATAAACTCGTCTCTACGTCCCCCTGGAAAATTGAGGAATATATGATCGTTGGTGTGGTGTCTGGTGTACTGTAACTGTAGTTTTAATTTCGCTGTCAGTACTTTACTTATGTAAGTAAATTGGTCTTTATCAATATAAATAAAAATAACCATCTTTTACAGAGGTATATATATTTACTTTTTGCGTAGAAAAAAAATCTAAATTAGATTTATTTTTAAATTCTATAGTTAAAGTCAACCTTATTGTTTTTGTTGTTTTGTTTTGTTTTTTACTTATTTTCACCTTTAAAAAAAAATTTCACCTCGTGGATATTTTATGCCATGAATTGCATTTCTTTTGAATTGTACTATAGGGGAAAGGAGCGTTGGAATATTTCGCTTAGTTATTCAACCCTACGCAAATCGAATATTGACTTGAAATTTCCTTTCCTGAAACACTAATCAACTTTTGGCGGATTTGAGCGAGAACCCCCACCCCCAAGAACGGCTTTCGGAATAAACACCCACAAACTCTCCATGTTAAGAACAGCTTTCGGTTTTTTGCAAATTTGCAGTGGATTATTATTAATTGGACACTAATAGGGTTTGTATTACTGTACACATAGATTCGAAAAAGTTGTCAAAAAACAAATATATAACAAATAAATGTTATCAAAGGCAAGATAAGTTACTTTTCTGCCAAACTGGATATATTTTTTGTTTTTATTCAATGTAACATATTTATTCAGCTCGAAAAACATAGTGTTTACCGATGTATTCGAAAATTCAAGATGGCGTCTCACACCCTCTTTACCACCGTAAGTTTGGAAAAAGGTGTTATAAATAAAAAAAACTATACAAAATACTATTAAAAACCCGCCGAATATATGTCAACCTATGTCACGGTAACATATATTGAGCGAGTTTTTAACAGTATTTTATCCGGTTTTTTATTTATAACATCTTTTCCCAAACTTACCGTGTTAAAGAGAGAATCAGACGCCATCTTGAATGTTCCAACATCGGTAAACACTATGCTTTTCGAGCTGAATAAACATGTTACATTGAATAAAAACACGAAAAATATATCCAGTTTGGTAGAAAAGTAACTTATCTTGCCTTTGATAACATTTATTTGTTATATATTTGTTTTTTGACAACTTTTTCGAATCTGTTTACAGTAATACAAACCCCACTAATATATAGGGGGGGGGTCTCATTCAGGTCCGCAACTTTTTAATATAAAAATATAATTTTACTCGTAACCGTCATCGGGTTCTTCGAAGATTTATTAAATTGTGTGCTTGTGCTGTTCTGTGCACTTATTGATCAATAGGTTTTGCATTCTTTAAAGCCCTTGTTAAAATAATGTCTTTTTTATTTATTTATTTTGTAAACTATTAAAACATTGAAGTTCGATTTCTAATTTTGATGAAATATCAATGTTATGCAAGACGTGAAAGAATGTGATATTCTAACAGCCCCTATACTACAATTGATTTTATGTAATGCTTGTAAATTCTGGTTATTTGTATTGTGTCGTGGCCGTGCTGAAATAATGTTTAGAATACCATTGGCTTCGGGACAAGATTAAAGTGTAGTATCTGTTCTTCAGATGCTGCTTGCTGCACTTCAATTTCTTGTTCTGTCAGTGGAGGAGAAATCCTTCACGACTGAGACAGTTTTTATTTTTGTTCCTTTTTTTCTACATAAAAAAAAAAACGACCCTGTGGTGTCTAACTGTGCTGCGGCGCAGCACCGCACCCGCGGCATTGTAAATAGGAAATATTTTGTATTTTCACCTAACAATTAAAAAATATCAAAATTTAATTTAACTTGAAAAGTCTAGAACAATAAGTGCATAAAGCACCATTCTTACAAAAAAAGATGTGCTTTCAAGAAAGTATTGTCTTCATATTTTCAATATTTCTGGCCTTCTCGTAATCGCCCCCTCTCTTTAATGTCACATTCAAATGGTGTAACCCCAAATTGGGCGCACCCACCGCACCGCGCACCACCACTATCCCCTAATAGCTTGGTTATTTTTATCTCACCTCATTTATTTTTATTTGCTTTACTTTCGTATTTAATATACATTGGGCCTTAGTGCTACAACACACCGGAATGTTGCTGTGTACAGAACATATCGGAAATGGTTTTGTCGTTGCCAAAGAGTAAATTAGTGCAGACTGCAGACATTATAAATGAAATCATTTCATTTTTTTACCTCCTAGTTTAATGTTCGGATTAATCATCTCGTCCTCGTGTTAAGAGTGGGATTAATTTTTTTTTTTTTTTTTTTTTTCAATATTAAATGAAATTTTGGTCGATTTTAACAGAAACCAACAAAACAAAAGGTAACAAAAACATTGTATATTTGTTTTTAAAACAAATATACAATAAATTACCATAAAATTAAATATTACCAAAGGCAAGATAACTTTCTTTTCTATTTATCTGGATAAGTTTTTCTTGTGTTTGTTTTTAAACCCCTTTTGGGTTCCAAAGAAACCGCGTGTCCTCTCTGCTTAGTTATAAGGGAGAAAAATTGTTTTCAAAGGTTTGGTTCTGTTTTAAGATCTCTGCTTTCATTTTGTGTGGTTGCCTTTCGACTTGGGTTTTACAAAGTCAATATTGGCAACTAATGAGGTTAATCTGTTGAAATCAAATTCCGCGTGTCTGTTTACTTTATCAGCTGATCGTTCTGCCTCACGATGAATGCCCTGGAAGAGTCCCTTCTGATATTTACCAGTTTTAAACTAAACTAAGTTGGCTGTTTTCAGAATAATATCTTTTAACTGGTAAACATTAATCATAGGGGGCTTTTCTATGGCATTCATCGTGAAATAGGACGATCAGCTGATAAAGTAAACAAACACAAAACTTGATTCATAACTGGTTAATCTGTATGAACGCAGTTGTTTTCTTTTCAATTTAATTGAATAACTTAAAGCAAGGTAGTAGACAGGCTTGTGTTGTCGGAGTATACCTTCCGACTTTGCACCCCTGATAATAAAATGCATTGTGTAAAGCTAAACCATAACTTCATGTTGGGCACAGACTTGTTTGTTTGTTTGTTTTTTTTGGGGGGGGGTATGCAAATATTAACTCTTAAATGTTAATGATTTTTCAAAAATTGTTTGAACAGGTGTTTCCATTCGCATATATTTGCGAATGCTTTGTCAAACTTAAATTTTAAACTGAATACAAAGTTTTTTTTTTTTTTGTTGTTTGTTTGTTTTTTTTTAATTGTTTTTTGTTTTTTAGCCGATTGACCCAGCATTACCTGGAATTAAATAAACCCTATTTTTTGTGTCCATTACCTAGCGGGGAGGGGACACTTAGTATTGACTGGATTAACATTAACGGAAATAGATTTGCTTAAATTTAGTCTTTAACTCCATCGAGCACATCGGGCGTTTTTTGAAGCATCAATGCTGTGCCAAGCTTTGAACCTCTTTGACATTGATATTTCTATAAATTTCGTTAGAAAATGTTGTAGATGTCAAGCACGAACGCAACATCCCCCCCCCCCAACGATAATCATGAATGAAATGTGTATCCTGGGTAATATAATTAATCTTATAGGATTCTATAGAGGGAGGGGGTCCTTAGTTCAAAGCAAAGTGTATATTCTGAACAAAACATTGCACTTGAGTTTGTACTTAATGTTTAGGCATGGAGATTGGAACAAAGTGATTAAACGATTATACACATTGAGAGATGGAAAAACTAGAACAAACTACTTTATTACAGAAGAATAACATGGTTTTATAATCTTCAAAGTAATTGACAGGCGTTTCTTAATCTGGAAGATGATCAAAAGAATTTTTTAAAAAATGTCTTGACACTTATTTAGCATTAAATTTATTTTAAAAAAATATATAAGTAATATAGGAGGGAAATGTTGTGCATTTCTAATAATTACTTAAATAAACACAAGGCCAAACGACATTGCTATTAACAAAACAATAAAGGGTTTAAGAAAAAGGCGAGATTGTATCTCGGACTGGAGAGAAAGTGTAAATGTCTGTTTGAAGGTGTCGTCTGCCATCAGACTGCAGTCGTAGCAGTGGGAGGGGTGAGTGAGAGAGGTCTGTATAGGTCGCTTGCTGGCGTCTCTTTGGCGATCGCAGCTGAGATCCCAAAGGGCTAAAAATAGTCCTAAGGGGGACAGCTCAAATCAATGTGCCCTGCCAACCGATTGGTCAGTGTGTCCGAATCACTTTGGCGCCGGGTATTGATCCGCTTATAGTAAATAGTTTGTTAACTGCTACAGTAAATTGCAGGGAAATCTTTGATACACGATTTTAATGGGAACTTATAGCCATTTTGCATCTGGTTTTGTACCTTGATAGTTCGAATTGTCTTCCCCTTATTTATAAACATAATCAAAACATAACTCATCATTTTCTCATAAAATTGCTTTTTTAACTAAGAATTTAAAAAACACTCACTTGATCGATTTACCTAATTTTTGGAATATATCTTCGTTCTGTGACAGGTACAAAAGATTTTGTTTTGGAAGATTGGTTTAATTCTATATAAACACTAAAATCTCTGCAAGTTTTTTTAGAAAATAAATTAAATTGAGATGCCAATAAATCAAACAATTTTTACGTAACCGAAACTATTACTTTTTATTAAACAATATGAAAATTAATGTTACATCATTAGCATGAAGCGAAGCGGTGTCAACGGAAAATGTCTTCGTTAAATTTTTGTTCACCTAAAAATCTATATGCGTTTTTGTAAATTTATTTTCACATGTATAAACTGAATAAAACGTATTGAATATTTTGCGATCACAATCGTTTTACTTTCCTTAAAATAAAGACAAAAATCAAAATATATGCCTGATTATTAAATGAACATTTTGGTGTCTTCAATTTTCGTTCAATTGTAATGGCTTTTTTGAAAACTCGTGCTCTATTTGTTTTGGAGCGTTGATGGAATGTCATGCTCTATTTGTTTAGGAACATGGGTGAAATGTATCAAAAATTACGACAATTCAGAGTAGAACTATTGTTTTAGTAAAGATTTTCAATATAAGCTAAACATGTTGGCCAGTTAAATTTATTTTTTGACCGCGTTACTATAGTATCATGCTAATATATTAAAACTGTAAAATGTTTTATCTATAGGTAGTCATTATTTTTAAGACATACTAATTTTTTTTAAATCTATACCAAGAATCTAAATCTTTTGAGAAAAAAATACATTTTTGAACACTGATTCTCTCTCTCCCGATGACGTTCAAATTCAAGCGGACATATCGTCATGGTAACTACTGTCTTTACGGACATCCGTAGTTACAATAGGAAATTGCGCAAAATAACCAACCTCAATCCCGATTAAGACGAATCTATAAATATTTCCTATGAAAATGTAGGCTCAGTGCACATATCCTTTGTCATAAAATCAACTATAGATGACCTCTGACCTGTTGTTTATACGTTGATTGCACTTAACCGCTTATCGGTATATTTTTAAAAGTACGTTCATTCGCTGGGAGTTAATGGAACCTTCATTAAATATGAATAAATTTACAATTTTTTGTTTCAAATCAAGAACATGAATTCTGTCTTTTCGACTCTATCGAAATAGTTGTCAGTTTCTTCAATATGTTGTTTGTTTGACCTGGTCTTCATTGCATCACGAAAACTGGCTTCCTTGTTGGTCAACTGTTGTTCATAATTTATTACAGCCAGGTTAAAAAATACAGTAAATTTCAGGCTTTCAAAAACATCTTGTTTAAAATTCCTTTAGATAAAGATCTGTATATTAGAACTAGAATAGTCCCTCTTGGTTGTTTGTGCATTAATTTTTTTAATTTATAGGGGGGGGGGGTCATTTGGTTGGTGGGAGTAATAGCCATGTAAGAGGATGACCTCAAAGGGACGATTTTAGAATTAATATATAGAACTATGGGTTGGGAGGGGGAGTAAACAGGGGTTCTCATTGAATCTTAGTCTTCAAAAGTTTATCCCACAATTATATACAATGCATTTGATAAACGCTTAAATGTTTATGAAATTTGTATTTCTGCAGACTCCTATACAAATCCTTGCAAATATCGCTTCATAAAATGTTTGTAACATTTATTTCTATACTTTTCATAAAATTAATTTTCATATTCAACACATTGACAGCTGATGAAAATCGGTGAAATGAAATAAAATTTAAGTAACCCTATTTAAGTGTTAATTGAATTGAAATGCCATAGTAAAGTTTACGATGTCTGTAGAAATGGTGCTGTAGGTGAAATCACTCAATCCATATGTATAAATGAGGACCCATCAATCTTATTGGAAAGAAAATTCAGTAACAGTAGCATCATGTCATGGCTTTGATTCACCTGCTCAGTTTGATGTTATAAGATCAGGGATAACTACTGCATAGATAAATTATTTCTGGGGAAATGTATTATTTTAAATTAATGGAAAAATCCAATAATCATGACAGAAATAAGCTCCATTCATCTTTTTAGATGCAAGAACTATAAAAATCTCAAATTCGCATATCTGAATTGTGTAGTTAGCAATGAAAACCATTTTTCTGGTCCATTTGGTTTTACGAATTTAAATAGATCTGCATCCAGAAGCTTTTTTTTTGTCCCCCAACAAAAGGAGGGTGGACCTGTAAATTCACCTTTTGACCGTTTGTCTGTCCGTACTTTTCTCAATAACTGTGCCTTGAAATTAAAAAAAAAAAAAAAAAAAATTACAAACATTAAACATAATGCGTTAAAAAAAAAAAAAAAAAAGTAACAGAACGGATTTTCCGGGAAAATTCCGGTTGCCCACCCCCTAGAGGTGCCTTTCAGGTTAAAATGGTTAAAATTGACACTTTTGTGCCTTAAAAAAAATTGATGCCTTGGATTTTTATAAAACTTTCTGAAAAGTTGTAACTAACTGATTTCATTTTGTTTGTCTATACTTTGCAATAACTCTTGGGTGTGTCCCAGAGGCTCTTTTAGAGCTAATAAAAACACTCCATTTTTGGGACTATTTTACTATATTTGTTTAAAATTTTCTGTGTATGTCTATTTAGCAGTTTTGCCTGGTGCTGAACTCAAATTTAAATGTTACGGTCTTGGGAACTCTTGGAGCTAAATAGGGAGGGGGGGCAAATGATAAACTTGGTCTTTTTTTTTTTTTTTTTTTTTGCATGGTGCAGAACTCAAATTTACATATGTTAAGGCCTAAAACTGCACCACTTGTTCATTTTCACCAGAATTTGCCGTCCTCTGGGGACTTTTGGAGCTAAATGGTGGTGGTGGTGGGGGGTAGCAAATGCTGAGCTTAGTCATTTTTTTATGCCTGGTTCACTGTGCACTCATGGGGGGCCATGCATGCTTCACTTGTTAAGTCTTTTGACTGCTTTAAGAATTCATTAGTTGGTTGGCAACAGTAAAAAAAAAGATTGAGCCCTTTAGTAAATAGTTCTTAAGGTTCTGTGTAGTAATGTAAATATGAATGGGGACCAACCACTCGCAGTATGTAGGTGATTCATAACTTGTGTTATTGAAGGAATAAAAATTTAAAAAAAAAAACAATATTTAGAGAATGCTTTTACTGCAGAAAACTTGCTTACTATTACCAACCGAATCCGTATTGAATGGAAGTGATTAAATTTAAAATTCATTACCAAAATTAACTTTACTTTCATCACGATAGAAGGGATATTTATGCTCTATTTTGCATTTATGCATCACACAACAGCTTACCAGAGTCAAAAGTAAATACTTGATATAATAATTTTAACTTGTATTTTGGAACAATTTTATTGGTCAAATGCAGAGAACTTTAACGTAGTTTGAATACTAAACTATCGTGGCCACTTGATATTTTAATGTTTTGTTCAATTGATTAAAAATGCATGGCCATCCTCTACCTTCATTTTAAGGCTTTTGTTAACATTACAATCTTTGAAAACACTTATGTTTTCCTATTGTTTGTTGACCTTTCTCTCATTCTGATTTTGGTGGACGTTTGGAAATTTTATGACGGGTTGAACTCTATACAAGACAAGTATACAATTTTCTTAATTGTTATTCAGTTTATATTAGTGTTGGGACGATTAATCGGAAAAATCAGAATATTTAAAGGTATCGGAATCAAAATTTATACTGATTTTCTGATGCCAAAACTATTCTTTTAATTGCCTTTTTTGTTTAACGCTAAATCTTCTATTGTTGGTAAATATTGATTTTTAAATCACCAGTGAAGCTAAAATCGATAGATTGTCCCCCCACAAGCATATTTTTATGGTTAGGAAAATATTTCCACATTTAACAGGTGTTTTTATGATAATCAGAAAAAATACAACTATATAGTTCAAGATTTATAAAGAATCGGAATTAGGAATTTAGTACGGAATTGGTAATTGTATCAAAATCGGAAAATATTGAATCGTCCCATCACTAGTTTGTATGCTTCAAACATGTATTCTGAAAATGTAAACTGTACAAATCAGTTAAACATGTAATTTCTACCTTTTAACTATTGTCATGTGTATAAAATTCAGAATTATCTCCCTTTATGCTTTCAGCAACCATCTTGTAAACTTGTATGATTTGGTTGCCAGTAAGGTCTTTTGTGACTTTAAAGTTTGTAGATGGAAACTAACAAGGCAATAAAAAACAAATTTCTGACCATTTTATGGCTGGCACTGGATCACTGTTAAATTGGCCTCACTATCTCCTTATCCCTATTCCCCACTCTCTCTCTGTCCCATTGTGTCTAACAATTTATTATTTTATTATATACTTCATGATTAAGGGATCCTGTATATGTAAGAAAATTTTAATCTATTTTTCTTTGGGTGAAAAATTTATTAATGTATAAATCTAATTGAATATTTCATCACATAATTCCTAAAAAAAAAATAACTTTTTCTGGTAGTTTTAAAGAATGAATGAAACTCACTGGCTTAGCTCCTGGCAAATTTTCATTTTTATTGAACCGGTTACAAAAAAAAAAAAAGTGGAGTTAGGGGTTAAAAAGTAATTTTAATTCTATTTTGTTTGCCAGCATTGCTGGAGAACACTGATGTCTCTGCTAATTTATCTATTTCTATGTTTATATTTGGATTAATCAACATGTCTCTTTACTTCACTGAGTAAAGAGAAAGGAGATAAGACACTTGAACGGATGATATTCTAGATAAATTTCCCAGTAGTTGTTTTATTAACTCTATCTCTCATCTGTTTGGTAGCATTTTTTTTTATCAAACTATGTGAACTTGAACACCTGGTATGAGGCTCTTCATGAACCAAACAACTGTTGAAAGATAACTGATACTCTGCTCAAATATTTGTAAACTTGAAAGATGATTTCTAATCAACTATTTCCCTATTTTCTGAGGCTAATAAAATAAACTAATATTGTGGTTCACTTTTGTGCTAAATCTATGCCTCCCTTCCCTCCTTGCAATACATTCACTACACTCATCTAGCTACCACTGTTAACTAAGTCCAATATAAAAGAGTTCTTGTTGAGCCATGCTTTAAATCAAATTCTAATTTCCATCACTGCTGATTGTCTCGCTGATCTTCCGTTAACTCCCTTATGAAAAAAAATCTTGCTGAAAAATCAGTCTTACCTGTTCTGTATTTTATGATGAAATACCTGTGATGCTCTCAACGACTAATTAAAATAAACTTGTTTTCTATCTAAATGCAGAGATTTTAAGTTTATGACTATTGGAAAATTTTGTGTTTAAAATAGATCTTAACAGAATCTTAGAACTGTAATGCTGCCACTACACGTAAAAGTTTTACGTGTAGTGGCAGCATTACAGTTCTAAGATTCTGTTAAGATCTATTTTAAACACACAAAAAAAAACAGAGCATTAAAACTACTGTATTGATTTAGAATTATATTTGCTTTTACTAAAAGCAAATTTAATTCTAAATCTAAAATATAATTCTAAATCTAAACTACTATTGATTTAGAATTATATTTGCTTTTATTAAAAGCAAATATAATTCTAAATCAATACAGTAGTTTTAATGCTCTATTTTTTTTTTTTTTTTTTTCATAAACAAAAAGCAGACAACACTTTATTTTATTCAAAGTTAATTTCATTACAAAAGTTTTCAATGTCAAAAATTATTGACCAAAAGTTTGTAACAAATTGTTTTTAAATAGATTTTTTTTTTTCTTTTAAAAACCAAGATCGTAATATTTTATAGAATTATCTAACATTACAGCTGTATTAAGACTATTTGGCAGGACCTTTTTGCCTTTACTCTAATAAATACTACAGTTTCAATGTTAATTTCTACATATTCCAACATGAATTGAGATGAGGATTGATTATATGCATTTAGATTCTTCAGACAACTGTTTTCATCTCGAGTGTTTCACATTTTAGTTGGTACTTAGGTATATCTTGTCAAACTTGGGAATCTGAATGGAGCCTTTTATTCCATGGGGGTAGTATGCTCTCATTCCATCAGCCATGACTATATAGAAGTCCTAAATAATTCATAATTGTATTGAGTGTCGTCTGCGCTGAGAATTGAACCTTCAACCAAAACATTGAAAATAACACTAAAGATGAGAACAGTAGACTGAAGAATCCAAATACGGAAGTACAGTTATGTAAAACTGATGTTTTTCAATTATTTTTAATCCCTTCGCCAGTTAGTTTCACCTCTGCCAAATTCTGCAGGTTTGCTGGCACTACTTTTGTTTCCAGTATCCCAAGTGGGGTGTAATGCTGGATCATCCCCGTTAACAAAGTTGCAACTAAAGAGTTTATTCACAAAGCAATAGGCCTAGAACTATTTAAAAATTTGGCTAAGACTTTCGAGACCAGCTGAAGATGTTATACATAATCGGTCAACATCTAACCTAGTTCCAGCCCACAAGTCCATCTTTGTCAGTATGGCATTAGATTACAGCCTTCTAGCAGAGAGTAAAAGCCACTGTTGGTTGTGGGTGGTGACCCATGATACTTAGACAGAATCCTAGTGGTTGATTTACTTAGAGGTCGACGTTAAGCACCACTTCTCAACACCACTTTGGCTCTACCCGAACCTTGGATTAACCACTAAGGAGGCTGTCTTATCAGCAGGTGCAAAGTACTGGGGTGCTGTATTGCCATTTGGTGAATGATTCTGGGCCATGCAGTAGCTTCTGGTGGGGCCTCTACATGCCATATTAGTGGGTAATTGTTACGGTTTTACCTTATGTTCTACAAAAAAAATTCTTCGTTTCTTTTTCTCTCTTAGTTTCCCCTCTCTGTCCTGCTCCCTGCTCTAAGCAAATCTGACGACCTAGTCCACAAATTCCAAAATTCCATCATGACAAGTTTCAAGAAAAAATACACGATTAAACCCGGTTCTCCAACTTCCAACGTAGACCCCTACTATCATGTCTCCTTCTCCAACATCAGGGGTCTCCGTTCTAACCTTCCAGAGGTTGAAACCCAATTACAGGAGACTAAACCAGACCTTTTATTTTTAAGCGAAACTGGCATTGGACAGGCTATTTCTCTAGAAGAGTTTGCAATTAAAGGATACTCTAACTTAACTTCTAAATCTGACCCCCAAGATTGGCATGGAATATGTGCCTATATTAAAGATGGCTTTCCATGTGGTAGGGACATCTCCAGAGAAGATCCTAATTTACCCTTTTTTTTTTTTTTTTTTTTTTTTTTTAATTACATTTTTCACCCCAAACAAGGCAAATTGCCACTTTGGTATAGGGGGCTACTATCCGGGGCAACAACTACTGGGGTACTATGTAGGGATTTGGGCAGCAAGATGTCGGTTCACGTTACACTTGAACTTCTGCACGTCAGTACTGTTGGGGAAGCAGGGACCTGGAATGGAATTCCAGAGTCTAGCGGTTCTGGGGAAGAAACTATTGGAGTAAAAAGATCTTTTACATCTAGGGATCTCTACAGCCTGTCGGGTTTGTCGAGGGTGCTCATGTAGTGGGGGCACAAGTGATTGCAGTTCGTCAGAGCATTCACCACTAAAATACTTGTAGAAAAGGCAGAGGGATGCAACATTTCGTCGATGGGACAGAGGCTGAAGCTTAGATGCCAGTTCAGGGCCTATCAGGTTTGCGACTCTCTTTTGAACCTTGTCAAGGAGCGAGAGACTAGTAGCAGATGCACCAGCCCAGATGTGGCAGCAATACTCCATACATGGGCGAATGGTGGCCTTATAGAGGTACAGGATACTTTCTAAAGTAGTAGTTTTCTAGCACGGTAGAGAGAGCCCACCTTTCTTGCAGCGGCCCTGGCAATGCCTTCAATGTAATTGTTCCAACTCATGTTTCCTGTGAATGTTAGGCCAAGGAGTTTGAAAGATGGACTCTCAGATAAAGAGTCGTTGGCCATTGCTATGGGTGGTAGAGAGGGTTTCTTGTAATTATTGAATGAAACTAGTTTAGTCTTGGCAGCATTGAACGCGACAAACCACTTTTGTCCCTATTCCACTACAGATTGGAGGTCTTCCTCTAGTGTTTCTGCCATTTCTTTAGAAATGTGTTCATTCGTCTTCCTGTCGTGCCTGCCATAGAGTGTAGTGTCATCAGCATATATACCCATCTCAGAGGCAATTTTGTCGGGGAGGTCATTTATGAATATCAGGAACAATAGAGGTCCAAGGATAGAACCTTGGGGCACCCCCGCATTTATATCATATTGTTTAGATGTACGACCGTCGAGGACAACCTGGATTTTTCTCTTGTCCAAGAAGGATTTAATTATGTTAAGTATTCTACCAGTGATACCGTATGATCTGATTTTCCTGAGGAGACCCTCATGCCATACCCTGTCAAAAGCCTTAGATATATCTTGAGCTACCGCTCTGCCCTCCCCCGCTTTGTCCAGTGAATGGTATATACGTTCAGAGATCACAGTTAGGATGTCTGCTGTGGAACGGGCTTGTCTAAATCCATATTGTTTGTCGGTCAGTAGTTTAGCATCTGTAAGATGATGGACTAGAGCATGGTTAATTATGGTCTCAAATATTTTGGCAAAAAGTGGGAGGAGGCTAATGGGGCGATAATTTGATGGGTCTGTCCTTTCGCCAGAATTCTTGAATACTGGTACAACAGAAGCAGTTTTCCAACAGCCCGGAAAGCAAGCTTCATTAAGACATTTGTTGTAGAGTTTGGAGAGAACTGGAGCTACTTCGGCTGAGCACTTTTTTAATAGCACAGCCGGGATAAGATCGGGTCCACATGCTTTTGAAGTGTCAAGGTTTTTTATGATAGCATGCACCTGAGCAGGGGTGGTTTTCAGATCGTCTAGCGTGGCGTCTGTCCGCATAGGAAAGTCAGGTAGTGGGTGGTTGGAAGGGTCCAGTGTGGAGTTTGAGGCAAACCGACTGGCAAGCATGTTAGTCTTGTCGGTTGCTGAAGAGACAACTCCGTGATTGTTGGTTAGTGGGGGAATTGTGGATTGTCCATTATTTACTACACTGCTGTAGATTTTCCAGAAGTCTCGAGTTCCTAGTTTTTGTGCTTCGATGCGCTTTTTAGTTGTTTCCGTAAATTCTCTCTTAGCTGTCGCTATTTCTTTCTTAACGTTATTTCTAGCTTCTATATACTTCCTCTAATTAGTTCCCTGATGGCTTCCCAGTCAGCCTTTTTATAATATCTCGTTGTTTTGAGCACTGGCTCTTCAGTTTTGGCTCTAGAGTTAAGGGCGATTTCAACTATTATCACTGCATGATCAGCGTTCCCGAGTGGGCTGTGGGCCTTCGTTATGCAATCATCGGGAACTGTGGTCAAAAACAGATCTAGAAGTGATGCGTGTTGTTCTTCCTGGTCAGGGAAACGGGTTGGAAACGTAACAATTTGTGATAGGAAATGAGATATAGTGAAGCTATGAGTTGTGCTGCCCGCTGCATCTGTGTAAGTAGAGAATCCGAGCCAGTTTTTGTGGTGGACATTAAAGTCACCAAACACATGTATTTGTGCACTAGTGTCGAGGGACAGTGCCGTGTCTATGCTGTCAGATACTTTGTTTATTATGGCGCAGTCCTGAGTCGAGGAAGAGCGGTAGAGAAAATAAGAGTATATATGTGCTTCCGGGTTGCATTAGCTCACACTACTATTTACTCTCTATCGCCCCCCACAACAGCGGAGTTACTATCTTTAAAAGCATATCTGAGAAAATTAACCAAGTCCTATCTGCTTATCCTTCAGCTAACATTCACGTATGTGGAGACTTCAATGTTCACAATGTGGAATGGTTGACCCACTCAAACAAGACCGATGATGAGGGGAGATTCTGTCATGATTTCTCCATTGCTTATGAACTCACTCAGATTGTTCACGGACTCACCCGTATGCCCGACAATGACGGCCAGTGTGCGAGTCTACTAGACCTTTTTCTCACAACTTGCCCATAACTATGTTCAGTTTCTGTTCTGTCTCCTCTTGGATCTTCCAACCACTCTGTTGTATCAATTAAGATAAAAATGAAATGTAATAAGTCCCCAGATGTACCTCTTCATCGTACAGTATATTGATACACTAAGGCTAACTGGGATAGCTTCCGTACATTTATATTGGATCTACCTCTGCGTTCCATGTTTAAAGAGGATATGTAGTATCAGACCTGACGGAATGGTTAATTGTAGGTATAGACCGTTTCATACCCTCGAAAGTTCCAGCAAAAACCTAACAGCCAGCCATGGTTCTCTCCAGAATGCGCTGCTGCCATTGCGCACAGAAATCACTTTTTCCACTGCTTCCAACATAATAGATGTATGGAAACTAAAGCTGCTTTCAGGACTGCCAGCAACCATTATAAGAAAGTAATAAAGAACGCAAGAGAGTTGTATGCTCAGTCCGTCAAGTCCAAAGTAGCTGAGCAGCGGCTTGGTTCCCACCAGTTTTGGCAAATAGCAAACAGAATCCTGAACAGAAGCGTGTGCTCTATCCCAACTATCATCAATGCACCTGACAAAGCCAAACTCTTTGCCAAGAACTTTGCAGCTAATTCTACCCTTTGCGACCAAGGCCGCCAACCCCCAATATTTCCTCCTGCATCAGAAAACACGCTATGTGATATACATATATCTGTACATGATGTTGCCAAGCTAATCAAAAACCTTGATTCCAGTAAAGCAACAGGCCCTGATGGTATTCCAATTATAGTACTCAAAAAAACTTCAACCAGAACTAGCGCCCATACTTACAAAACTGTTTGAATGTTGTCTTAAGGAGAATAGCTTCCCATCACCCTGGAAAATCTCATGAGTATGCCCTGTATTTAAGAATTCAGGTGATCGCTCATCCTCCTCTCAGTACAGGCCAATAAGTCTGTGCGTCATGAGTAAGTTGCTGGAATCTGTTAAATACAGAAGTAATCAACTATCTCAACAAAAATAACCTTAGTGACACTCAATATGGTTTCCGTTCTGCTAGATCTACAGCAGATGTGCTTACAGTTATTTATTTCATAGGATTAGCAAATCTCTCGATGGAGGCAACCTTTCTAGGGCAATTGCTCTTGAGATATCTAAGGCCTTTGATAAAGGTTTATTTCACAAGATCTCTAGCTATGGTATAGCTGGAAATGTCTTAATTATTAAATCATTTTCTGATAGGTTCATAAGAGTAGTAGTTGAGGGGCAAAAATCAGAAGCTCACAGTATTAATGCTGGAGTCCCTCAGGGGTCCATCTTGGGCCTAACTCTTTTCCTGATCTACATTAATGATCTTCCAAATCACATCCTTACATCATTTGTAGACATTTCTGCTTATGACACTACCATTTATGGTAGCACATCTAAGACAGTAAATGACCAAGTTCTCTCTGATTCTCTCTCCTCTGATCTTGAGCACGTGGTACAATGGGGAAAGGAGTGGCTGGTTACTTTTAATGCCTCTAAAACCAAGCTTCTCTCTTTACATCAACATTCTGATCCACATCTGGCATCAATTGAAATGGATGGCTCTCATCTTCAGGAGGTCTTAAGTTTTGACAAGCTTCTGGGCTTGACCATTACTCCTGATCTTAAATAGAACACGTACATCAAATCTGTTGCCAAGGCCGCTGGAAAAATGGGATCTTTCTATCGATCCAGTAGATATCTCACTGCTGATGCAATTCTCTATCTATATAAGAGCCAGGTACGTCCAAGGATGGAATACTGTTGCCACATCTGGGCAGGAGCTTCTAGAAAGGACTTGTCCTGCCTTGATAGTTCAAAATAGACTTCGTAGCCTTGTAGGAGATGTCCTTTTCTCTTCCCTGCAACCTCTCTCACGGAAGAGATGTTGCGAGTTTGTCTCTGATGTATCGTTATATTCATGGAAAGTGTTTGACTGAGCTTCAATCTATGGTTCCCCCTCGCCAAACTTTCACAAGAAACACTTGTCTAGCTGAAAACACTATCCATAATTCCAAAGAAGCCCAATGCGATCAATCTGTTTGTCAGGTTAAAAACCAAAAATAAAACGAATTGAAAAATGCTGAACAGTAATTCTCCTTCAAAATATAATGCAGGGAAGTTACATAACACTTTGTAAGGCGATAAGATGATAGAAGGCGCTGGCTAAGAATCAATCAAATGAAAAACACAAATGCAGACACGGCCGCGAACCTATTTTTTCACTTGAGAATTGGGTAGTGAATGAATTTGATAAATGCTCAGGATCTCACACTTGATTGAGGCTATTCTGGATAGCTCTGACCCTATCAAAGCAACTAGATTTTCCCCTTGAACAACTCTCAATACCAACCTCTGATGAGGTGGACGGGGAGCACAAGTAGTTAAAAACAACAAATCTCATGTCAAATCAGAACAAAACATGCTCTATCTAACTCTGAAAGTGAAAAAAGCATGCGCAATAGAATCACTAAAATTCCTATGACAAGATGATCTTCCTTTATCGAAACTAGTAAACTATCAAAATTGAAAGAAGGAAAATTACCAATGGAAAAAAATACTGTCCAAATTTACTAATGGAAAAAATACTGTCCAAATAAATGAAAATTTGCCATAACTTAAATATCAGAACTACACTCATAACAAAATAAATTGAAGGAGTCCTGAGAAGCAGAATTAACACTTGCGACCTGAAGAAATTCAGAACAAACTAAACAATCAAAAAGTTATCAACCATGAAGAAATGTTAAGGAAACATAATGAAGATACTCACAAGAATGCTCACATTCAATATGCCCCAAATCCCACAAAAATTAAAATTGGAGAACATGTAGAAATATTACATCCCAGATTTCTAGATGTTTCAAATGTCAAAAATTTGGACATCTGCAGAGGTCACTCCACATGCGTCCAAAATGTGGCTTAAAAAAGAAAGCCTCAATAAACAATGAGATCAAATGGATCGCTCTACTTATGCCAAAATATGTGAATGCTGGGAAAAAAAAATCTTAGGAATAAAATACAAAAGAAAAGAGACCAAAAATGGAAGGATAGATGAAAAATAAAACCTATGCATCCCTCACCATGAACTTATAGAAAAATTTATACACCTAAGACGAATGGCAAAATTTCCATTAAAACTATTTTGTAATACACCTCCAAAAATTAGAAAACATCAGAAACAAAAAGATGTTAAACTATCAACCTCCTCTCCCCACTCCCTCTGCAAAAACGAACTTAAAGATCAAATCTTACCAAAAACAAACAACAAATTAGCAAAATACTAGAAACTTTCTCAAAAATAAAAAGCAGTCTACTAAATGAAAATGGGGAGGGGGCACTAAAAATCAATTTGAACTAGCCAGTGAAATGGTAACAAGATCCAAATAAAAAAAAAACCCGGATACCTCAAAATGATAAAACGCCCATCAATCATTGTCAACCATCAAAACAAAACCATAAATTCCTTGTGCGTCTAGAACCAAACAATTACTGATTCAAGATAAATAAAATAAAAAAAAAATGAAGCAATCCTCACAATAAGAGCCAAAACCCTCAACACATCATGAACTGAAACTAAAATAAAAAAAATAGATTCTGAATCCATGGATGTTAAGTCTTAAACCAAGGAAATATAAACCATGACAAACAATACTACAATGGAAAAAGGCACAAAAAAATACAATTAATATAAAACATTCATCATACAACTGCATAAACAAAATCAAATCTGGCCATTCGTGGATCATTACTCATCACTAGAACTTGAAGCATGAAAACTTTTCCAAAATTACTGGATTTCGCATGAAGTAACCCCAAAAAAGGTTAATATGCTATAAAACAACCCAAGTGGTCCACAGGTTTATATTGTTTGTTGCTAGTCCCGGGACTGGTTGCTGCGGATTGTGCATGGTCTACACTCATTCCGGGGTGCTATGTCCTATGGGAGAAACAGGCTCCACCCACTCTGGGTTAATGTCACCTCAAGTTAGCTAGTTTCATGATGTTTTAACCATTTTTAAAAAAAGATTGCTGGGAAGAAAGTCATCATAGAATTTCCACCAGCCCTTTCCCATTTAATTAATAAAAAATAGCATCTATATGTAAGAAGCTAAATGTTTGATTTTCTTTATTTTAACAGACAAAATCTGTGACCAGATTAGTGATGCCGTCCTTGATGCCCACTTGGAACAAGATCCGAATGCCAAAGTGGCATGTGAAACTGTTGCTAAGACTGGAATGATCCTTGTCTGCGGAGAAATCACATCCAATGCTAAAGTTGATTACCAGAAAGTTGTGAGAGACACCATTAAACGTATTGGTTATGATGATTCTGCCAAAGGTAATTTAGGTTTCTCAATCCCAAATTCATTGATGTTTGCTTTCGATTTTCATTAAACTAAGATTTTACGCATTTTTTATTTTATTTATTTTTATTTATTTATTTTTTTTTTCAAAGTTGTAAAATGAAATTGATCCTGCTTAAAATAAAATTCTTAATTTTCTATTTTAACTTCAGGATTTGATTACAAAACCTGTAATGTTTTACTGGCTGTTGAGGCTCAAAGTCCTGAAATTGCCCAAGGTGTTCACATTAACAGAAGTGATGAGGACATTGGTGCTGGAGATCAGGTAAAAGCAGATCAATTTTTAAAAACAATTCTATTAAATCATTTCATGATAATGTAGGACAATGTTAATAAAACAATTTTCATTTTATGCATTCTGACATTAATAGGCCATCAATTCTGTCTTGTTTTAATTCTCGGAAAATTAATAGCAAAAGGAGACATCTTTAAAAGAACTATGTATGATTTGCTGTATCTACCAGTATTACCATAGAGATGAGTGTTTATATTTTTTTTTTTTCATGCGGTTTAGTTCTATGAAACTGGTATTTAGAACAAGTAAAACCATCTTTAGTCAAAGATGACTGGTCCTCTGACAAAAAGAGGGTGTACCTGTAAAACGCTGAACAGTCATTTTTTTATGCCTCTTTAACTATGCACTCACGGGAGACCATGCATGCTTCATTTGTTGACTGCATGTTTTTAGTTACCTTATTTGGGGTCTTGTAGACCATAACCATAGCCATCAAAATTCAAAGAATTTAGTTAATGTTTGTTTTGAGGTTTTTAAATTTTGTCAGATGTGATGTAAAATATGTATCCTGGATATAAAAAAGATTCTGTTTAATTATGAGTTTACTAATTCAAGAAGAAAAATTGTAGAAGCAGTTTGTATTCATGAATGATTGAAGATTTAAAATGAATTTGAGTCAAGCTTGTTTAAAGTTAAAAATGATCGTGTGCTTTTAGGAAATTTATCTTTTCTCTTCACCAAGCCTTTTAGATCTCATTGAGTTTCACAAATGCTTGGCCAATAATTATTGCATGGAACAGTATAAATACTTGCATTATCTCCCCTCTCCCACCTCATCCCCGGAAAAAAAGAAGTTTTAGTTTGTGATGGTTGTATTGTTGGAATTTCTAATTCAGTGTTGTAAATTATTGTATAGGCATGAGTAGGTAAAAACTTCTCTTTATAAGAGACTAGCAGGGGTACTCGGCATTGCTCGGGTGTTTGTATGTGTGTGTGGTGTTAAATAAAAAAGAAACAGGGGGGGGGGTCGAACCGGAAGCCCTGAGGCGAAGTTTGAAAATAAAATCGGCCAGCCAGAATGAGTTAGTGAAAGATGTTTGAAAGTCGTCGAGCGTGATGACGACTACGATGTAAGCATTGTTATAAGCGAAGTAAGAAAAGAAAACGTTTTAATTAAGCTGGGGGGGGGGGTAATCAAAACATTTTAAAAAAACAAAAAAAATCTAACGTAAAGCAAACGAACACGTGAAAAATGGCTTAAATAAGCCTGTTTCGATATTAAAATTTAAAAAATCGGTGGATACCCGGGTGTCGCTAAGAATAAGCAAAGTAAAAAAAAAAAAAACAGGAAAACGAACGTTACGGGAAAAATGGCTTAAATAAATATTTAAATTTAAAAAATCGAGAGAAAAAATTAAAAAAACATCTCACACCACGATTCGAACCGAAAACGTTTAGATAATGAACAAACAGGCTAATTAACTGCGCTAAAGCGACATAGATGAAATGTGTTCTGTTTTTCAACTATTTAAAGTAAATCAGGTCATGACGTCATCTGACGCATGCGTAGAATCGGTCATCGTTACAAGAAACCCGTTTTTGTTGACCCCCCCCCCTGTGGAAAATTGTCGATTTCGGGGTGAAAAAGTTAACGTTTTTTGGCCAATTTTTCGATATTATTCAAGCGATGGATGGGGCTTCGATATGATACCGAGTTTGTGAATTTTCGTCGCGTCTGTCGAAAGTTTTTAGCAGACACACAAACATACACACAAACAAACAAACATACATACATTTTCGCTTTTATATATATAGATAGAAGTATCCCGGGGGGGGGGGATATTGCAATATTTTCATTGAATTTCATGTACCTGAATTTGTCTAGATATTGCAGACTGCAAAGTCCGAGTGCACATAAGAAACCGATTACTATACCTATTTAACTATATGGTGTGAGCAAAAATGTAGGAAACTAGGAATTCCAACAATGCAAGCTACATCATCCCCTCTATTTTTAAAATCCATTTCAACCTCTTTAAATAATTTAAGATTTTATCTATATCTAAAAAAGTGAGAATGTGTGTATAAAAACTCCTTTGTATCTATATACTCAACAAATTTTGTTATCTAAAAACTTGAAATTTAATATATAGGATATTCAGACCTGTGGAAAACTAATCAGGTTTTCATCCATAAAAAGACTAAGGGATCAAAATTAAAAATTTAGTATGTGGGGAGGGGTGGTCATCAGATCTTTATCTGTTTGTCAACTGCTTCATGACTGCATGTGGTGTCATGAAACATGACAGCTTCCTTATGTTAAGAATAAGTAGGTTTGAAAACGCTTTTTAAACACTTTAAGCTGATCTAATTATCATAATTTAAATATAATGCCATGCAGGGCAGCCTGCTATTAACCTAACATTTTTAAATATGAATGTGATACAAAGATACTTATGTATTTATAAAGAACTTTTGCTCATTATTTCCCTGCAGGGTTTGATGTTTGGATATGCGACAAATGAAACTGAAGAATGTATGCCGTTGACAGTAGTTCTGGCTCATCAGCTTAACGCTAAAGTTGCCCAATTGCGCAGAACAGGTGATTTGTGGTGGGCAAGACCTGACACCAAGTCACAGGTAAGACAGTAAATTTCTTTGTCTTTCTACCTGTCTGCCGAGGTTGGTATGTTTCGGCATGGCTGATTCAGCATCAAATTAGTGTTTTTTCATAGTAAGTTTTATTATATTAAAATTAAAAGAAAAAAATTTAATTTGATTCAAAAAAAGAACTTAAAAATAAGTGTTTATTTAAAACACCACTCTGTCATCGAGATTATATTTTCATATTGTTTTTAATTTAAGTTTTTAATCCTTAAAAAATTTATAAAATTAACCAAAAAGAGTTTTGCCAAAAACTTTTTTTTTTAAGTTTGTGATATAAACATTAAAAACTTTGAACTGTTTTATTTAAAGCAGACAACACCCGGTCATCAACAAATGAGATTATATTTTCACTAGCGGGACCTGTGGAAATTCCACTGCAGCATTTTTCATATGCAATATATTGTTGCTAGGCATGCTGTGAGCGTTCTGTTCAGCATGAATGAAGGCACAATCATATTATTCTAGTTTTTTATTAAATCTGTACTGCCCCATTATTAAAATAACCTTTGATATATTTCCTGGGCTGATTATTTCATTACAAACACACCGGTCAATTAATTCACATTTTATAATTTTTCATAATTATTGAATATGTTACTATGTTCGACAATAATTTTTCATAATTTCAACCCACATTATCGCCCCTCTCTTTACTAAAATATTAAATTTTATATATTGTATCGGCTGATTATTTTATAAAAAAAAACACAACTATCAATTAACTCACATTTCATCATTTTTAATAATTCTTGGATATGGTACTAATCTTGAAAATTTTTCATTTAAACTCACCATATCGCACACCTTACTAAAATAATAACTTTGATACATTGTCTAGGCTGATTATTTCATTACCAACCCACACATCAATCAACTCACATTTCATCATTTTTCGTAATTCTTGGACATGTTACTAATTTCAACAATATTTTTTTATAGTTTAAACCAACGTTGTCGCCCAACCTTACTAAAATAATAACTTTGATACATTTGCTGGGCTGATCATTTCATTACAAACACACTAATCAATTAACCTCCATTTCATCATTTTTCACAATTCTTGGGTATGTTACTAATTTCGACAATCATTTTTCATAATTTATACCCACATTATCCCCCCCCCCCCTTAATAAAATAATAACTTTGAAATATTGTCTGGGCTTATTATTTAATTACAAACACACTAATGCATAAAATCACATTTAATCATTTTTCATAATTCTTGGATATGTTACTTATTTCGACAATCATTTTTCATAATTTTAACCCACATTTTCGCCTTCCTCCTTTACTAAATAATAACTTTGATATATTTTACTGGGCTGGTTATTTCCTTACAAACACACCAATCTATTAACTAATATTTCATCAATTTTTCGAAATTCTTGGATATGTTACTAATTTCGACAATAATTTTTTTATAATTTAAGCCCTCCTTATCTCCTTCCCCTTTACTTATATAATAACTTTGATATATTGTCTAGGCTGATTATTTTATTATAAACAAATCAATCAATAAAATCACATTTCGTCATTTTTCGTAATTCTTGTCTGTTACTAATTTCGACAATTTTTTATAATTTAAACTATCCTCGTCGCCCTCTCTTATACTGAAAAATTACTTTGATATATTGTCTGGGCTGATTATTTCATAAAAATCACAACTATCAATTAACTCACATTTCATCATTTTCAATAATTCTTGGATATTTTACTCATTTCGACAATTATTTTTAATATTTTTAACCCACATTATCAAATCCCCACTACTAAAATAATAACTTTGATATATCATCTGGGATTATTTCATTTCAGACACACAAATCAATTAACTCACATTTCGTCCTTTTTCATAATTCTTGGATATGGTACTAATGTCAATCATTTTTCATAATTTTAACCCATATTATCGCCCCACTTACTAAAATAATTACTTTGATATATTGCCTGGTCTGATTATTTCATTGCAAACACTAATGCATTAAATAACATATCATTTTTCATAATTCTTGGATATGTTACTAATTTCGACAATTATTTTTCATAATTTAAACCATCCTTATCGCCCTCTCTTACTAACATAATTACTTTGATATATTTCCTGGGCTGATTATTTTATTATAAACACAAACGATTAACTCACATTTAATCTTTGTTCATAATCCTGGATATGTTACTAATTTCGATAATTTTTATAATATAATTCTTGGATATGTTACTAATTTCGACAATAATTTTCATAACTTTAATCCACTGTAGCTCCCCCTTACTTAAACTTTGATTGTCTGGGCTGATTATTTCATTACAAACAAATCAATCAATTCTGGGTATTGTCATAGTATATATGTTTCACCTATCTTATCTAAATCCGGGTGACGCTGCATATTCTGCTAATATATATCGTTCACCTATCTCATTCGATCCTTTCTGACGCTTTCTGATAGTATATATTTGCATATCTCATTCAATCCCGAGACTGACTTCATGTCCGCCACCCCACTGTTGAAAATATACATTAAATAAAGTAATGTTTGAATCGTAAACTGTTTCAGCCATTTCAGGGACTGACTTTATATCCCCAACCGACTGCTAAAATATACATGAAATAATGTAATGCCTAAATAGTAAACTGTTTCAGCCATTTCTGGAACTGACTTATAATCCCACCCCACTGTTAAAAATATACATAAAATAATGTATAAATCGTAAACTTTTTCAGCCATTTCCGGGACCGACTCCTTATCTCCCATCCTACTGTTAAAAATATACATTAAATAAAGTAATGTCCAAAGCGTAAATGGTTGCAGCCATTTCTGGAACCGACTTTATATTTCCCACCACAATGTTAAAAATATACATTAAATAAAGTAATGTGTAATGCATAAACGGTTTCCTCCATTTTCGGGACTGATTTAATATCCCACACCCCACTGTTAAAAATATACATGAAATAAAGTAATGTTTAAATCGTAAACGGTTTGAGTAATTTCCGAGACTGACTTCATATCCCGTAACCCACTGCTTAAAATATACTTGAAATAAAGTAATGTTTGAATCATAAACTGTTTCAGCAGCTTTTCGAAAGTAATACATAAAAACACGGTTAGTGATTAGGCAACCGTTGCTTCAAAATGAAGCAATGAGTGTAGTATCAGTTTCAGCATTCCGGTGACTTAAATCCTCCCTTTTTTGGTCTTGGTTAATGGAGGAGAAATCCTTCATTACTGATACAATTTTTATTTTTGTTATTGATCAGTACCCCTTTTGGGGAGCTGGTTTCCCCCTAAATTTTTAACCGACCACATGTCCAATTCCGCCCTTGTGGGGAGGCAAGTAAACAAAAAAAAATAATCAGAAGTGACATTTTCCAGGGCATTTTGTAATTAAATCAGAAATATCTTTTTCCAGTTACTTTTTTTAATAAAACTTAGTTACATTAAACATAGTACCCATTCACAATGCCTCCCCACGGGACAGATTTAGACACCAGGGTCGTTTTTTAACGTGGAGAAAAAATTGTCTTAGTCGTAAAGGATTTCTCTTCCCCTGAGAGAGAAGAAATTGAAAGTAGCACCTGAAGAACAGATACTACACTTTGAAAGGCAAATCATTTTTATTAGCTTTGCCTTAACAGCGACACCAATTTTTTCACCAATTTCTTTTTCAAGGGTGACAAGGTTTATTTGGAATATTCCACTTTCCTTTTTTAGGGATGCACAGCATGATAACGGACGGAGCGATAAGCGTAATAATATAATGATAGTTAAATTAAAAAAAGATTTAAAATATTAAGTTTTTAATTCTTAAAAAATAGAAAATAATTAACCGAAAGAGTTTTGCAAAAACATAATTTTTTCTTAAAAACAAAGTGATATATTTTCATATTTTAATTTTTTAAGTTATAAGATCTTTAAGTGTGACTGGCATGGTAACACCGAATTATCTCTATGCCTGATCAGCCAAGCCGAAATGTTCCATTCCCTCATCTGTTCTTCTGTCTGTATGTCTCTAAATTAACTTATAAAATTTGAAGTTTCTTTTATCTATTTTTGTTTTTGTAATTTCAGGTTACCATTGAATATAAATTTGACAGAGGTATGTCGGTACCTTTACGCATACATAGCATTGTAATGTCTGTCCAACATGACCAGAATGTATCTCTTGAGCAACTTCGTCGTGAATTGAAAGAAAAAGTTGTCACTGCTGTCGTACCCAGTAAATACATTGATGAACAAACTGTCATCCATCTTAACCCAGCTGGTAACTTTGTTATGGGTGGACCTATTGTAAGTTGACTATTCATCCCATTTTTTTTTTTTCTCCACCTTTTTTTGAAAGTTTTATAAACAACATAAAAAAACAAAAATTGAGTTTCCATGTGTTGATCATGACTATCCGAATGCTAAAGAAAAATTGTCTCTCACCAATAAGAACGCATTTTTATAGTTTGTGAAAGAAATTTGCATAGCTTTCATGTCATCAGCCTCGATCTGATAGTGATGCATGGTTACAATTAATGAGATGAAATGATTGTCAATTGAAAGATAAAGGATAAGAAGCATTGAAAATGATTAATGGTATAAACAAAATTTGATGTTGGATTTGGAAACTTATCTGTGGGGAAAACCTTGATAAGAAACTCTGTTCATGGAAATTCCGCTTGAGACTAGGTGCATCGGAAGGGGGATCTTGGACTTGATCAGATTAACGTTACCGTGTCTTTACACACTACCACAAACTCACATAACCTTTGCTCTTTTACATTCTTGCAGCACCAGGGATCTGTGGACAAATTTATCTTTAGTCGACCTATGACAACTAAATATTTTCGTTTACTAGCCAAACCAACATGATTTTTGGAATATGAAATCTATGTTCGGTGATGGTTATGTACATAGTTTCTTTTCTGGATTTTTTTTCATTTCTATAACTAGCAGTGTTGTCTATTGTTACCGGAACAAAAGTAACATTTCTATTAAAACTTTCTTGTTTTTGGGGTTTTTTTTCCCCCTCTCCCTCCTGCTTCTATCTGGACATATATGCACATCGAATTAGTTTTTATAGATTCCTGACAGCATAAGGGAATTAAGTCTTTGATTCTTAATAAAAAGTTATTTCCCTTTAGTTACTACATAATCTGGCTGCAAAACAGACCCCTCTAAATCCACCAGTTTAGGGTCAAAAATAAATTTTTTTCTGAATTTTAGTCATCTGGAGCAATGTTGATAAGAAAAAATAGTAATTTTGTAGGTATCAGTTCTTTTATTTTTATGTCAAAAATATAGGGTAGAACGATAAAATTGTTGCCCTAGAAAAGACAACAGTTGCATTTCCATTTGATAAAACATTTTTTTTTTTTTTTTTTTTTTTTTTTTTTGCAGACCATCTACTAGTTAGTTAGTTGTGTATAAATCCCAACCGCAATAGGAACCTTCTATCATGTCTGAAAGTGACACAAGCAATATCAGATGCACCATTGTACAATTCAAACTCTCTACCTATCCAAGTCATGACAATAGCATTCTCAAGATGCATCCTTGGATTGGCACGAATAAAGCGACGTGCCTCTGGTTATGAAAACGGTTTCCGGCCACAGTTATGGTCTTTGGTGTGGTTTCAAGTGAGGGCCACATCATACCACTTCACATCTTTAAGTTGGCTTGAAAGTCAACACCAAAGTGTACCTGAATATGCTCAAATGTGGTGGTCTGGTGCAATCAGGTGGCAGCAGGACTCTGCGCCGACCCACAAGTCCAAAGAGACCTCAGCTTGACTTCAGAAAGAGTACTACGGTATTGATCCTCACTATCCTCCTCCCTGACGTGAACCCCCCTGGATTACTTTGTTTGGTTATACGTCGAGAATATCACTAACATGACCTCCTACAACACTAAAGTCAACCTGATCGCCACCATCAGCTGAGTTCCCGCCGGCACTTGTGGAAAAGGTTTGCTCTCAGTTTCAGATCCATATCAAGGCGGTGATTGAGACTGAAGACAACTGCATTGAATAGATGTCAGTTCTACTACATAAGTTAACTGAATTGATTTCTTTCAATAGTTTTAAAATAAAGCTGTAATGTTTTCTATAAGGCGACATTTTTATCATTCCACGTGTGTGTGTGTGTGTGTGTGTGTGTGTGATTATATTTGACAAGGCCACAGGGGAGACAACCAAGCAAAAACACCCTAACCAAAATTCATCTCAAAGCAGCAAAACTGAAGTTGGCCTGCCAGGAAATTATATATACAAATGTAGGCAAATTTGGGCATATTTTATTGGTTTGAATATATAGGTTCTTACCAATTGTCATAAAATTTTAACCATAGAATAGTATTATAATCTCCAAAAAGCCTGCAAATTTTTGTGTAGTTTCATCCCATAGAACCAAATATATAAGCATTTCAATATTCAATTTGGCTACCAGTGTGTATGTGTATATATATATATATATATATATATATATATATATATATATATATAGTCATCCACATACAGTACTGTTTCGCTGTTTCACAGCTCATCAGTGCGGCTAGACAGGCAACTACCTCAAGCCAGGATTGAAACCCGACCGTTTATACGGCAGTCAAGGCTTCTAACCATTACGCTATTGGCGGCTGCTTGAACGAGTAGTGAATTTAACGATAGTAATTTATAAAATATATATGGCGATTAAGCTACACTGAATATTCTGCGTTTCATCCACTATAGGATTCGTCAGGCTTATGCGCGAATTCTGTGGTTGCTTCTTGTTTTTATATATGTTGAAAATTTCTAGTTAGCCAATCAGCTTTCTAGTATCCACCGCGCCCCTTCCTATCAGCCAATGGGCATGCATTTTATCGAACAAAGGATCTGTTTTAGAACTAGGTTAGTGGTTTAAGGTAGACGTTTTCCTTTTTTATATATATATATATATATATATATATATATATATACACATATATGTGTGATCATTTATGTATATTCATGTTTATTTAATTTATTTATTTGTTTGTTTTCTATTGTTATTGTTAGTTTTAAAGCTATTTTGTATCGCTATCCTAGAGTAAGTTTTATTTTGTGAACACAGTTGTTTGCTATTTCTCGTCTACAGTTTAATAGATTTTGAGGTTCTTTAAAGTACAGGATAGCAAATTTTTCATGGAGGCATAATTTACATGGGTCGTCTAAATGTCTGCACGTGGTAGCTTGTCTAATTATTTTCCATTCGACTACCGGTAGTCGAATGGAAAATAATTAGACAAGCTACCACGTGCAGACATTTAGACGACCCATGTAAATTATGCCTCCATGAAAAATTTGCTATCCTGTACTTTAAAGAACCTCAAAATCTATTAAACTGTAGACGAGAAATAGCAAACAACTGTGTTCACAAAATAAAACTTACTCTAGGATAGCGATACAAAATAGCTTTAAAACTAACAATAACAATAGAAAACAAACAAATAAATAAATTAAATAAACATGAATATACATAAATGATCACACATATATGTGTATATATATATATATATATATATATATATATATATATAAAAGGAAAACGTCTACCTTAAACCACTAACCTAGTTCTAAAACAGATCCTTTGTTCGATAAAATGCATGCCCATTGGCTGATAGGAAGGGGCGCGGTGGATACTAGAAAGCTGATTGGCTAACTAGAAATCCTCAACATATATAAAAACAAGAAGCAACCACAGAATTCGCGCATAAGCCTGACGAATCCTATAGTGGATGAAACGCAGAATATTCAGTGTAGCTTAATCGCCATATATATTTTATAAATTACTAACTAGCTCTACCTACGTATTGAGCACTTTTGAAGTAAATACTTAAATTGTACGCATAAATCTATACTTTCGTATATTATGTTTATGTGAGTAAATGAAGTAGTTATATATATACACTTCATTTAACCACATAAATTAATATACGAAAGTATAGATTTGTGTAAACTTGAAGTATTTACTTCAACAGTGCTCAATACATGGGTAGAGCTAGGTAGTAAGTTATAAAATATATATGGCGATTAAGCTACGCGGAATATTCTGTGTAGCTTAATCGCCATAGTTATTTTATAACTTACTATTGTGTGTGTAAGCGGACAATTTTTTTACCTTTGACCTCTATTATGACCCCTTAACATTTATTGTTTTGGGCTCAAATCCAGTTAAGTTAGATCCATGTGCAAGGAACCTATATGTAAAATTTCAATTGTTTAGACCTAAAATTGTCGGAGGTGTTTGATAGTTCTCAAAGTCAAATCGTTGGTCTTTGACCCCTTAACAGCCAAATTTCTGGTCGAAAACCGATCAGAAAGATTTTCCCGAATCTCGGTACCCTGTATATCAAATTTCAAGTCTGTACACTAAAAATTGAGTCATTGTGTATGATAATGTACATCACGCGTTCACTTTTAAAGATATATATATCTTAGAACTTAACAAATGAAGGTTTGTTGGAAAGGTAATGGGTGAATTGTGTAGTGGGCTATGTGACATTTTCCATCAATTGGATCAACCAACAAATGTTTGTCATTTGTTTTCCTAGTTTTGCATATGAATTACAAAATATCTGATATTTTCCCAAAATCTCTTGCCTTGATGGTGGGGAGACTAAAACTTTCTATGGTTTCAGATGATCTAAAATAACAGCAAGGGGGGATTTGATTCCAAATATTTCTCATATTATCTCCCCTGTTTGGTTTTTATACATAAAGTAAATTTCAGCATATAAGGATTATTTGATACTAGAGATATTCATAATCATACTCTATTTCCCAAAAGAGGGGCGATATAACATGAGAAATATTGTAAATCCAGTTTAGCCTTGCTGCTATTTCAGATCATTTGAAACCATAATAGTCTCTCCATCAAGGCTAGTGGCTTCTTTGTTTTGCTTTTTCTATATATAGACAACTTTCCTTTGTTGTAGATGACTTTCTCGAAAAGTAAAATTTTATTGAATTTGACTTTAAGGGTGATGCTGGCCTGACAGGGCGCAAGATTATTGTGGATACCTATGGAGGCTGGGGAGCCCATGGAGGTGGTGCTTTCTCTGGTAAAGACTTTTCAAAGGTTGATCGTTCGGCTGCTTACGCTGCTCGCTGGGTAGCAAAGTCTCTGATCAAGGCGGATCTTTGCAAGAGAGTGCTTGTCCAGGTAATTTTTAATTCTAATTTTTTGCTTTCTTAATCCACTTTATGGCAGGTTTACATCAATTAGGAAAGACACATTTAAATAATTGACAACAGAGGATAATTCTAGAAAACTAAATCATTAACTTGATAGCATTAAAAGATAGCAAATTTTAATAAACTTGTAAACTTGAAAATGATACTAATATACCTACTGAAGAAAGTGAAAGAGATGCACAAAACTGCACTTAAAGATTGTTAGAATCTTAACTATCTCTTGGTTAGAGTGTATGAGATAGCCAGTGAATTTCTGGCATCCGGTAGAATGCCTCACCCCTAAATAAAATGATTTTTTGCAACATGGATAAGGTGTAACACAAAGGGGTTAAAAAAAGAGTAAACAAATTTTTTAATTAATCTTTCAACTTGCTTTAAAGATATTTAAGAAAGTCAACATGAAGAGGCAACAAGAATTGAAATTCAAAAAAGCAAGTGTAAGAACTGATTTTCCTTATCACTACTTCTGGTAGCAGCCACACTGGAAGTTAGAAAGTATGTTAGCTGACTATAACCAATAGTGCACATACCTTGTCAATTATGAGCCATTTGGGTTTTAGTTGCATACTTTCTTCCATCCCTTTACTGCGTATTTTTGAGATTGCAAAATCTTCATTTGTATGTTTTCTTTTCCTGCAGATTTCTTATGCCATTGGAATTGCTAAGCCTTTGTCCATCACGGTTTTTAGCTATGGAACTTCCAAGAAATCTGAAAAAGAATTGCTGGATATAATTAATAACAACTTTGATCTAAGACCAGGCATGATTGTCAAGTGAGTTTTCTACTTTTTTTTTTTTTTTTTTTTTTTTTTTTTTTTTATCGTAACGGATGTGAATCTGAGTAAATTTATTTCAGCCTGTTTGTGCTATTGTATTTTTTCTCTTAACATCCTTGAAAAAAAATGGAAGAATTAATGGTGGTGGGGGGTAGTCCAGTGAGTGTAGATCCTATTTAGGGTGACACTTAACTTTTCAAAGTGTGTCCTTGCATACTATTGAATGATAAAGCAAAAACGACTGAAGTTTATTTGTATGACTTCATGCACTACCCTGCTTAACAGCCTGCTGACCCCAAATGCTGTGCCATGGCTTTGTTCTCCATCTTGTCTTATAGCCATACCATCATAGTCTCTCAGACGACTGTCGAGGAGAGCGAACAGGTTCATAGCTATAAAAATAAAATAAACATGGAGAAACAAGGAAAACACCGACTCCGACATACATTTCGGTTAGACTCTCTGTATGTTGGTGTCCACATCTATGTCCTGTCGAGGGTGGGTTCATCTGTTGCCGTCAGTTCATTTTCTCATCTCCCAAAGCTAACTGATCAAGCATCACCTACTGAACAGTTAACTGTACTGTCATTAAGTCCAATTTTGTTAATCGTTTCTATTGCCACTGACTCATAGCCACTCTCCAATTATCATAAAAACTAATATCTATTGTTCGGTTTGTTACTTTGTTACACCCTAACCGACAATCTCATGTACACTTTCTTGTCTGTCTTCCTACATATTGTCTCCTTGGAGGCCTGTTGTGGACCAGGATAATAATCCTAACTCGCTACAAAAGAAAATAATGAAATGAATGAATGGAAGGAAGGAAAAAAAAAAACTCAATTACTGAATAAAATAAACATGTCTGTTGAAAATAAATGGTTCAGATGGAACATGTGTTCAGATCAGTCGTTGATGAACACGCACGTGGCAAAAGAGGAATAAAGTAAGGGAAAGAGAAATGGCAGTCCAGCATGTAGAAAAAGAAAAGAGGGAGGGAGAGGGCTGACTTCAGTAAAGCCATGCATGCATGGTAGCAGTCGGCAACGTGGAAGTGTCTTCAGGCCACAAGCTGTGGACGCGAACTTGTCTGGTGTACGAACCAAGGCAAAAGGGAAGAAAGGAAGTTGAACGTTGTTGTTGACTTTTATACCGGGGTCAGTGTTCTGACTGCGCATGTCTGGACTTCACTTAAGAGGAAGTGATGTCACCAATGTATGTATGTTTGCGAACGTGTGTACATACATGTGGGTGGGTGTATGTGAGGAAAAACATGTTCAAACAAGACTCACCTTTCTGAGGAAAAATATATATATATATACAAGAGAAACATATTTCTTTTTGTTTTTTTTTGTTTTGTTTTTATAAGTTATGTATTGTTTGAAATGTTTTGGCCAATGAACTTTTCGTCCTGTTTTTGTTTGTGGTGCGTTGTTTTTTGTAATTTCTTTGTCAGTTTGTGAGTGTGTATGTTCTTGTATTGGACTAGGAGAAATGTGTAATTGTTCATCTATGAATGCAGGTTTAAGTCTGTCTATTGAAATAGTGTCTTTTTTATCTCTTTTTAATATGATAAAATACTTCTCACTTCTGTCGAACTAGATAAGGTCCGGAATAATTTGGACAGTGGTTTTTTGACTGCATCGTTCCTGATAAAAGCGTATTTACAGGTGTGAATATCACTTGGAACGAAAATGTTTGTGTCTGGCTTTTTGGTTGGGGTGAATTTTAATTGTGACATTTGTTTTGTTGTTTTCGCAAAATTGTCCCGGTAAAATCAGTGCTGAACAGAAAACTAATTCTGCAGGTGTGCTCTGCAAATCTTCCTTCAGTGTTGCGAATTGCTAGGAGAATGAGTGGCAAATTGTCTGACCAGTTTTCGTTCATAGCCAAAGATGCTTTTAATTGTCTATGAAACCGTTCCACCATACCATTTGCACAAGGGTGGTAGGCAGTAGTTTTAATGTGCTTTGTTCCCAAGAAATGGGTGAATTTAGCAAAAAGAGCTGATTGTGAGCCCCTGTCTGTTGTGATTACGGAGGGCACTCCGAAAATCGCTATCCAATCTTGTAAAATCGCTATCCAATCTTGTAAAATCGCTCTGGTTATTGTTGCGGCTGATGTCTTTCACTGGTATTGCTGTCGGCCATCTGCTGAATCTATCAACTATAGTAAGGATGTGGGTATGTCCTTTATAATTGGGCAAGGGTCCAACCAAATCGATATGAACATGAGTAAACCTAGCATCTGGTACACTGAAAGTTCTTGAAGTACAAGGTGATTTTGTGTGCGTGCGAACTTTTTTTTTTTTTTTTTTTTTTTTTTTTTTTTTTTTTTTTTTTTTTTTTTTTTTTTTTTTTTTGTAAGGAATGCTAGTCCAACTACGAATGTCCGTATTCATATTTGGCCAAACAAAACGTTCCCCTATTAATTTCACAGTGGCGCGTTTTCCTGGTGGGACAAATTGTGGAAGTGCTGAAAAACTTATCGTTGAGGCTGGGTGAAATATAAGAGCGAGGGTGTTTTTGTGAAACATCGCAATAGAAATTTGTTCCGAACGGTATCGGCATTTCTTTCAGTGAAGTCTTTTCCATTATAGCTGGGAGCGTGGTATCAACTAATTGCTCTTATGCTATTAATTCCATACTTAGCGGAGTGGAATTTAAAGAAGCAATTGTTGCGCGAGATAAAGCGTCAGCTACATTTTCTTGTCCTTTTACGTACCGTATATCAGTAGAATATTGAGCTATATAATCCAGATGTCAAATTTCTCGTTGACCGTATTTGTCGACATGTGTGTAGAGCAAATGTTAAGGGTTTATGATCCGTATAAATGGGAAATTTTCTGCCTTCGAGGAGATGTTTAAAGTGCTTAATTGCAAGGTAAATTACAAGTAACTCTCTCGAGAAAGTGCTATATTTATTCTACACTTTGTTTGACTTGGCAGAGAAGAATGAAATAGGGTCATTTTGTTGTCAGAAATTTGGTGAATGGCAGCTCCTACCGTTATTTCCAATACATCCGTCATAAGTGTAAGTTCCGTTGTATCGCTATCTTGGATATATGTAAGTTTGAAGTTTGCCAAAGCAGTTTTCGCTTATTCAAAGGCCTGTAGTGCAGGTCCTTCCAAAATTAACTGTTGGTTTTTGGTTTGTTTTTTTAACAAGTCCGTTAAAGGTGCGAGTAACGCGGAACACTTAGGCAAAAAGCGTCGGTAATAGTTAATTATGCCTAAAAAACGGTGTACTTGTCTGACAGATATTGGTAGAGGGAAATTTAAAATGACACTTTCTTTTTCAGGCAAAGGGGAGATTCCATCCTTGTCGATTAAATGTCTGAGAAATCGAACTTCCTAGGGGCCAAAAACACATTTATCAGGGTTTAGTTTCAGACTGAAATGTGACTTTCTTTCGAAAGTTTGTTCCAGGTGTAGCCAGTGTTCTTCGAGGTTTCTGCTGGCGATTAAACGTCGTCCACATATGCGAATATGAACGGCAGACCTCTGAAAACTTTGTCAATCAAACGTTGGAAAGTTTGACAGGCGTTTCTCAGCCCAAAAGGCATCCTTAGGAACTTGTAAAGGCCAAATGGTGTGGTCAGTGCAGTTTTATGAATGTCTTCTTCTGCGACTGGAATTTGAAAATATGCCTTTACAAGGTCCAGCTTGGAGAAAATTGTGGCGCCTTGGAGTTCATTGGCGAAGTCATGGATATGGAGGATCCGGAACTGTTTTCGCATTTAAGTGTCTAAAATCTCCGCAAGGGCACCATATGGTGTTGTCAGCTTTCTGCACCATGTGGAGTGGTGATGACCAAGCACTTTTCGAGGGCCGTATTATCCCCGTGTGGTGTAGGTTTTGAAACTCTGATTTTGCCAATTTGTATTTATCCGGTTTCAAGCGTCTGTGGGTTGAATAGACGGGCGGTCCTGTGGTCTTAATATAGTGCTTAGCGCTATGCTTGATGGGGTCTGTGTTTTTAAACGGCTGGGAAAGTTGAGGAAATTTTTGGAGTAACCAGCGGATATGTAAATCTTCGGGTAGAACAGTGCTGATTCCGGTGGTTAAAAATTTCAAGGTAGTTCCTCTCACGGAAATCTTTGTTTCATTGTCTGTCAATGTGTTATGAGTCATGTCGACAGACAGGTTGAAATGGGCTAAAAAGTCTACCCCCAAAATTGAAGTGGTCACGCTGGCTATGGTGAAATTCCAAAAAAAATTCCTTCGCATTCCAGGTTTAAGTTTGAAGTTTTCTCGCCAAAAGTGGGTATTTTTGTACCGTTGTAGGCTGAAAAATTGGGTTCCTGTTGGGTGGCCATGCGGTGTCGGTATGACGCTGATTTCCGCGCCGGTGTCTATTAAAGTTATATCCATGGATTTTGTCACGGATATAAAACAGACAACCTTTTTTCTGTGCTCCAGCTACAGTCGTAGTCGTTACTGGCTGGAAGGTTCATTTCCCTGCGCTGGTTTTTTGAACGCGCAGAGTCTAGTGCATTGTCTCGCATTAACGCCGAATCTCCTGTGGTAGAAGCAAACATCTTGTCTTTCTCGTGACGTTGACCGGTTCCTGCTTAAACTTCACCTGTAACTTTGTCGTAGTTTCTGGAATAATGTTGACGCGTTTGAAGTACGTCAGCTAGCTGCTTTGAAAGCTTTTTAACTGTAGACTTTAATTCGGCTAATTCATTGTCTGTTTTGGTCAGGTTGCCGTTGGTGGACATATACTTGTCGGCTCCGGGAACTTTCATGAATTTTGTTGGCTATGTCGGCGAGCTTTTCTGTTGCCGTCTCCTCCGATGATGCTGTCCGACATTTTGTCTCCCAGCAAGGCTTTCATATGGCGAAGTAGTTGAGAAGGCGTACGGTCTCCTAATTCAACTTGTGTGAATAAGTTATGAAGCATGGCTTCGTTGGAAACACCGGTTCGTTGAAGGATTGCTTGCTTCAGCGTGTCATACGGTCTTTCCTCAGGTACATTTTCGAGAAAATCTGTGATTTCTTCTACCACCTGCAACGGCGGTTTTTCCACTCTGCAACAATAACGCGCTTGTGACGTTACCCGTTTAGCGTCAAATATGGCCTGTAATTGGACGAACCATACTTTTGTATTTATCGGGTTGAAGGGTGGAATATTTAATGCCATGGTTTCGTTGTAGGAGTCCGTCTGTTGAAGTTCCATTTTGTTTTTGTTTTTTTTTTAGAGAAAAATTATTTTTCGTGCGTGTCGTTGATTTGTGTGGAAGAGTTTAGTTTACACCGTGTGTTTCGTTCAAACACCTCATTTCATTTTAAATTAAGGGGTCACCATCGTTTGTTGCGGACAAGGATATAATAATCCTAACTCGCTACAAAAATAAATAATGAAATGAATGGAAGGAAGGAAAAAACTCAATTGTTGAATAAAATAAATATATCATTTATTTTCTGTTGTAAATAAATGGTTTAGGTGGAACACGTGTTCAGTTCAGTCGTTGACGACTACGTGCATGGAAAAAAGGAATAAAGTAGGGGAAAGAGAAATGGCAGTCCAGCATGTAAAAAAAAGAGAGGGTTGACCTCAGTAAAGCCGTGCGTACATGGTGGTAGTCGGCCAGGTGGAAATCTCTTCAGGCCACAAGCTGTGGACGCGAACTGGTTGACAAACCAAGGCAAAAGGGAAGAAAGAGGAAGTTGTTGATTTTTATACCAGGGTCAGTGTTCTGACTGCGCATGTCTGGATTTCACTTAAAAGAAAGTGACATCACCAATGTGTGTACGTTGATGTGTATATGTGTGTGCATATGTGGGTGTGTGTATGTGAGGAAAAACGTGTTCGAACAGGCCCTATTCTTTTGTTACCTTTATTTTATTTTATTTTTTTCTTGCATATTTCCTAGCACTTGATGAGAGGGGGGGGGTCAATTATAATCTCCCGTTCATAAAAGGATTATGCATGTTAATTCCATGGCGATGTGATTGATCCTATATATTTGCTGTGAGACGATGTTATGGTGTACTTGGGATTACCTGATCTTGAATCTCGAAGTTGCTTAATGAATGTTGATTTGTTCTAGTGTTTTGTATGTTGATCTATTCTGACAGTCTGAGTGGGACTGAATATAAGGATAATATATATAACAAGATCACTTACAAAAAATTTGCATAGAAAAGAATCAATTTTTTCTTTCCTTTAATAACAGACTTCAAAGTAAGTAGCAATGCTTTTGATACGTCTATACATTTCATTGATTCCAACCACATAAACTTGGAATTAAGAAAAAATTGATTGCTTGGTCCCAATTATCAGTTACACTATCATTACCTTAAGGTTTAATGCTTTTCTTATTGTATAACTCTGCTTTTCAGTACATGTTGTGTCAGTATATTGCCTCGTCATTGCAAGCTTTTTTAAGAGATTCTGTTTGAGCTCAATTCCTGAAGAAGGAATGGGAGAATAAAATTACCTGATATGGTGAAAAGATGATAGTGCAAAGAAAAAGTAATTTCATATGAAATCAAGTTTGTCTGCAAATGATTTCTTTAAACCATTTGTCTGTCTTCCTAAAATTCCTAACTTTCTCTTTTCTTTTCTTTTCCAGAGAATTAGACTTGCGTCGTCCAATATACCAGAAGACTGCTTGCTACGGCCATTTTGGGAGGCCAGAGTTTTCATGGGAAATTCCCAAAAAGCTCATAGTTTAGCTTTGGAAAGACAGTTGCTTGAGATTTTTTTTTTTTCTTTTTTTCTTTTTCTTTGCTTTTTCTTTCTCTCTGTCGCCTCTCATAACTTCAGTATTTCATTTAAAGTTGTTTTGTTTTTGTAATTCTGCGATACTGACATTCGTAATCCACAGTGAATAGAAAGGCTGACCGACACATGAACGGAGCATAAAATAGGATCATGGTAAATAACCTTAAAAGATATAGCTAAAATCCAAGTCTCACAAGTTTTGAATGTCTTATCTTTGATAAAGATAAGTGAAGGGGGTTTATACAGGATAAATGTGTACTCATGAAGGGCTACATTAACCACAAGCTCTTTCTGCTTCCTGCTTTTTGTAGCCTTTTAATGCGACACTTTTATGACTGCTTAAGATGGAATGAAACTTTGGATTTTTCATTTTATTGAGGAAAAAATATTTTTTAATGAAATCGGTTAATTCCAGAGAAATTCTTTAAATGGTTAAAATTAGGAAACGGTAAATTTATAAGCTTTTAGTCTAACTAACTGATGACACTTTACACTTTTCCTCCTTCTCCTCCTCTTTCTTCCGGATAAAGTTGTGGGTTTGATCAGTTAGACTCGTGCCTGTTTGGTCTCTGTCTGTTCCTTTTTATCAGCTGCAAATGTGTCATTAACTTTGGCTTCTTACATGCACATTTGTCTTGTGTTTATGAAGATTCATTGGAAAAGAGCACTAGTTATAAACACTCGGGATCACATAAATACTATCAGTCAGCACTGGTGTCAATGACTATGACTTTTTTTTTCTTTTTTTTTTTTTTACAGTGCTTTCTGCTGGGGCCGTCAGTATCACAGATTTTTCTATCTATCTCTATCTCTCGACTTTTGTGTGTGCGTGTGTATGTCATTCAATGGGTATTTTTCTCTAACTCTTCCGTAAAGTAACAAATAACTCCTTTGGTGGGGATAAAGATGTGGGGATTTTTGGTGTGCCCCATTATTATTATTTTTTTTTTTTTTTTTTTTTTTTTTTTTTTTTTTTTTTTTTTTTCCTAGTAAGAGGTTTAAAAAGAAAATAAAGCATTTTTGCTCCAATGGCTGGTGCACTTGAACATAAAACCATTTTTATTTTTGATTTACTAACGTAATCATTCCTGGCTGACTGTGCTGCCTTCCCCCCCTCTACCCCCCCCCCTTTTTTTTATCATTTCTTACAAGGAATAATGAAAACTTGAGTAATCTAGAATCTGTCTTTTTGTTTTTTCTTTTTCTCCCAATAATAAAAAAATTGGAAAAGAGGAACGTTTTAAAACAAATAAGATTTTGATTACGATACACTTTTTCTTTTGTACATTTCATCTCATTTTCTTTCAGCTGGGAGTTTTACATATATATATATATCTCAATTCTTATTCACCTATTTGTCTAAAATTTTATCTTATTTATGAATTATGGGATCAAAGAAAATATAAATTGTTGCCTCCTCTCCCTGTCAACACTTTTTTTTTTCTTTAAATCCCCTCAGTTTTATTAGCTCATCCGCAGTTCCATTGGTCATTTGCTTTTAACCCAGACTTGGGATGGGGGGTATGTGATATTTTGGGTATAATTGTAATTTCAATACCACCAACCAGGGAGACCACTTAAGTTTCATTATCAATGGTCAATTTTATTTTTTATTTTTAATAAAGCAGTAAAATTCAAATTTTGTGGCTCGTTTATTTCTTAGCAGATTTCTTTTTCAGATTTGTTGGTGCTTGTACAGAACTGCCCATATAAAAAAAAAAAAAATCTGTATGATGTACATACCTGTAATATATTCCAAAAATCACTTTAAGACCATTTTCAGGTAAATTTCCAGTGCTTCATCTCCCATAATTACATGAAATTATCTCCCTTGTTTCTTGAGTCTCACAAGTCTCTATTAGACAAAATTTGATTCTTAGTTAAAAATAAAATTACTTGATCAATTATGTAAATTTTCGGAATACAATATTTTCTTTGTCATACACATTTTTCTTTGTTTAGGGAGAATTCTAAACATTTACTTTTTAATTAATAAAAAGTAAATAGCAACTAAGCTGACAAATCAAACCTCTTCTGATTAGCCATCTTTCATTTGTTATTGTACAATGCTAATAGTAACAATTAAAAAAAAAAATTAATGAGCTAACAATTTTCTAATATGTAGAAATTCTTTGTCGATTTTTGTTTAGTAAGAGTTAGCAGTTCTTGCTTTTTTCCCCACCCTCCTTCACTGTTTACTAACAGTCTCTCTTTCTCTCTCTCTCTCCAAATATATATATATATATATATATATATATATTGTGACAAAATACTCCCTTTTCGATGTCTCAGACAAAGCCCGAATGAAGAGGGAGGAGAATCTCGCGAAACCAATATCACACGTTCATTCGTTAGATTTGACCATCACCCGATCCAGGCTGATTGTCCTTGGAATCTATAGCCGATAAGGTTTATAGCTATTAATTCATTTTGTTATTATTCTTTAATTCTGGTGATTAAAATTATCTTCCTTCGGATTAAGTACGTCTCCATTCAAATACAGCAGGGTGAAGTTTAAATTCGAATCCAACAGCGAAAATTCAGTATATACATAAATATATAACCTCCCCTTTTTTTTGGGGGGGGGGGGGTATATGAAACACGTACGACTTCGAAAGAGATCTTGCAACAGTTCAACATTCAAATAATAAAGAAAATGATAATACAGAAAAAGTCCAAATATAACTGTTTGTGCGTCTTGCGCGGATTTATTTATTTTTTTTTTTTATAGCCGCACTTGAAAATAAATACGTTGACGAAAATTATCAATATTCTTAGGAACAAAATGGGTGTGACACGTATTCAAGTTTTACTAACCGTAACTGGTGGAGTCACTTGTCATCCTCTTATATATTTCCTTTTTTTTTTTTTTTTTTTTTATCCAACGGTTTACAACCTGAAGTTTGGAGTGCGGCCAGCTGTCAATATACGCTGTTATCTCCCTCCCCTAAATTCTGCAACTAATTTTATTTTATCGTCGATTCTCGACCATGGCTAAGAAGTGAAACTTGATCTGATTGGCCGGATCTCAACCAATTATGTTACTGTTTACTATCCTCGTCATCATCATCACTATTAATACAGTGTTCATATTGGTTCGCGACAATATATATAAACAAAGCAAAGGTTAATTTGTAACTTAGATACTGATGGATTCACTTTTTTTACTGAACGTGAAATATTTTTAAAGAATAAATAAATAAAAAAATAGCTCCTGGGTGACGCCAGATTGATACAGCTAGCACATAATGTTGATGGTGGAAATTTTTTATTTCTTTTCTAAAATAAAAATAATGAATCGATCACAAATTATTTATTTCATAGCTCTAAAATTAAATGACATTCTTTTAGTTTTTCATTTCATGGTGAAAAAAAAAATATCCCTTTACTTATAACAAAGGATATAGAATTTTGTCCAATAAATTTTTTTTTTTATATAGATATATCATGGAATTTGTCTAGTTTAGAAATCTTCACTCTTTACTATTTTCAGAAATGGAAAATATTGCATTCATAGTAAATAAAATTCCAGACAAAAGCAGATGCCATGACCAGAAACTTTTGACTTGCAGCTGAGTGTTATTTTCGCAATTCATTTACTTGAATTTTCCTACAACCTAAATCATTACCATAAGATGATTATAGCTTTAGCCTGCTGTTATAGATTTATGTCCTGTTTCAAAACATGGATTCAAATACAAGCCATAAAAAAATGAATGGGTAAACATAGGTCACATTGGAAATTTTTTGTTAATGGTCCAAAACTATTTTGCTTTAACTATGTATTAGTATTAAAAACCTTTTAATATGTACTAGAATTTAGGCCCATAATTGTTGCGAATTATAAAAGTGAAACAATTTCCTTGTTTAAAACTTTGATTATAGAAGAAACAAAAGAACTCGTCTGATCACGTGAGTTTGTGAAAAGCCAGTCTAATTTAAGAAATTAGGACAAGATTTAATATTCCCATTTCTAAAAAATTTTTAGATGAGTATTGATAATTTAGATTATCAGAACTACACCTCTAAAACAATAGATTTAATTGACCCTCCGACAAAGGAGGGATTGGACCTAGTAATTAACTCCCATTTGTTTGTTTGTACTTTTCTCAATAATCACACCTTGAATTTTTTTAATTTTGCACAAACATTAGTCATGATGAAAGTAAATTTTTGCTAAAACAGATTTTCTGGCGTAACTTTGGTTGCTCCTCTAGGGGGCATTATAGGGGTAAAGTTGCCCACTAATTGTTTGCACCTTGCTCAATAATTACGCCTTGATTTTTTTTTTTTTTTTTTTTTTTTTTTTTTTTTTTTTTGTAAACATTAGTTATGGTGAAAGTCAATTTTCCACTTGTGAAGGAGGATCTTGCATGTTCAGGCTTGTTCTAAAATTTGAGAATTGTCTACAACAGATAGAATTGATTTTTAAATAACAGTCATCTGAAAGTTGATAAGACTCATGAGGAAATGATTGGGATCATCCTTATAAACTAGAAATGTCACCAGCAGTAATATTATTTAACCCAGCTGTGGATATAGCAAACAGAAAGTGACTTTGTCTCTCATATCTTGTAGATCTGCAGTGTGTTGAATGATATTTTCAGAAATTTCATTCTTTTCAACATAACTATATACATTATGAATTGCAACAGAACCCCTGGATATGGTTTTTTCAGGTTACACTGTGGAGTACTGTTTTGTTTTTTCCGGACCCTTGTTACAGTATTTGCCCTACTTTATGGTGTTATTCATGTTATTTGATTATATACATGTGCATTATATACTGTACTGTATTTTGTTACTAATTTTTAATATGTACTGTATAAAATTTTATCAAACCCAGAAAGGAAAGTTCATATCCTGGGGTTCTACTGTATGTTTTATGCATCCAGGCATCTAGTGTTCAGTGTCTGGTTATATAGTTGAATAACCAAAATTGTTAAATAAAATAAATACTTTGGCTTTAAATGACCACTAAAGTTGATATACCATAAAACTAACCAACTTTTCAACATAAAGATCTTCATATTTGGATGATTCAGATTACTGTTCTCATCCGGAGTGTTGTTTTTGCAATGTTTCAGCCAATGTAATCTCTGATCTTCAAGTTTATCCTGTTCAACCCAAATAGGCACCAAATTTCAAATGGAACACTTCATTTAATCCATGGAGGTAGCATTTTCTCATTCCATCAGCCATGAAGGGGTAAAAATTTTAAATAATTCACAATTGTATTCCGAGTAGAATTTTTTTTTTATAATCAAAATAGTCTACATATTTTGCAACATTTTTTTATTGTGTTAAGCTAAGAAATATGTAATTACATTCCTTTATTTTTCAACAAATAAACAAGGAAATGCATCTTCCCTCAATGTTGTTTTCTTAGAGCCAGGGTTTCTAATTCTGATGTTAGTCTGAAAATTGATACATTCTTGCTAATATAACTATGGGTCAGTTTTGTGAGCCTAATTTATATCATAGGAAGTATTTCTGAATGATGCTGTATAAACGTTGACTATTCAAAATCTTGTGCTGACATTTGCATGGTGGTTATTATCAAACATCGGATCAATACACCAACTTTGGAAAAGTTGAAATTATAATTTTGACCGTCACTGAACTTGTCAATGTCATAAGATGCAGTACTTCATTGACTACAATATGGGCTTAGTAGGGAATCTCTACAACTAACAAAACCAAATTATCACCTAAAGTGACTTTCACCTTGAAATTTAACTTTGGTTTGATTTTATTTTTGGATGTGTAAGTTAGACCATAACCAATATTGTGAACAAGCTTTATTATTTAAATGTGAATACTAGTCTATACATGCAATGACAAACTCAACCAAAAACATAACATCTTTAGTTGAGCATCTATCAACAAAACTCGAAATTTGAGGGTTTGAATTGACGTTATCTCATCTTCAGTGTCATTCGTGGTCGTCTGTCTTCTAATAGTTTGCAGAGCTTCTTAAATTAACTTCTCCAGAGGAAAGGTGGCATTTCTACATTAAGTTATTCTCAGGTGACCTCCGAAGTTCATGGCTTTGTCAGACATTTTGGACCAATCTACAAAATGTTACAGTAGTTTCCATCTTGCGTTCAAAAAGATAAATGAAATTCTTGATATCTGTACCAGTTCTTGTCGGGAAGTTATCCTCGTAACATGCAACTGTTGCCTGTGAAACTGTTTAGCTTTTGTTCTTTGTAAAATCTGAAGTTGTGCAATTTTATGTTAAAACGAGTTTCGCAAAGATGTTATACAGATGTAATTTTTACTTTTTTTTTTTTTTTTTTTTTTTATCCATCTTATCCAACGCTGATTGCCAATTGTACTATTACAAAAATATGGACAGTGAGATAATTTTAATATACATATTTCCTGTTTCAGTTATTGAAAATAGTATTGTATGAAATTTTCACAAACACACCCAACCTACATGCAAGTTCCATGAAAAAAATTAGATCTTCCCAATTTTTTCCATAAACCGGCAAGAAATTTTTTGTTTTTTTTGTTCCTCTTTGTGAACATAAAAGGAAGGTTAACCAATGACATTTTGGGATTTGATAGGAGCAAGTATTATGAGTTTGTTCGATTAGCCAGTTTCCATTGTAATTTTGCTTCCCGTTGCAATGGCTTGTTTGTCAGGAATATGAAAGTTTGTGTTGGGATAGTATATAGAAAAGCTGTGTGATGCTACCAGCTGCATCTGTAACTAGAGAAACCAAGCCAATTATTGTGGTGGACGAGTCAACGAATTCTATCTAATTAAACATTAGTTAGGTAGGTAAAACAATTCAATATAAAATACAAAAAGGTAGTTTTTCTCAACAACAAAAAAAAAAAATTAGCAAGAGGCTTAAATGGACAATTTTCATTGGTTGAAATTATTTTATATTTGCGGAATAATGATTATATTGCAATGTCAAAATATGCAGCAAAAACCATTGCATCAATAAGTTGGATTATCTAATCTCAAATCAATACAAAAACTTAAAAGAAATTTACTTTCATTTTTGATTAAAATTGATTTCTGAAAATCTAATTTTAATTCAATATTTTTATCGCTGGTGGCCATGTTTTTTGTTTTGTTATTGTTTCTTTCGTGCACCAGAAAAATTTTTGCTTTTTGATACTCTCAAAAATCAGAATTGCAAAAAAAAAAAAATGAGTATGATATAATAAATGACACAAATAGACAGAACCTAGAAAGCAAGAAATAAGGGCAAACCAACAAGTATGTTAAGCCAGGTCCAAACACAGAAGTCCACAACTGCTTGCAATTATACACATTTCTTCACAGAAATTCAAATAAAAATTAGATCTTGTTTCTGTATGTTTGCATAAATAACAGAATGCTAACTCTTTTTACTACTAAAACAACTTTGTATGTGTTTTCTTTGGAGTGTCTTGTGTGTACTAACAAAGCAATTAACCAGAATAAAGCACATTCTTTCGGATTCTACATCTTTGTGAGTACCAACACTGTTACGTCATCTAGTCTTTTTCTCTTCTATTCTTATTCTTAAAATTCTTTTTACTTTTGTGCATCCCAAACAAGACATATTGCCACTGGAGCGCCAGTGACTACAACGATAAGGGACAAATGTAGTAGGGAGTTGAGTAGCAAAATATTTATTCATAATTCAGTTAAATTCCTGCATGTTAGTACAGTCGAAGAAATGAGGACAGGAAGTGAAATTCAAAAACAAGTTGTCTGAGTAAAGATACTATTAAAGTAGAAAATCTTCCTACATAAAGAAGAGGTGTGATTTTTTTTTTTTTTTTTTTTTTTTGCTGCTAGTCAGGTAGGTCAGGGTCATTTTCATTGATGAGGTAAAAGTGTAATGAATTCATTGGAGCACATTCCATGGTAGTGCTTATAAAACATGCATAGGGGTACAACACTGTGATAGGAACTGGAGCTTGGCAAATAGTTCAGGACTTATTAGGTTAGAATTTCTTTTTTTGGATCCTGTCCAAGAGTCTAGTGGCTGATTGCAGCAGCTTAGATATAGTAACTCTTCTAAATTTATATATGATTAACTACAATTCATGACACATATTTATTCATTCAGCAGAAAAGACTTGTTGTATGGGGTGACCCACTTAAAAGTAGCCTAGAAAATGTAGTAGAAAGGAGAAACTTTTTTAATTGTTTAAATTACCTATGGTGTTATAAAAGATGCTGGAAGTGCCCCTCGTTGGCATTTCTGGGCACATTTAACAATGTTTACAGATACTGCCTGTAAATCTGCCAATGCTTTCAGGAGAATTACCAATGTTCTCATTTGGTTTAAATTGTGAGGATTATTTTTGTTTTAAAATCCCCCAAAGATAAAAATCAAATAAGTCCAAGAACGTGGTGGCCATAACCCTTTGCTTATTGTTCTCTCTTCCATAAACATGTCATGAACTCGTGTCAGTGATCTGTGAGACGTGTGGCATGTAGTGCCATTTTGTTGGAAAAAGAATTGGGTTTTGTCTTGTGGTGTCAGTTGGTCGGTAAGAGGAAGATTAGATAGGTCGGGCTACTTTTATATAACTGTTCTCCCTAGAGAATATGTGTTGTGAAGCGATACCACAAGTAGAATATTACCTATTTCAGCTGTTGGCTAAGAATTATCCATAATGATCTCCCTTGAATCATACTAACCAATAGAGAATGCACTTGTGCTGAAAATCAAAAATATATCTAATTCAAATCACATGGGGGGGGGATATAGAATTGAATATCATTCTTATTTCTCTGATGCTCAGGTCATCAGACACAATCTTATTGGTTTTCAGTATCTGCATGGCTTTTCCTGATAGCAGCTGTATAAACTAAAACACCACTACAAAGTCATGTTTATTTATACGCTAGCTGGCTTTGCTAGCTCACTATCTCGTTGCAAAGTTTGCTACTTGAAATTAAAATTTTAAATAAACATTTTATTCATAAGTTTATTGCAAACATGAGACTAAAATTGTCACATTTATACGTATAAATAGATAAGGTTGGTAATGTTTGTACAATCATTTGGATCACTTATGTTTTAAGGATCTCCAAAAATAATCAATAAAGGAGAAATTCTTCTAGACTGAGATAATTTTGTTTTGTCTTTAAGTGATTGGTAATGACCTGGAATCAAAACTCGCACAGCCGGTTTGGTAACCCAGGTCAGGATGAAAAAAAAATATACTACCTCCGGTCGGAAATAGTTGGTGCAGAATTAAAACTGTCCACGTTTTAGGTTTTGTCACGCACCATTTCAATATTTTAGGGGGTAACTGGTAGTACTTTAGAGCGTGCTTAATTGAAAAAGAACATTTTTCGTTTGAAAAGTCATTTAGAGTTTAATCTATGCACATTACTTTGTTGACTGTTATATAATCTATTTTTAAAAATACCCGCAGTGGCTATATAAATATGGAAAATGTAGTTGATGCCAATGTGGAAGGTAAAAACAGAAGTGATAAGAGAGAATTGACAAATTCAAGACGAACCGCAGTTCTGCAAGCATTGCTACAAAGGTCTAAAGGGCGTATCCTAGAACGAGGTGCAATCAAAGATGTTGCCACAAAATTCCGTATAGGAAGAAATACTGTAGGCAGAATTTGGTCATGAGCACGAGACGGTTCATCCGATATTTCGGTGCCAATGGATTCTTTGAGCCATAAGTTTCTCTGTGGCCAAAAAAAGGACTATAGTTCAGTTGGTAAAAATAAACACCATTCCCTTGAGAAAAAGAACCACTTTGAGGTTTACTGCTCAAGCATGTGGAATACCTAAGACAACATTGATTGCAAGGATGAAAGATGGCGAAATTCAGGCACATTCAAATGCTGTAAAACCGCTTATCACGATAGAAAACATGAAATGTTGCGTTGATTTTTGCCATTCACAGTTGGATTTAAATCGAGGAACTTTTAGAGAAATGTTTGATGTCATACATATTGATGAGAAATGGTTTTACATGACGCAAAATGCAAGGAAATTTTATTTAGGCAAAGACGAACATGACCCTTTAAGAACCACTAAAAGCAAGCGTTTCATTACAAAGGTAATGTTTTTTGCTGCCGTGGCTCGACCCTGTTGAGATCCACATCGCAAATGTTACTTTGACGGGAAGATTGGAATTTGGCCATTTTTCAAACAAGAGGCGGCTAAACGTAACAGCAGAAACAGGCCTGCTGGAACAATGGTAACTAAAGTCATGGATACAATCACGAAAATTCAGATTCATGAATTCCTTGTTGAAAAGGTCCTTGTTTTCACACGGAACAAATGGCCAAGTGGATCCATTGCACAACGAATTATAATTCAACAAGACAATGCTAAGCCACACGTAAATCCAACGGATCCGGTGTTCAAACAAGAATCGGAGAGATTAGAGCTGAACATTGAACCGTTTAACCAGCCTGCAAACAGTCTGGATCTGAATGTGCTTGACCTAGGTTACTTCAATACAATCCATTCAACACCAAAAGGCTCCAAAGAATATTGAATTAATTGAAGCAGTTGAAACCAGCTTTCAAGAATTAAAAAAGTCAAAGTTGAACATTTTCCTGACATTGCAGGAGACAATGGAACAAATAATTTTGGCTGATGGTGGCAACAATTACAGACTTCAGCATATTTCAAAAGCACAGAAAGAAAAGGAAAACTTCCCAATTTTGATATCAGAAGAATTGAAAAGTAAATTAACACAATTGAATAAATAGATGTTTTAGCTTTTTTGTATGTTTATTTCATCATACATTGTAAGAATGTACATACAAGCAATTGTCAATTTAATTAATTAATTGGTTAACCTCTATTTCCTTTCAAAAGTACTGCCTTATAAAACTTGAAACTTGTATGCACCAAGTATTTCCGACCAAACTGAAAATTGTTGTGCACCAACTATTTCCAACCGGAGGTAGTATATAAATAAGAAATGTTTAAAAAAAAACAGGTGAGTTTTTTTAAACGTAAAAAATTTTTTTTTTTAACTGTGCATAACAGTTAAAAAAAAAAAATGTGCATCCCACCTCCCCTCAATAAAAAGGAGAAGAGTAATATTGTGAAATAACCTGGAATTAAAACTCACAAATCCGGGTTTCTAGCTCATGTAATGAAAGAAAAAAATGATGATATTATTATTATTATTATTTTATTATTAGAGAAGTAGTAGTAAAAATGATAATAATAAAGAACCCCCCCAACACACACACAAATAAAAGAAAAAAAGTGCATGCACACCAACAAAAAGGAAAAGAAAATAATGAATAAAAAATGTTTATGAATGAAATTGATTGTTGCTGTGTAATGACTAGGAATTGAAATGCACACAGCCTTGTTGGTAAGCTGTGTCAAGAAATAACAAGACCGATAGCCATTAGTCGCGTGCTCTCGTGTAATGAATGAATACGTGAATGTAGGATTGAAATGGAGGCTTCCTAATCGGGCGGGGGTCGGTGGAGCACTCACTCAGCTAGCTAAGAGGCTAAGGATAAAATTATACTTGACGGAACTGCGCGTTCCACACTTAGGCGGGGAACACATATTCATATTTGGCTCCTTTTCGTACACACAGACTTGCTACATGTATCCATCTTCTGTCAAATACTGCACGATGTAGCCTTCTTCTATCACATCTGATCTTCACCTGTAGTTGGTGTTTAAAGAAAGCGACCAGATCCTGATCAGGAAAAGACAACCCCCCACCCGGCCGCCTTGCAAATGCGACGTCCAAATCACCATTCTCGCCACAACCAGGATCGTAATCTTGGCCAGAAGGCCAAGAAAAGCTTAAAAAGCTAAGAACATCATCTATTAACAACAGACCTTTGATCTTAACCAAAAAGGCCAAACACAAAAGTGTTATGGACAGACCAACCAACTGACGGAGGGACTTCTAGAGTCGCTTGCACGTGACTAAAAATAAAAGACAATGATAATAAGTGATAATAATAGTAGTATTGGTTAATAAAAAAGAAAGGTGAAAAAGAAGAACGTTCTCTCTTTCACTCTCTCTCTCTCTCTTTCTTTCTCTCTCTCTCTCTCTGTAAACAAAAGTTATCTATAGCATGGAAGCTTATGTTCAAAGAATAATGTAAGAATTAACTACTTAACAGTGAAATCGAAATATAAAAGTTTTCTTCACTCCGTTGGAATATGTGATTCATATTAGACTAGCCTGAGTGCCCGAATGTTTGGAGGTGTGTGTGGTAGTAGGCAGGTAGGCTCGAACCCATACCACTAAGGAGGAAAAGAATGTGAAAAATAAACGTGACGTCTTTGCTGATGTGCCCATCACCAAACTAGAAGTGGCAAAGGTTTAATTTAAGGCTAGTCAATCGAAGAGGGGATGACTTTCGGAAATATCAATGAAAAAAGCAACCCCTCCTTGTAGAAAAGTGCCCAGTCGAGGGTGAAAGAATTAATGTTTTTAGCCAATTTTTCGATATTTGTTGTCTGAATGGGCGAGCATCAAAACGATATCAATCTCGTGAAAATCCGTAGCCTCTGTCAAAAGTTTTAGGCAGACATATAAACATGCATACGTTTAAACAGACAGGTGAGATTTATATTATAGACTAGCGAGGGGTACCCGGCGTTGCCCAGGTGTTTGGAGGTGTGTGTGGAAACTCCGGGGGTGGAGGGGGTTAAAAAAAAAAAAGTAAGTATGAGGATCGAACCCGAACCCTTGAGGAAAAGTTATAAATTAAAGTGTGAAAAAAAAAACGTGCGACGTTAACCATTGCCCCACCGCGAGATGCTAACGGAAACACGTTTGAATTTATTTAATTACTTGGATTTGGCAGGTGCCCGTTTTAATGAGTTAATGAGGTCAAGTTTGACTGCGGGATAGTATTCATTTACTGCGGAAGATGTTATAGGAAAAAGACTAACCCACATGCGGCGAGCGACAAATGTTGAATATTTATCTTCCCGAAATTGAGCAAATTAAATAGACAGGCGAGCTTCGTTGTTAACTGTGAGATATTACGATTTATATGTGTTATAAAAAGTTTTAAAAAGTTGTGAAGCGAGCGACCGCTTCTCTGAAAAAAAGCCTTTTGTAGACATACAGAAAAAGCGAACACACATACATTTTCGCTTTTATATTTATAGATTAATCGTGATAAATAATGGCCTCGTTATTTTGAAAGATTAGAATGTGGATTCACACCATGTTGAATTTCACAGAAAGTACTGTAATTCAATTTATAATACAAATTGGATTAATAAAAAAATAATATATAAAAAAATAACAAATTACTTTTATTTAGTTAGTTTTATTGCTATTTTTATATATTATTTATTTATTTATCCAATTTGTATTATAAATTGAATTATATTATTTAAATTAAATATTAACATTTAAAACATTTCAGTATAAATTAATCTTTTTTATGAGTTTTATTTATCAATAATTTAAGTTGAATAATAATATTCAAATGAACGATTAACTGGTATGTCTATTAGTTATCCTTCCATAATTGCATTTTATCTACTCTAATTTATTGAATTCAAATATATCTCAATTTTTATTATTTTTAATTGTATCCTAATATATTGAAATTAGATCATATACTTAATTTATTTGATATTTTATCCATTTATGATATTTTACTTCAATCTATCATATATTCCATTAATTAATTTGTATATTTTTTTAATTTACATCCATTAATAAAAAATTAATTTTCATTTTAATTTGATCTATTATATATTTACAACTTTATTCGCTTAATACTTAATTTTATTTGATTAATTACAACTATTTAACTTTTATTTATTTTATTTATCTATTTTAATTTCATTATTTTAAAAGTTTTACTTTAAACATTAACTTTTTATTTCCTCTGTAATTGTTATATTCAAATATTCTTCCATCAAGTATTAATAAGCATTTCCCCTAACCTGGTTAAGTTGCTTAGTACAATTTTTATTTTTTGTTTTTGTTTTTCCTCTTCTTTTTTTTTTTTTAACTTGAATAAATCCTAATTGCAGTAGTATTTGTGTTTAAATTTTCAGATTTTGTAATCATGCCCAAATACATTTTATTTTCTTTTGGTGGATTGATAGTTGCTATTTCTTCTGATAAGTTAAGGGCAAAATAGATTTATTGATTGATATAATAATTAAGTGAATGATTTTGCGCTACAAAACAGTTGCTGTCAAGAATTGTAAATGTCTATGTAATTAAAGGAATAAATTGTAAGATGGTCAACATCATGAAATTTGGAATATAGACTTTTGTCATTTGTTTGTTATCTATATATATAAAAGGCAAAAGTGGCCCGTGCCTTTTTGTATGTTCAGCAAAGGCTTTTTTCGCAGAGGGGTTACTATTTCTTATAACTTTTTATATACCCCCTAGATCATAATATCTACGATTTGCGAATGAACATTGTATCTAGATTTATTTTGATCGACTTTTATAAAATTTGTGCTATTCCGTCCTGTCACGTGTTTGTTTGGCTTTTTAGTATAAATAAAGTGAAACTAATTGAACCGAATGCATTTCCTTGACTTTCCTGCCAGGGACGTCCAGAAAGCAATCAGCTTTGATCAATGTGGTGAAAACCCATCATATCAGACAATTGCTATTTATTTGGACACTCCCTTTTTATGGGGTCCTGGATATGACCTAAAACTATATCCGATAGTGAGGCCCCACCTTGCGGACCTTGGGGAGTGTGGAGCCACCCTTTAATTGCCATTGCTCCCAGGTCCACTCTGACCCAGAGTGGTAGTACCTATTAGGGTCCCAACTATGGGTTAAATAGAATCCGACTTAAAAAACGAATATACTCTATTAAAAATCGTTCCTCAAAATAACTAGATTCGGCATTAAATAACCTGAAAAAGGTTGATATGCCGTAAAACAAAAACAACCAACCAACCAACCCTTTTTATGGGGAGCTGATTTCCCCATAAAATCTTGGAGAAACAAAACCAAAAAAGAAAACTGGCTCGCAGCCAAAGTTAAGTGTGGGATTTCATTCCCCTACGGCATGATGTTTAACCTCATAAATTTACGCACCTGTCACTTAAATTTTAAATCGTTTAATTTCAACCATTCTCACATCTCTGCCGTCTTAGCGTCATGGTAAGATATCAGACTTTTTTTTTTTCACTTTCGCCTCAAGGATTCGGGTTCGAGCCTACCTGCCTACCAAAACTTTTTTTTTCTTTTACACCTACAGACACCTGGGCAACGCCGGGCACCCCCACTAATCTATTATATAAAGGGCAAAATGGGTGCAAGCATTTGTGTATGCCCACAAAAGGCTTTTTGAGTGGGGGTTCTCGTGTCAGTTAGATTCTGCGAGTTTCTGCATACTTCCCAGATCGTAATATCTCAGATTCACAAATGGGCATCATCTCTATCTTTTTTTGGATCGAGTTAAATAAAATTCCCACTGTGCCATTGTGTTGGCTGTTTGTTTGTCTTTTTCGTATAAATAAAGCAAAACTATTTGAATGCCAACGCTTGGCATTCGCTTGGGTAGTATCTGTTCTTTAATTGGTCCTTGGTCAATGTAGGGGAAACCCTTTCATACTGAGACAATTACTATTTATTTGGATACTGCCAGAGTGACCCCTTTTTTGAGAGTGCTGATTTTCTCTCCACATTAAAAACGACCTTGTGTCTAATTTGCTTTTGTGGGAGGTTTAAAAGCAATGCCATCTTTTGTTTTTGATTGACTATGTTAAATTTGAGAACTTTACACTTCCAGTCACGTCATGGAGTAGTGGTAAGACAGATTTTCTTTCACTTTCTTTTCGGCCTTTGTGCCACAGGTTCGAGCTTGCCTGCCTATTACCCTTTTTTTCTTTTTTTCTTTGCTCAACACACTGCTCAACACAATGCCATGTACCAGGCTAGTATATATATATGAAGAAAAAAAAATCTTTAGGCCATGGCATTACAAAGCTAAATGCTTCTCATCTAAAGAGGAGAAAGGCCAGAATCATACAAAACGAAACTGCTGAATAAAATTGATTAAAACTGCAGAGAATTGTTTGATCAAAAACTTGATGATCAAGGCCAGTAAGATGAATACAGGCACAGCAAGTCTACAACAAAATGGGGGTTTCAACCAAACCGCTCACCACTTCCTCTACAGATGTTTTTATTTAATCACAGGGCACATAAAAAAATGACTGCATTATAATCATTTACAATATAACATCCATAAATAGATACAAGAAGTCCTACCGAAAAGAATTAAAAAATATATATATATTTTTTTTTTTCAATTTTCACCCAAAACAAGGCACAGTTTCACTTTGATGTAGGGGACTACTATCAGGGACATAAGTTGCAGGGATATTATGAAGGGAGTTGAGCAGCAAGATGTCTGTTCACATTACACTTCTGCATGTCAGTACAGTTGGGAAAGCAAGAAACCGGAAGGGAGTTCCAAAGTCTAGCAGTTCTGAGGAAGAAACTGTTGGAGTAGAAAGCTTTGTTACACCTAAGGATCTCTACTGTGTAGGGGTGGGATTTAGCTGTTTGTCGGAGGTATTTACGTCAAGGGGGTACAAGTGCTTGTAGTTCGTCAGAGCATTCCCCATTAAAATACTTATAGAACAGGCAGAGGGATTGCAATATTTCATCGATGGGACAGAGGCTGAAGCTTAGGTGACAGTTCAGGACCTATCAGGTTGGCAACTCTCTTTTGAACTCTGTCCAGGAGTGAGAGACTAGTAGCAGATGCACCAGCCCAAATGTGACAACAGTACTCTGTACATGGGCGAATGGTAGCCTTATAGAGGTACAGGATATTTTCAGACATTAGTAGCTTTCTTGCATAGTAGAGAGAACCCACCTCCAACAACAAAGATACTTAAATAAATGCAGTTATTGACGATATTCACACACAAAAAAGCATCATATCATTTCAGATAATCTGCACGAAATTACATAAAAATGTATAACGCAAAATAAAACGTATAGAACAAAGAGCATAAATAAAATAGTTGATCAAACAGCAGGAAAAGAAAATCAAATCATTTAGATTTCATAAATATTAACGATGATAAAACTCACAAATGGATAATAAATATATGAATAAAATGAAAATCGATCTAAAAATTGATTCTGGAGCAGAAACAAATATCTTAGCAGGAAAATAAAATGCGAGAATATAAAACCATTATCAAACAAGAATGACGATAACAGCTTATGACAACGCAGGAAAATGGAAAATGTACAACAAATATTGTATAAACATTCATCGTCACAAAAGCAAATAACTCCAGATGGAGCATAGAAATTATATTAACAAGAATATCAGCATTGATGTAGTATTCCAGTGTTATATATTGGGAACCTTGTATTACATCAGTAAGTAGCGATTATGTTAACTAGTATGCATTTTGAGGAGGGTTACTTTAGTACATGTCGTTATAAGGTGTCTGCTAAATGGCAATATACCAGCTGCATGTGGTGTGATTGAACCAGGGAGGGGGGTCAAAGGTTAACTCCTTAGACAAAACACGCTAGAAATGCAGATGCCGAATGATATGATGATGGAAAGGTATACATATATATTCAAGGAAGAACAAAGAGTTTATAGTTATACAGTTGTTAGGAGCAGTACAGACAAGATGCACCGACAATGTAGAAATCTAAGTGCATGTTGCCTCAATACCCTGCTCGTGTGTCGCTATCATTAAAACTACTCCAAAATCACATCCTAAGATCATTGAAAACCAAACTTCTATCTTGACATCATCAACGCTCTGTTCCCCATCTGGCATCAATTGAAATAAATGGCTCTTGTCTTTGGGAGGCTTCATCTTTTGACAAGCTTCTGGCACTGACCTTTACTCCTGATCTGAAATGGAACATGTACATCAAATATGTTGCCAAGTCTACTGGTAAAATGGTAGGATCATTTTACCACTCCAGTAGATATCTCACTGTTGATGCAATTCTCTACCAAGGATGGCAGAGTTCAAAATAGACTTTGTAGCCTAGTGGGGGATGCCCTTTTCTCTTCCTTGCAACCTCTTTCCCATAGAAGAGATTTTGCGAGCCTGTCTCTGCTTTATCGTTATTTTTCATAGCAAGTGCTCGTCTGAGCTCCAATCTCTGATCTCCCCTTGCCTAACTTTTATGAAGAACACTCATCTAGTTGAAACTACTATCAATAATTTCCCCCACTCTTTATCTGTACTTAAACCCAAACGTAGATTCCATGAACAAAGCTTCTTTCTTAGAACTGAACACCTGTGGAACTCTTTTCCTTTTTTTCTGCTTTCCAACTGACTACAATATGGTTGTCTTCAAGTCCAACATGAAGAAGTTCTTGATAAACCATTCCCTTTACGTAATCCAATTTACCAAATTTCCACTACTAAAAATTAAGATTGTGTCTCATTGACTACCGTACACTCATTAACATTTATCCTCGAGTAGTCTCTGAGCCTTGAGAAGTGGTGATTCCTTTGTAAAAAAAAAAAAGAAAGAAAAAAGTTAAGCTTAAATATTGGTCTCTTTCCCTATGAATAAACTCTCTCTCTAAATAAAACCTTTGAAACTGCAACAAGTCTCCATTGTGTATGAGTAGATTCATCTTAAATTGAGCAAAAAATCGACAAGCACAAGGGGATGGCGACACCCACACATGGAAAAATGACAATCATAGAATGAAGACCAGCAATCGTGCACGTATGTACAAAAGAGACTTTATTTGATTTATCTGGTCACTTGATAGCTCACTGGTAAAAACGCACATGTGCAAACGTTTGTGTGACATATAAAATATTGCGGTAGAATAGGGAGATAAAATCTCATTCTAACATTGAAAAGAATTTTATTGAATCATTTTGTTAACGTGTTAATGAAAGCAAAAGAGAAGAGTGTTAGTAATGAAATAAAGTCCATAAGTATAGATGAAGGTAAAAAATTAGAAAGTTCTGTTTGTAAAGAATGGGAAAAGAGTTCATATATGAAGTATGTACACCAATGTTGAAGTCAGTACTATGTAGATATTTGTATTTATTTATTTTACTTATTATTATTATTATTATTATTATTATTATTATTATTATTATTATTAATATTTATTTTACTTATTATTATTTATTTATTTTATTATCATTATTATTATTTATTTTTTATTATTATTTCTTTATTTGTTTATGTTATTATTATTTATTTATTTTACTTCTTATTATTATTATCATTATAATAATTATTATTATTTATTTATTTTACTTATTATTATTATTTATTTATTTTACTTCTTCTTCTTATTATTATTATTATTATTATAATTATTATTATTATTATTATTTATTTATTTATTTTACTTATTATTATTATTATTATTATTATTAATATTTATTTTACTTATTATTATTTATTTATTTTATTATTATTATTATTTATTTTTTATTATTATTTCTTTATTTGTTTATTTTACTTATTATTATTTATTTATTTTACTTCTTCTTATTATTATTATCATTATAATTATTATTATTATAATTATTATTATTTATATTTATTTTTATTTATTTATTTTACTTATTATTATTATTATTATCATTATAATTATTATTATTATTATTATTATTTATATTTATTTTTATTTATTTATTTTACTTCTTCTTCTTCTTCTTCTTATTATTATTATTATTATTATTATTATTATTATTATCATTATAATTATTATTATTGCATGCTTCATTTCCTTTAAGGGAAATTTCTTTAAATAATGTTCTATTGTTAAAGTGTTTTTTATTCAAGAAGTCTGAAGAAAGGCTGGTTATGTGAAGATTTTCAAACGCTATAATGCAATTATGAAATATGATAATTTTGTGTCTTACTTTTTAAGTCATCTCTTTTTGACTTAAAATTCATTGGTATATAAAAATTTACTGAATTATACGAACCCAGTAAAATTCAGTATATTACAAACAAGTCTCTCTCTCTCTCTCTCTCTCTCTATATATATATATATATATATATATATATATATATATATATATAAGTTAGAAAAGCATTTCATCCAAGGCATGAAAATTTTTAAACAAAATGTTTTTACTATAAACTTTAAAAATAAAGATTCAATTTGAAATTTATTTAGCTTCAAAGTGCACTTTTATAAACTTTACAAAGTAAGGTATAAAAATTTAATTTAAATTGAATCAAAATATTACCTTGGATTTATTTTATGTAATGTACATTTTGGTGCACTTTAAAAACATTATCTTTCATCTAGCAATTAATGATATAGATATAAAATTTTCAATGATTTTTTTTAAAAGCGCAACAGAATGTACATTGCATAAAATAAATCCAAGGTAATTTTTTGATTCAATTTAAATTAAATTTTTATACCTTACTTTGTAAAATTTATAAAAGTGCACTTTGAAGATAAATAAATTTCAAATTGAATCTTGTACCTTTATTTTTAAAGCCTATAGTAAAAAAATTTTGTTTAACAATTTTCATGCCTTGGATGAAATGCTTTTCTAACTTGTATCTTATCTTTTTAAGATTATATTTTAAAACTCTCCTTCTCTCTATTTCAGTTTGTATTTCTCCTCGTACCACAACTCATTTTTGCAACCCCCTCTTTGTATTATTACAGGTCTGAATATTCTCTCTGTTTCAGTTTGTATCTCTCCTCACACCACAACTCTTTTTTTTGCAACCCCTTCTTTGTAATACGGGTCTGAATAAAGCCTGAAGTTAAATCTTTTTAAAAAGGTACTTACATTTTCTTTGGCCGAGAGATGAAGAGAAATATTATATATATATATATATATATATATATGAACAAATGATTAATAAAACATGTTAAAAGACATCTTGAAAAAGAGTTAAAAACATATTTAATTTTAAAAAAGGAAACACAAGATAAGTGGATAGTCCTTAATCTGCGGAGTTTCGAAGAAATACTCTCCTTCTCATCAGAGGGCAGGAATTAGCAAAATGCAGGATCGGATTTTGCATATAAAAGTATTTAATGAAACTACAAGTAAGTCACAGATCTTACTTGGTTAAAAAAAAAAAGGGTGAGGTAAGGGAAACAGGAGGCAAAAGAAAAATGTTAAAAAGATTTCACATGAATGGATAGTCCGGTGAAGGGTATATATATATATATATATATATATATATATATATATATATATATATATATATAAATTTAAAGGAGATTAGAACAATAGTCTAAAGAGCAGAGTGTATTTTAATGTAATAGTGAAATTACTAGTTTAGTTAAAATACAGGAAAGAAACAGTGCTCGTTGTAATTTTACGTAACTAAAAGGGGAGTAACTGCATATGGATCACGATAAAAAACGTTCGCCCTTCCCCCCCCCCCCCTGAAATGTAAGACTGGAAACTTCTCGTACAGGGAGTTTGAATTTGCAGAACAAATTCGATTTGGCCGGTAAGTTCCTGGTACAGACAGAAATTTCATCTTCGATATATCTGCCTTACTTTTAATGCTAGGTTTATTTATGGTGTCTTTTAAATTTAATAAAAACCCTTCACAATTTGCTGATGAAGAAACCTTGTTTATTAAAAAACTATATGTAATAATTATTGTCCGTAACTTGATGTCTACCACAATAAAAACACTGTTTTCCGAAACGATCGTACAAATAATTGATTTTGTTGTTGTTCCTTCTTATGAAACGGATTTTTAATTTAATTATAATTTGATTTTTAAATTTTAAATTATCAATCACATTACTAAATATATATATATATATATTTTTTTTTTTGGGGGGGGGGGAAAGTTCTCTTTTCTCTATCAGTTGTCTCTTGCTTGAGTGTGTATGTGCACACACATGTGTGTGTGCTTGTGTTCTTCTTAGCCAAAACAAAAAAAAATGTTTAGTCACTTTTTTTTTTTTTTTGAATGCTCTTGCAGTCTGTCGCTTATGGACTGCTATGTGCGTTTTCTTCCGAGAGAATATATCGACCACGTGCGTCAAAAGATGTTGCACTGACCCATTAAAATATTTTCATGTATATATTTATTCTCAGGTTAAGAAAACGGCAAAGGTCCAGTACATAACAAGGAAATAGCGCCTTTTCTTTTTTTTTTGTTTGTTGAGCTCGAATTTTTTTTAATTCGATATGAAGTGGACAGCTCCGTGTTTATTTTTCTTTGCCGAGTCTGACGAGGCGTTTTGTCATTGTTGTTCGTCCACTGCCAGCAAAATTCTCTTTTTCCTCGCTGTCTGTATACCCAATGTTGCTTGTCTTTAGTCAAATAACGGGGTGATGTGCCGGTTGTCTGTAAAGGAAAAGAGTTCTGGAAAAACGAGGTCCGTTAGCGCGAAGGGGAAAAAAGTGAGTTCAATGCCATTGTTGCTTGTTGAGTTACTTGTCAGTAGTAGTTCACTTGTTTTTCTCTGTTGAAAAGTTCGCTTTTTGGGCCTAATTTTAGCTCGCTGGTTTTTCTGTGCTGTGTTGGGTTTTACAAAACATGAAGAAAAAGGCCATTCAGAATTGCTTGTATATCACGAGGGGGGGGGTCACCATCTTTGGGTTTAAAATGCTTTTAGGGCAAAACCTAATAAAATAAATAATTCAATACAAGATTCTGAAATGATGAATGCAACAACTTCATAAAATGTAACACAGAAAAGGTTTATTAAGGAGAATGTGATATGTTCCTTGTCAAAAGCTGGACTTTGGCTACCTGGTACTATCGCGGTAGTTATTCCCCGTGGAATCGTCGATAACATTAGAAATCACCATGGTGGAGAGAGAGAAGAAAAGGAAGGTCCGTTCTGTTTGGTGGCTCTCTCAGTAAGGACGAGTTCTTATTCCTCAAACCGGATGCTGGCCGATTTCCTTAGGGGATAGGAAGGATCAATGTGCCGTACTCCTGATTGGTCAGTCTGTGGCCAAATAGCACAGGAGAGAGGCATTGATTCGAGGAAGAAAAAAGTTCCATCTGTTTCTGCTACAAAAATTTCAAAAGGCCTGTATAACTGGTTACGGTCAATAGTAGTCCTCGCCAGTGAAAGTCTTTGTTATTGTTATTCTATTATTATTATTTAAAACATTTTGTGTCCTGCTCTTTCGCGCGAGGACTCACTGAAGAATCCTGAAAGGATGAAACACTAGTGTCTGTAGGTATTTAATTATTATAGTAAAAAATAATTATGACAGCCCCTTTAAGAAATTCATTTCTTATCGTTGAGCACTTTCAGTTGAATTAAAGTCGGTCAATTTAGCTATTATGCATAGATCATCGTATAACGATAGGATCACTCTCTGACTGACGTAATGAACATTTTAAAAAATGTTTAAAATTCAACGCTATTTCACGCGGTTAATGGTAGGCGAATGGATACGGTCTCCGCTAATCGAGCCAGAGATGCCTCGTGGTGCGGGGTTCGAACCTGCACTGAAGAATCCCAAAAGGATGAAACACTAGTGTCTGTAGGTATTTAATTATTATAGTAAAAAATAATAAATATATATATATATATATATATATATATATATATATATAAAATAGTGATTTTAATATCCTAAACTGCTTCAGCAATTTCCGGGACTGACTCCATACACCACCACTCCCTTACCCTTCGCACATTCAAGTTTACACGCGAAAGTTTTACACCGTCAACATGAAAAAAGAGGCTATTAGCACGGAGACAAAAGATCCATGAACCTTTTTTTTTTTTTTTTTTTTTTCCAAGGTTATTCCTGGATCAATAACAGGCAGTCATATACCAGTTTTCAGCGCTAAAAAATACTCACGGTGTTTTACTGTTTTACTCTCTTCCAACACACAACACACAATTTATCTCCCTTAAAAAATATATATTTGTTTATCTGTCTTTAAAAACAATATCTAGAAGTGGTCTGGAAGTGGGTGATCATTTTACATACATATGAAAGTAGTCCCATCACCTTAAATTCTAAAATATTGATTTTATTGGTGGTGAGAGGGAGGTATTTTTACTGACAAGTTTGGTAATCATGAAGAAAGAGAGAGCCTGTTTCCTCTGTTTGCCTATAGGTGGCGTTAATGTCTGTCCACCCAGTTACGGAAGCACAAAATGTATATAATGGCACAGTTGAAATAAAAATAAATGTTTTTGTTATATTTTAATTTTAAACATGTTTTTTGTTGTTTTTTTTACAAACATATTTAAGTTTTTTGTTTTTTTTCAAACATATTTACGTTTTTTTTTGTTTTGTTTTTGCAAACATATTTAAGTTTTATTTTTCCAAACATTTACGTTTTGTTGCTGGTTTATTTTCAAACATTTACGTTTTTTTTGTTTGTTTTAATTTTAATTTATTTTTTTTTTTTGCAAACATAAATTAAATGTTTTTGCTATATTTTTCTTTTAAACATATTTATGAGTACAACCGTTTTTCCGCGAGTATTTTTTACGTTCTTATAATAACAAAATCAACGTTTTTTCTTTTATCATTTTTTATGGACCCCCCCCCTCTTTTTTCTTAATTTTTTTATTTTACCTTTTCCGCGAGTATTTATATATATATATATATATATATATATATATATATATATATATATATATATATATATATATATATATATATATATTTGAAAAAGGATATTGTAAAACCTTAATCTTACTTGAAACTACTATAAAAAAAATAGCGCGGTACAATAAGTGCATAAGCAAACTTTTCTAAAAGAAAAATATTTAAAAAATTATTAGTTTATGCCTGCAAAAAAAAAACGTAAAAACAAAAAAACAAAAAACGTAAAAACAAAAAAACAAAAAACGTAAAAACAAAAAAACAAAAAACGTAAAAACAAAAAAAAAAACGTAAATGTTTGAAAATAAACCAGCAACAAAACGTAAATGTTTGGAAAAATAAAACTTAAATATGTTTGCAAAAATAAAAAAAACAAAAAAAAACGTAAATATGTTTGAAAAAAACCCAAAAAAACTTAAATATGTTTGCAAAAAAAAAACAAACAAAAAAAAATGTTTAAAATTAAACATTTATTTTTATTTCAACGGTGCCATTATATACATTTTGTGCTTCCGTAACTGGGTGGACAGACATTAACGCCACCTATAGTCAAACGGAGGAAACAGGCTCTCTCTTTCTTCACGATTACCACAAGTTTTTCAGGTCGTTTCGTTTACGTACAGTTGTCTTGAAATCTTATTTTCTTGGCGCGGGCAAGGAGAGAGGGTGTAGGAAGAATTCATTACAAGTTACAAAAATACTTTTTATTTAGAACTCATGTTTCATTTTTCTGCAGTTAACTTTTTATTTTACGTTTTTAATATATTTTATTAGATTAACATTTAAAACACTATATATATATATATATATATATATATATATATATATATATATATATATATATATATATATATATATATATATATGATGATGATGAAAATAATAATGGAAATAGTACCTATTTACTGTGCCTCCCCACGGGACAGAGTTAGACACCAGGGTCGTTTTTTAATGTGGAGAAAAGGTACAAAAAAATAAAAATTGTCTCAGTCGTGAAGGATTTCTCCTCCACCGAAAGAGAACAAGAAATAGAAGTGCAGCAACTGCAGCATCTGAAGAACAAATACTACACTTTGATCTTGTCCCGAAGGCCAAGAGTATTCCGACAAAATAGAGAAATAGATGAACACAATACGATTTGTTCCTTTTTATTTCTCTCTCTATCTCTCTCTATCTCTCTCTCTCTCTCTCTCTCTCTATATATATATATATATATATATATATATATATATATATATATATATATATATATATATATATATATATGTAAAAGATTTTTTTTTACTCGGAGATGTCGGAAAGTGCCGATACATACCGGAAAATACCGATTTATGCCGATTAGCTACGATTAAATGGCAACTTGTTTACTTCCTGTGTATTCACGTGATGAGGATTTGTGATTAATTTTTTTTTTATTCTTTTAAAGTTCCGCCTAAAATCTTATTTTTTTTATTGTTAATTTTTATTATTTAGTTTTGATGAAGGACCCAAGCAGGATGGGTTTTACCCTTCTGCTATTCCTTTGGGGTAAGTTTGTTTTTCATATCTTCGGGGGCACATTTTAGTCGGAAAATAGAAACAATATAAGAGCGACAAAAAAAAAACTTGAAAGTTTAATTATAAGTTAGATGATTTGGATCACTTGTTGGCCTCATTATTATTATTTAAATTGTTCGAAATATTTTATATAATTGATAAATTGTATTATTCCGATTACTATTCTCATCTTTTCGGCCGATTTAACCCCCGACCTTACTCATGTGAATTATTTTAAATTTGTGAATCTTTTTGGTAAATTGTTACGACGTGCCCTAGCGTATTATAAACACCCTAACCTCCTATGTTAAGAACGGCTTTTGGAATACCCCCCCCAACCTCGAAAGCCGTTCTTAACATGAGGTTTGCGGTGTTTATTCCAAAAGCTGTTCTTAACATGTAGTGGTTAGGGGTGTTTATACTACGCTGGGGCGAGTCGTAAAAAATACCATCTTTCTTTATGAATTCATCCAAGTTCCCGAGCCCAACATAAATATTCTCAAGTTCGATTAAATGGTCTCCAAGTTTGAAAAGATGCAACCTAAGAAGGTTGGAGGTTACATCAACCAAAACGTTGCTTAGCCCGTTAATCATGACTTGAGTAGAAATAATTATAATTTGTTTTTAATGTTATTTTTAGTTATCACCTATAGAAAGGATTGAACCTTCAACCTTTAGAAGTTTGTCACTTCTCATGGGGACGATTTAAGTATTTGTTGATATTGAATTTGAAGACGATTATGGTATAGCTTGCAAGGAAAAATTCGCGTGATTATAGGAAGTTCTTGGAAAGAAAATCTGTTCATGGAAATTTCGTTTACGGGTAGGCATGCAGTCATGCAGTGCACTGCATGACTGCATGCACGCACAGAAAAAAAAATGGTAAACTCTTTGAAGTTGTGGTAGGAAGACGGGTTTTGCTGTAAAATGCGTTATAACGAGGAACCAGATATTTAACCAATAATTGTAACCATGTGTTCATATCGTTCGAAATTCTATACAGGTCACGAGTTTAACTACCTATATTAAGTTCCCAAGTTGAAAAAAAGATGCCCCGGAAGGTCAGGGTTTTTTTTTTTTTTTTAATTTTTTTTTTTTACGACCTGCCCCGAGCGTAGTATAAACACCCCCAACCACCCCATGTTAAGAACGGCTTTCGGAATACCCCTCAACCTCGAAAGCCATTCTTAACATGGGGGAAGTTGGGGTGTTTATAATACGCTCTGGGGCATGTCGTAAAAATTTACCGAAGGTTACTTTGAATAAACAAAGATACAAGTAGTAGACAATACAAGTTAGATTAATTATTATTAGGATCAGCAACAGCACTTGTTATTTTTTAATATATATAAATTTCATCTCCCATAAAAATACTTTCCGTGAAATTGAGCTTAAAGCATTCCTAATCAATTGAACCCTACGAAAAATAAATTAAAAACAAAACAAGGTGCGTGCGACGTGAGTGTGACGGGACCCTTAAAATCTCAATTTGCCCCCCCCCCTCAATAAAAACAAACTATTAATATCTTTTCTGCCATGTTTTAAGTAATTTTGACTGTAAAACCGAATATTTATTTGTATTTAAAGTGAAACACTGTAAACACTAGTAAACGTAAAAATAGGTGAAAAGCCGACTGTGAAGTTTAACTATATATATATATATATATATATTTTTTTTTTTTTTTTTTTTTTTTTTTAATTACATATATTTAACATTGTCTATTTTTTATTTATTTATTTTGTTCCTAACCGTCGAACCGATGGGAAATTTAAAATCTGCTCCTATTTTTAAATTAAATTAATTAAAACTTTAAAGTAATTTAAAACTAACACGGGCATCGCACGCATTGTCCTTGGTGTCGTGCAAGGTTTAAGTAAATCTCTATCGATTAGACATGTTATGCTTGACAGTTGGGAGATTTATTCATTCAAATAAATATCGTTTGCCTTAAACACGCTTATTATATCTAAAAAGGTGAGAAAAAAGATCTTTGAATGAAATGAAATAACACGTCAATAAACACCGGTTGAATGAAACTTTTTTTTTTTTTTTTAGCAGCACAAAGAAATCCTATACAATCAGTTGCACGTGATACAATCATCACCAACATAACATCTGTTTTACATGCTGGCATGTGTTGGACGGTTTTTAACTTCCAAAGTAACCTATCTCTGGACAGATCTAGGCACTTCTGCATGACAGTGATATATTAGCAACATATACGAGTTATCGACCCCCCCCCTAGCGGCCATTATGTGAACTTCAAATATAAACCAAGTGTTTACGATAACGCAATAATATACAACGAAATAAATGACACAAATATATGAAAATCGAAACAAACATTTATTGAATAAAATAAATTATCAAAATATAATTTTAACGTGTTAATATTTCTTTTCAATGAGTGATTTAATGTGTCCAAATATAATTTTAGTTTGTCAGTGTAAACATTTTTAGAGGTTTAATAATTTTTTTTTTTTTTTTTTTTTTTGTACAGAAAGATTGTATAAAAATGTAGCAAAATATAATTTTAGTTTGCACGCATTTTTAGAAAAGGGAGAGTTATCGACCCCTGTTCTTTGGCTGAAAAGTAATATCTGTCGGCGCGGCGCGGCGCCGCGGCGGTCCATGAAACTAAAATGCACACATTCGCCTCATGTAACTGTCATGCAGAAGTGCCCTGGTCTATTCTTGTCACTTCCTCCCATGTTTTTCTTGGCTTTCCTCTACGAACTGACCAGACCACCACCATCATTATCATCAGTTTAACATCTGTTGTACTGTACATGCTGACATGTGTTGGACAGCTTTTAAAAATTAACGTACAAACTAACCTCCTACCAGGATTTTATTTAATACTAGCAATCGGTGCCCGGCGTTGCCCAGGTGTTTTGAGGTTAATGCTGAGAAAAAAAAACGGTCAATTTTTTAAACTTTGACCCCTATTATGACTTCTTAACATTTATTGTTTAAGGATCAAGTAAAGGTAATAAGTTAGATCCATGTCCAAGGAATCTATATCTAAAATATCACGTGTTTAGACCTAAAATTGTAGGAGGAGTTTGGTAGAGTTCTCAAAGGTCAAATCGTTTGATAGCGAGGCCAAATTTCGCGAATTTGGCCTTTTTTTTAAAGCAGTTTGGCCTTCAAAATTTATGTTTGGCCTTTTTCTTCACCGATGAAATCTGGGGACGCAACGGAAATTTTCGGCTAAAAAATGTTGTTACTATGCACATCTATTTATTGAAATACAATTTGTGGCAAAATTTCAGGAAAAACTAATGGATGGTTCTCTCGCAATAGTCCGGACAATTCGCTAAATTATCTCGTCAAAACCTTAAATCTCGAATTTTTGTGCATTTTTTTTCGGGGGGGGGGGCTAATTTGGCATAATAGTGTCCATTTAATAGTATTATCTTGAAAAAATAAAAAAATAAGGAAAATTACCAAAAAAAAAACAACAAGAACAACAAAAGTGTGCCGTATTTTTAAAAGTTTTATTGCGTTGTTTTTATTTGCTTTTTTTATTTCATCGGTGAAGAAAAAGGCCAAACAGAAATTTGAAGGCCAAACTGCTTTAAAAAAAGGCCAAATTCGCGAAATTTGGCCTCGCTATAAAAAAAAAAATGGGGAAATCCCCCTACTTGAACTTTCTGTTTAATTAATAATGACTCGCTTGTAGCGTTGATTTTTTTTCTTTTTTCGCTATAAAAAAATAACTACTTGATGAAATTACGTGATTTTTTCTGTAGGAAAACTTTATCCCATGACGAGTACGTACAATATATATATATTTTTTTAAATATTTCCATTTTTTAATGTCAATGGAAAACTGCACAAGTACCCAAACCCGAAATGTAAAGACCACGAGTGAAGGCGCTTTTTTTTTTTTTTTTTTTGGTTTAGTTTCATAATGGCGGCCGTGATGTCGGAGGTTCGATTGTTAGATTGTAAGTTTCGTATTTTTTTAATTTGTAAATCGCAAGTTAGGAAAAAATTAAACCCTTCCAAGATGGACAATAAATCAAGCCATAATATTTTATGGTAAAGGTAAGAGCCTACGAACCATAGTTTTTTAGGAGATGTGATTATTGGATTAACCAATCAGAAATCGTCTGTGGCACACACATCTCTGTTTTTATAGATATATAGATATAGATAGATAGATATAGATATAGATATAGATATATATAGATATAGATAGATATAGATTTACCTCTCTTTCTCTCAAATTCATCCATGTCTTTCCCCTCTCTGCCTATTGACCTTGCTACTTCAATTGATTTCAAACCAAGAACTCTTTCATTTTTGGGTGCTTATTGAGATAGTCGGCAAATCGATTTTTTTTTTTTTTTTTTTTTTTTTAAATTTATGTCGTTTTTGTAGGGAAAATTGTAGTGGTCATTATTAGCATGGGTATCATTCGTTTTAGATAAGAAAGAGAAAAGTCTTAAACTCGGAACCTGACCGACACAAGACAAAAACGTGTCTTATGCAAATTGAAACACAGTCGGGTTTGGCAATATAAAAAAAAAAACAAACAAAAAAAAAAACAGCATTTCTTCAATTGGGAACGATTTTTTTTTTTTTTTGTCAGCTCGACGTCAGTATGGTGTACTTTGCAATCTGGTGTCAGTTAAAGAAAACTTGTTTGCGATAACGTTGAAAAGGAAAAAGGACAGATTTTTTGTTATGTGTTTTTTGACGCAGTTAATTTGGTGATCTGAAAATCATTTTTTTTTTTTTTAAATCCTGTAACTCAAACATTCAACAATTAGAAGCTATATTAACTTTCGGCGATGGAGGGCAAGATTTTTTATGTCTGGTTGATTCCGGAATTTAGTAGTGAGTGCTGCACTGCAGATGATATGCCCATTATCAAGTGGATCGAAAATGTGGAACTTGTGCATGAGCTTTGCACTCTGAAAACTGTTGAGCAAGTCCTGCCACTCCGATTAAACTGTGTGGCTCGGAAAACATATCGACAGCTTTCAAAGAAACAATGAGAAAAACCGTATTGGAGATTTTTGAGAAGTACCATCGTCAAGTTATGGAGAGGAGTGGGGTACGATTCAAATCGGATTTTAGAGAAGTGGCGGCGTCAAGTTTTTGGAGAACAGTAAAGTACAGTTTGAGTCTAATTTTTTTTCGAAAAGTTGTCACTTTTAAAAGAACTTAAAATGCGATTCTGTCAACTTGTATGTAAAAAGTCGTCATTTTTAAATGAAGAATTTAAAATGAAATTAGGTTGTATTTGCGGAAAAGAAAAAAGTTCCGCCTTTTAAAATTCGATTTGGTTGGATTTTCTAGAAAAAATAAAGTTGCCTTTGAATGAAGGAGTTAAAATGGGATTTGGTTGGATTTTCTAGAAAAAGTCGTCGCTTTAAAATGAAAAATTTTTAATGCAATTTTTTTTTTTCTGAAAAGTCTTTGGAGTGTTAGAAATTTCAGAATGCAAGGGCGATAACTGCTAGATTGTTCCAATCACGCGATTATTTGACCAATGAAATTGCATTGTTTCAGTTGCTGCGGAGGATTCAGGAATTGGCGGGAATATTGTGTTTCTTCAAATAGATTTCCATTCCATGTCGAGCAAAGCAGACGTGTGGTGTCTCGCTCTGTGCCAAATGAACTAAGGCAGGGTTCTATTCTATTTGTTATCTCCGCTCACTTAAATGCGGATACAAGCCTGAGGCAAAAAATGTTTTATGGACTAATTACATCCATCATCATTGCCTGTAGGAGGGCATCCTTTATTATGGAACATCGATCGCAATGTGCGTTGTTCTTATTTGACCAGTCTGGAAGGATTTTGAAGAACCCTCAACCACTTCTACGAGCGGCCGAATTCAACCAGCATCTTCACAGAAGAAAACTACCTACACCTTTCGAGGCATAAACTACCCGCTATTTGGCCGAAGCTAAAGAGGTGCACTCTTTTGCAAATATGGACTCATTTTACCTTTCTTGTAAATAAAATATTCTTGGAATTTAAGGTGAGCCTTTGTTGCTTTTCTGAGTGTCTCTTCCATTCTGCCAAAAGCAAAAACGAGTAAGAGAAATTTTTACAGGAGAACTGGAAATGTGATTCTCTTGTATTATATATATATATATATATATATATATATATATATATCTTATAAAAAGTCGTCACTTTTAAGTGAGTGCTAGCTGTGTCTGGCCATGTAGCGTGGGCTAGCTGTGTCTCGCCTTGTAGCCCTACTTCTGCTAAGGAGTACTTGACAAAGACAGATACTACTTCCCTGCACTGTCTGTTATCATGAGATCAGAGAGGAGTGTAGGGAAAAAATGTAGTGTGCATGATTTGCACGGGTGTCCTTCGCGAAAGAGAAAAAGTCTTAAACTCAAAACCTGACCGACATGAGACAAAAACGTGTCTTATGCAAATTGAGACGCGGTGGGGTTTGACAATACAAAAAGCCAACATTTCTTCAATTGGGACCGATTCTTTTTTGTCGGCCCGACGTCAGTATGGTGTACTTTGCAATCTGGTGTCAGTTGAAGAAAGCTTGCTTGCGATAACGTCGAATAGGGAACAGTATAGATTTTTGTTATGTGTACTTCGATGCGGTTAACTTGGCGATCTGAAAATCATTTTTTTTTTTTTTTTTTTTTTTTTGTAATTCAAACATTCAACAATTAGAATTTTAGGAAAAAACAATACTATGTACTTAAATGTAATGTTGAAGATAGTAATATATTCAAAAATTAAAGAAATTGAGTTGAAAGTTATTTATAGTTAGAAGTAATTTTTATAGAAAATTGGGTAAAATTGCATTTTTCTTAGATGCTATAAAGTAGACAGTGAAGAGTTCGTACACAGGGGACATGACTCGAAATGCATATTTTAGATTACATGTTCATGGCATGCAATATTTGTAGCCTATAGCAATATACTTTTTTTTTCTTTTTTTTACTAAAACACAATAGCAGTTCTTCTTTATGAATTTTCATAATTTTTAGATATATATTTTCGGCATGACAATTAAGGACATATTGTTTTTTTGCTTAAAATGATATATTTTTAAAAACCGATCTGTCAACTCTATCTTACTCATTTTTTTTAATATGATCATATCAACAATTCTTTTCATGGTTCATTTAGTTGACTGTGTCATTCCATTACAGTGATTTCAAAGCGTCATGCATTAGTAAGATTTGTGATGTGATATGGGACCAGAAGGCTAATGTTTTTGCTCTGCTTGCCATGGCAGTAATGCATATGTGTGAAAGCTGCTCACACAAATATCCTGTCTTATGTAAGCATACTTACTTGCAGTGGCATTCACTGGTCGGGTTGAGTCAGCTTCTTCCCTGGTCTGCACTATAAACAGAGAGGGGGAGAGATTGTGTGCTAAAGATTTTTGCAATGTGATGCGTTTCTATGAAACATCAAAATCATATGTTTTAATGTGATAATGATGATGTATGGTGGCTCATCTTCAAACCAACAAGCTCTCACATGTATGTCGATTTAGATTATTGCTGTCCGAAATGAGTATAGTCATCGTGTTCGGTATAACATCCATTTTACATGTTGTGGCATGTGTTGAATGGCTCTAAGAAATTGATTTCCAAACTAACCTATTTCTGGCTAGGTCTTATGCTGTTACCTAAATCCTTTTATGTCTACTTACCCAAATATGACCAAATGCCTTCTGTTCTACATAAATTTCCCTATATTGTCCAGATTTCATTTTCCTCTGAGGTCACAGATTTAAGCCTGTCTTTAAGATCAACATTACACATCCATCGTATCATTCTCAATGTCATCTCCCTCCATGCAACGCATGTCTGCAATCCACACTAACCAGATTTCATTTCCATGTATCATTACATTGCATGCTCATTTCTGAGAGAGACTTCTTTTGGTCAACAATGATAACGGTCTGTTGGTTAGTAATAGTTCCCTGAATTTACTCCAATCCCAAATCTTGCAATCGCAACAGCACCAGTTTACCCCCCAGCTCCAATGATATTACAAGCTATTTGGTTTTACTTACCTCCCCATGGGGGCAGAATTAGATGCAAGGTAAGTTTTTAATGTGGAGAAAATCCAGCTCCCCAAAACGAGTTGCTCTAAATTCGAGCAAAAATAAAAATTGCTTCAGTTTAAAAAATATTTCTCCTTCACTATCTGGGGGCAAAAAAAATGAAATGCAGTATCAGAACAGATACTACACTTTGCTCCTAGCCAAAAAGCCATCATAAGTTGTTATGCCTATCATTTACTATCTGATATTGTCGCTATTGTTCACATGGGCAAGAAGATGTGCACTAATCCTAAGTCCCAGGGGAAAAATTTTTAATTTCATCTAGTACTGGATCGAATTCTTTCAAAATAACTTTCTTTTACTTAGGAATTTCAGGAGCTAGCTCTCAAGAATTCTCTTTACAAGGTGGACTTCTGTATCCTTCAGCCAGCCAGAGGGAAAAGACACGTATTCCCCAGCCAGCCAGAGAGAAAAGCTGTATCTCCAAGCCAGCCAGAGAGAAAAAAAAGCCAAAAGCCACTGATCTTGCCGAGCACCTATCTTTTATGAAGCCGACCGATTCTCCTTCCACCTCTCTATCATCTTTTTCTCTTCTCTTTTTCCCTTCTGAAATCCCTTTTCTTCCTTCCTCTTTTCCCTCTCTTTCTTCTGAAATCTCTTGCTCATTTTCCCAAAGAAATCGGTTGTCAGCTATTTGTATTTTTGCAATCCCCCACCCCTCATCATCATTCAACTTAATTCTTTTCATCGTGTTTTTATCGTGTTAACTTCTGCAAAGTGTTCCATTGCTATATGTTCACAATTCCCACATCACTCCGACCCAGGAAAGCAAATATGTCATTTTGCGATTTTTTTTTTTTTTTTTTTTTTTTTTCCTTTCTCAAAATCTATTATCAACAAAGAAAACTTTATTTAGTTTTTTAACTATGAGACAGATGGCCAATGGTTGACAATCTCTGCCGATCTGTCCAACAATTGTCACTTCTATTTATCATTGATACACTCATTTTTCTGATATCTCAAAAAAAAAACACGTTTCATCATTCTTTAGGCCGTTTGGGATTTTTGACAGTGTCAAGCATAGCATGACCGTATCTGACTCTCCAAGTTTGAGCAGTAAGCAATCCACCCATTGTTCGTTGCTAGAAATAGTGTTACACTATGTTCCTTAGTTGCTAGGAATGGTAGATTTATATGTAGCAATGGAATTGATATTTGTCTGAAACATCTTAGTCTTCAGCCCGGTCACCCTGTAAAAGACTTTGCCGACTCTCTCCACCTCGATGTGACTAGAGTTGCTGGGTGACAGAGCAGGAGGTCTTTACTGTGCTGTAGCAGGTTGGCTGCAACAAACCACCAGGTCTTGATGGTCTGCCTCGCGTCCTTGTTGGAGTCGCTACTTCACAAGCTAACGCATGGAGTGACAAGTTTTGTTCTTTGTAGAATCGCTTTGCCTGGTGGAGTACTGGCCAAAATCATGTTTATCAATGACATCATCATCTTTATGTCATACTTCTGAGACTCTGAGATGGTGACAGAGGCGCTCACATATTACAAAACGATCACAGGGGCTAAAATCAACCGCAGCAAGTCTGTCAGTCTCTGGTTGGGTGCCTGGAGCGAAATCACTCTCTTGACTCCTTTCAGATGGACGGTTCGAATTCTTGGCATGCAGTTCAGACCAGGCTTCCAGCTCGAAAAGAATTGGTTGGAGGTACAGTCAAATGTCGAAGCGTTGGTCAACTCTTGGTTTCAGAGAAAACTTTCCTTAAAGGGTAGAGCCAAGGCGTTCACCATGTAGTCTTACTTCTCATTCTCTACCAACTGGCTGTACCTGCGAAATACCTAAAGGCCCTTCAACGCTAACTGTCCTCGCTTTTTTCGGATAGGAGGCATTGGGTTTGCAGACAGGTCTGTGTTCAACATCCATATAAGGGAGAGTTGGGAATGCCGAACTTGATGTGTCATTAATGCTAAGAGGCTGGCTTTCCTGAGTCGAACATTGATGGAAGAATCTGCATGGAACCTCATAGTTGATAGTGCCTTCCTTGACCTCCTCCTCTATCATTTGGTCGAGGGTTGTCATAGGTTAAGGGGCGACACGCAGTTCCTCAGAGTGCTGAGCCATATCAAGAAGCTTCCAAGATCCAACGACCTTTCTCTGACTTTAAGAAAAGACCTCCATAGGAGGATTTAGTGAGGAGGGGACCATTGATGATCAGCTTGTCGAGTGATTAGGGTTGTCAGGAGAGGGGATCTGCTCCCAGTGAAGTTGGGTGCCAGATTCGAGTCATCTCAATAACTCTGAGTTTTCTTTGATCTGGTGATTGACCCGGAATGCATTACCTCTCAGTTTCCGTTTGGTGGAGTTGCTTGGGTGTCCCCGTTGCAGGACTCCAGCAGAAGAAATGCTGAATATGCTTTCTTTGAATGCAGCGAACTCCGACAGAACTTATGGTATATCAACGAGATGACAGCTCATATTGAACCTGAGCATCCTCGCTTGCTGAACATATCTTATGTCATCCACAACATCAGGCTACCATGGGACAGAGAGGAATGGTGTTTCTTGCGATTTTGGCTGTAGCAAGAATGGTGATCATGTTCCTCAAACACCAATTGAAGGTCAAAATCAGCTATGATAGAAAAAGATTACATTCCATGGTTTTTGAAAGAAAATGGATTCAAGTAGTAAACTGCTATCTTCAGACAATGCTCACCTAGAACCGTAGAGATTCAATGCCTCTATTCACTGCACCACGGGCCCTGAAACACGGTGAAACTAGTGCAACTATAAAGATGAGGATAACAGTCGGCAGATAAATAAATATCAATTTACATGACTTTAGGAATATGACATTTTCATTCTGTGATGGATACATAAATCATGATCATTCTGTAGTTTTCTTTTCTTAATTAGTCTGAACTCTAGACAACAACCTGCAGTTATTCTACATGTACAATTTGATTAGAAGGGGGCAGGGTATGCGAAACGAGCATGATCATTGATATTAACTTGAGAAGGTGGCATTAATAGTGGTTTACAGTTGGGAATTCTCATGTTTCCAATGAGAGTACTTGGAAAAAGTGTGCTGCTCAAGGACAATACGTTTTTTTAAGGAAAAGGGTTGGTTTCAGACTAGATTCAGATTTTTACTCATTAACAACTACTTTTATAGACCTACCAGCAGGCCGCCCAGCATTGCCCAGTCATAAAATATGTATGAATATTATTTTAATTAATGTTGAAACTGAGATGTACAGCTAAAAATCCAATGACTCCCACGTACCAATTTTTTAATTTTTACCTCTTAGCAGCCCTTTTTTTCCAGATGAAAAAGGATTAAAAAGTTTTCCATATGACTGAATATCCTATATATGAAATTTCAAGTCTGTAGACCAAAAAATTTGTTAAGTATATAGGTTGAGAAGTGTCCTCCCACACACATTCTCACTTTTCTAGGTATACAGATAAGAAATAAAAATTTTGATGGTTGAGAAGAAATTTCCAGATACTCCATAGCTAGCAAGTTTCCATTATCAAGTCTCTGGTCACTGTCTGAAGTTTGGTTTTAGATACATTAAAATTAACCAGCCATCTCTTTCACCATTGCACCACGTGATCAAGATCAGAAGAGAGAGAATCAGAGAGAACATGGTTGTTTATGGCCTTTCTGGTGTTGCCATAGATGGTAGTGTCGTCAGCATGTCTACAAATGTGATAGATTAACTAGATCACATTTCACTTTCTTATAAAATAGATTGCCTATTTAACTGAGTAATGTGAAATATAAAAAAAACTTACAAAAAATTTATAAAAGATAATATTGTTTTAAATTAGAATAATTTTCCATTTCTTGACAAAAACAAGTCGGCCATTTTAATTAATTACTTTGTGAATTTTTTTTTCTGCCTATACATTTTATTTCTTGTATACTACCTTGGGTGCCCGGCGTTGCCCAGGTGTTTGTAGGTGTGTGTTGAGCAAAAAAAAAAAGTGGTAGTAGGCAGGCAGGCTTGAACTGTGATGCGGAAAAGAAAGTGAAAGAAAATCTGACATCTTACTGCTACGCCATGACGTGACTGGAAGTTTGAAACGTTAAAATTAGGCAAAGTCAATCCAACTGATACAATGACTTGCAAAAATGGCTTGCAAAAAATCGACCCCCTCCTTGTAGAAAACTTCCCAGTTGATGGTGAAGGAATTAATGCTTTGGGCTAATTTTTTTATATTTGTCGTCGGAGACTTTGAGCTTCAAAATGATATCAATCTTGTGAAAATCTGTCGCAAGTTTTAGGCAGATATACATGCGTACATACATACATCCATACATTTAAACAGATAGGTGAGATTTATATTATAGATTATTAAACCTAAATTAACAGCCAATGGGCACGTAACAGCAACTATATTTTTGGTATATTTTAGCGAAAGTTAGAACTTAATTAGGCTTTTACTGTTCCTAGTTATAACTGCAAATCTGGATTTTTATTCCCAAAAAGTATCCAACTTTCTAATGTGATATTACCATTTGATAAACCGTTTTTTTTTTTTAATATTCAATATTCTACGTATTGCTGATTTTCCGTTTGTCTTAGATTCATTGTTTTCATAGGCAATCACTTTTTCTATCTGAGAAAATATTGCCAGTTTTCATTGGTGTTATGGCACAAGATGATAGGACAGTTTTTTTTTTGTTTTTTTTTCAGGTTGGATTCTGTTTATCTTGGTTGTGTTGTTGTGAATTATGGCATATATAGGAAGGTTGCTCTCTTAAAAGATTAAAGAAAAAATAAAACAAAATATTATTTTTTTATGATATACATTTTAGAAAAAAAAAATGGTGTCCATGTTGAATATGGATTGTGCTGAAATAATAATCTTAAACCTATTCTTAACATGAAGAGGAGAGAGCGTTTTGTAACTATTCTGTACTTTTACCTAAAAATTTAATAAACCGGATACTGTAAAAATTAAATTTAAAATGTGGAAATCTTATCTAAAAAAAAAAAATAGCACAGTTCTGTATGAGTAAAAAAATTGAAAATTTATGATTTCTTGTCATAAAAGAAAAAATTCTAATTATTTATTTATTTTTTTTTTTTTTCATTTTATTTTATTTTTTTTTTCCCAGTTGCCACTTGTTTAATACTCAGCTCATTTACTGTAACCGCCCAAGAAATCTGCACAGATGAAATAACCAAGCCAGAAATTAACACCGCTATTTGGGAAGTCAATAACAATCTTTCTAGTGATATTTTAATTTCTATGCAAACAGAAGAATGTTGGCAGGTAAGTTATATACTTTGTCTTTTTTCATTTTAATTTGCATTTCTTTTATATTGAAAGTTGGCTATTTTAGCTAATGCAAATTTTGTTTTGTAATATCCTCAGAAGCATTCAAGAATAGACCAGGCAGATAGTTGTCTAGTGGTGTCAGAAGGTTAGATTTGGCAAAATGTGTGAATGGAAAAAATTGGAAATGAACAAAGCAAGATTTTTTTTACTAATGGGCACCACTTATCAAGGTCTGGAAGCCACTGACGATTAAGGATTGTGTCAGTTGGCCGGTGAATAACACCATGAGAGAATTCGATTATCCAAGAGGATGGTATTTGTTTACATTGGACTTGAAGATAACCATATTGTGTTCAGTTTGGAAGTAGTTCAAGATATTTTGTTCCACAATTGGAATATTCTAGGAAATAATTTTTTTTTTTTTCATGGAATTCTGTTTGGTTTTAGGTGTAGAGAGAAAGAAAAGTGAGTTGTTGTCGTAGTAGTTAAACGAGTTCTTGCTGTGAATCTTCTACAGGGGAGGGCAGAGATTGGAGCTCAGTCAAGCATTTACCAGGAACATAATTGTAGATGGCAATATTGAAAAAGTGGAAGTGTTTCTAAGTAAGAGCAACTGACTGTAAAACGACTTGAGTAGACTCATAGGAATGTGGTCGTAAAAACAAGTATTTAAAACAGACTAAAGTTGTTTCTCTTTCTCACCCATCATATCAACATATAAATCTATACATATATCTATAAAAGTGAAATTGTCTGTGTGTGTGTGTACATTTTCCTACCAAATTACTCTGTCAATTTTCAGTCTACAGATTCGAGATTTGACATAAGAGGTATTGAGATTTGGGAAAATCTTTTTAATTGGTTTTCATCCAGAAATTTGGCTGTCAAGCGGCCAAAGTTCAACGATTTGACTTTTGAAAACTCTACCAAACTCCTCTGCTAAGTTTGGATCTAAACACTTGAAATTTTATGTAAGTTACCTGGACATGAGTCAAACTTTTTAATATATAACATTGATATTCCACTCTTGTATTTTAAAAGTAAACACAACTTCCTTATATACTTAGTCATGAATATTCCAGCAACCTCACAAAGGATAACTAATTTGCATATTCCTTTAAAAAACAAACTTTTATTTATTCACTATACATTTTTTCCTTTTTTCGTGTTGGATGATTAATTTCATTTCACTATACCGTTCTATTTGTGCATATTTTCTACATTGTGCATAAGTGAATAGCATTTAGAGCTACATTTAGAGTAAATTTCTATCTGTGAAACGATCTCTACCAACCTACTTGTAAGTTGATATATGGGGTATTCGGACCTGTAGAATAAAATTGATTTGTTTTTAGCCAGAAAAATACCTGTTAAGGGGTCAAGAAACTGGTACTTGTGCATTTAACGAACCAGACGTAACTCAGCATTTGCTCGGCTTTGTCCGGCGCATGACGTCAACAGCCGGATAAAACCGAGCGTTGGCGATAAAATAAAAACAACGCTACAACAAAATAACTGTACAATGAAATTGTAAAATTTAGAAACATAAAAAAAAATTAAATAAGTAAAAAGCAAAAACCTACCGTTCATTTATGTTTTTTTTATTAATATTGTTTGAAATTGTTTTCTGTTTTCAAAATAAATACATATGAAACAAGTTTTTTTTTTGTTAAATAATAGGAAACTTTTTTTTTTGTTAAATAATAGGAAACTTTTTTTTTTGTTAAATAATAGGAAACTTTTTTTTTTTTGTTAAATAATAGGAAACTTTTTTTTTTGTCTGAACTGTTTTTTTTTGTTTTTTTTCAATTTTTAACGTAAAAAGACATTGTCTATGTCTTAAACACGTAAAAGTTATTTTTTTTTTTTTTTTTTTTTTGCAACTCTTTATGTCAAATGGAAAAAGCCTAAAAAAAAAAAGGGGCAATAAAAAGCATTGGGGGGGGGGCAGGAACAAGGATTATTTGTACATTTTTTTCGCCAGAAACAAGGACTTTTTTATTATTATTTATTAGTGGAAGGAGGGTTTCGGCGTTCCTATTTGGTACAGTGACCAAGAAACCCTCCTTTTCGGCGGGGGTCGTATCCACCGAAGACCCAGACCACCGGTGTTGGAAGTCTGCCGACATTGTGTTTTCTGCGGTTAAAAACGGACTCATCGGTTTCTACCGTTATGGCCTGGGCCTCCAATCTGCCGGGGATTCCTGAGAAAAAAATCCCTGCATATATCACGCAGGAAAAATTTCCAATCCACAATTGTGTGGCGAGAACGTAACCCACATTCGCGATGGAGATTTTTTTGTAGATATCATCTTGAACGCCCATAAGTATATTATTTTTATTATACATGCGATGGTTAGTCGGGATTTTGAGATGGTCCCAATCCTAATGGAGGTCCATCGACGACATGTTACACTTCTACACCTCCAACCGTAACCATCGGAAAGGCTTGTTCTCTTTGCAAGTACACAATCCTGGCCAAAATGTAAACACCTTTTCTCTTCTGCCAACAATTTCCGTTGCTGGCAAAAGTTTAGTGCAGCCTCTGGGGTCTGGAGCTGGTCCGCAAGGTTTGTAATATTCATTATTATTTCGTTAGTTATCTTTTTAAAACAAAATTTTTTAACTCTCTTCAAATAAGCGTTTCTTGAGTTGTGACACTCTTCCAATTGATAGCGAAATTCTCGTCTGCTTAATCTGCAACGCTCTGTTTTATCCGGTTGTTGACGTCATGCGTCGGACAAAGCCGAGCAAATGCTGAGTTACGTCTGGTTCGTTAAATGCACAAGTACCAAGAAACTTGGTAAGCATTGTTTGATGTAATATGCAAATATACATGCATTTAACTGTTTTAATTTGACAAGTTTTGCTATGCATGTGTCGTTAGCTCATATGGTAGCAAATACCACTAGAGAGCTAAATATTTTGGTTTTCATTTTAACCGAATGTACCCAAATTATATATATTTTTTTGAACTTTTGAAATCACAACTATATATTGGGTACAATATAATAATCAAAAGAAAATTGGCTCTATAATAATAAATATGGAATCTGTATAAATTAAAATATCATATTTAGGCGTATTTTATGACCAGGCAATGCTGGGCAGCCTGCTGGTACTCAAATAAAAGAACAAGTTGTCATATTATTTGGATTATTCAGACTACTGTTCTCATCTTGAATGTTATTTGCCTGTTTTAGAAAATGTAACCTTTTTCAAGTGTATTTTATCAGACTTGGAAATCTGCAAGGAATTTCAAATAGAACTCTTAATTTAATCCATTGGGGTAGCATGCTCTCATTCCATTTGTCATAACCAGGGAGAAGTTCAGAGTAATTAGCAATTATATTTTAAGTGTTGCTCATACTGAGGATTGAACCTTCAACCTCTAGAAGAGTGTAACTTACAACTGAATTTTACCAAGTACTTTATCCACTATGCCACAGGTCTTTGCAGAGGGCTGACGGAACGAGAGCATGCTTCTCTCATGGATTAAGTAAAGGGTTCCATTCGAAATTCCATGTAGATCCCCAAGTTCAACAAGATACACCTGAAGAAGGTCAGAGGTTACATCAACCAAAACGTGAATAAAACTCAAGATGAGAACAGTAGTACAAATCCAAATAATCAGTCCTTATCTAAAAAATTTAGAAACGTAAAAAGCTGTCAATTTGAAAATAATCCTCAAATATAATAACAGTTCGGTTAATCTTGCTCAGCAGCAAAAATAGTCTTCATCTGTTAAAAATATTCGAGAAAGTCTTTGACAAATAAGAATAATTGGTATTCTATTTTTATGTTTTTGTAGTAATCGCGTTTGAATTCTCTCCGAAACATGCGATCCGCCAGGCTGTGTTTTCTCGAGCACACGCCCAAAAAAATTTAAAAAAAAATTAAAAAAAAAAAAAAAGATGAAAAATGTGGATTAATAAAGAAACAGTTGAACTTGCCACAATTTTTTTAACATTGAACAAAAGTAAAAACAAAATAGCATTAATAGTAATAAAACAGACTGCTGGACATTCATGATTAAAACTTGGTGGACAAGTCAGACATAGATTGAAGTTTGATTGTATTGCTGAAAGGGTTGTGAATTTTATTAACAATTTCATAAATGGCATTTTTTTTTTTTTTTTTTTTTTTTTTTTTTAAGGGGAGAGTGAATCTGTACATTCAAAATAAGAAATATTATTTAGTCTTTTTTTTTTTTTTTTTAAATTGAGGCTTTTCAACAGATAAAAGCTCTTTGCACATAAGATTTAGATATGTAAAGAAACCTTAAAAATAGCAACCGTGGATTGTTTTTGAAGTTTTGAGATGAGGATTGAGGATTGATAAGCCGTATTATTTGGACTATCATTCTCATCTAATGATGAGAATGATAGTCCAAATAATACAATCTATTCTCACATCTAGTTCTTGTGCATGTATTCGACTCCAGGTTTTTTATGTTTTTTTTCTCGCCTTCACCCCCCCCCCCAACAAGGCATATTGCCACTTGGACATAAGGGAATACTATTTGGAACCATGCCTACGAAAAATTAAGATGTTGGTTTACATTACATTTAAACTTCTGCATATCATTACAGTCAGGGAAGTAGGTATCAGGAAATGAATTCCAAAGTCTAGCTGTTTGAGGGAAGAAACTATTAAGAGTAGAAAGCTTTCTGGCATTTAAGAATCTCAACAGTGAAAGGGTGTGATTTTGTTGCTAAGCAGGTTTGTCTGGGATATGTACATCGAGGGGACACAAGTGCAACAAACGCATCAGAGTACATTCCATTAAAATATTTGTAAAACAGGCACAAAGATGCAACATGGCAGTGATGGGACAGGGGTTGGAGCTTGGTTGACAAAGTGGGATCTATTATATCTTGTTTTTTGTTTTTTTTCTGGACCTTATCTAAGAGGGAGCAGGTTTCCTAAACAGCGTACATAGCCTGCTCTTGCTATCTGCTTACTTCAAAGTGGATCCTGATTGGCTAATAATACCATAGCTATGCAGGTAATAGCTCCACCTTTCTGCTTTTCCAAACCTGCAGTTTTTAAAATCTCAAATAAGGCATGTTAGCACTGAAACTTAAGGTACTACTGTGATAGGAATCAGGTTTTTAGGGGAACCGGCTTGATGGGGAACTGGACTGCAAGATGCATGTTCATATTACATTAGAACATATTTGTACAATCTGGGAAATCTGGAGTAGGAAGGAATGTAAAGGTAAGCAGGCCAAGGAAAGAAGCTATAAGAGTAGAAAATCTTACGTCATCTAGGGACCTCTACAGTCAAGGGGTGGGATTTTGCTGCTAATCGAGTGAGTTGAGAATATTGATATGGGAGAAGGGGGCTATAAGTACAATGAGTTTATTAGGACACATTCCATGGAAGTACTTGTATGCAACTCTGTGGCGATGCGACCGCGGTTGGATCTTAGAAGACAGTGTGGGACCTATTAGGGTAGAAATTATTTTTATACTCTCTCCAAGAGAGAGAAGCTAGTGCACCAGGTCAGATGTGACACCAATACTCCACACCACGGTGGCTTTATAGAGATATAGGATACTGACAGATGTAAGAAATTTTGTAGAAGGAGCCTATCTTCTTTGCAGCAGACTTGACAGCACCTTCTATGTTTTTTTTTCTAGCTCATGGTGTTTAAAAATGTCAGTTTGAAGTGTTTGAAGAACATTGAACTCTTGGGAAGGGGTCATATTGGCTATGACGATCAGTGGTTGGAAAATTTTCTTGAAGTTATTTATAGACGGTTAGCACAAGATGTAGCCATACATTTATAGCTTCATTCTGCTACAGACTGGAAGTCATTTTCTAGGTTCAGCCATTGTCTTACCGGAAATAGAGCATGATGTCATCGGCAAATGTACCCATTTCAGGCACAATTGGAATTAATGAAAATTTGAAATGATTGTCATTTAACGACAGAAAAATGTTAACATTCTCTTTATTTGGGGGTATTTTTCATTATGCCCCCCCCCCCCATGAGCAATATATGCGGTTGGCTTCTTCACGTTGCACTCCTCTGTCAAGTTTTTATTTTTTATCTTTCAGTGTGATTTGGTGATAAAGTATAGACTCGGCGCTGGCAGCAGATGTCGTGTACGTGTGGATACACGTTGGCCCATGAATTATGCCTTAACTGATGCAGATGTTATTGATATTCATTGTCGGTAAGTGTTTTCCGTGTCCTCAAATTCTCTATTTTTAATTTTTGAGTTTTCAAGTTTGTTTTTTTTTGTTTTTTTTTTCAGGTTTTATTCGTTCTTGAAATGCAAATTTATTTCAATTTTATAAAATGATTTCCAATTTGACAATGTTCATTTGTCTTGGCATATGTCCGTAACATGATATTCTATACTACGGCTCTTTCTATTATTATTTGTACTTACTAAGAGTTCTCACAAAGGTCATCATCAGAGGTTACTCGCAACAACTGATGGTATTTCCTGGAGTTTGGGTGACAACAAGTCTCCTCAGATTTCCAGTACTCGTCACCTCTTTTAATAACGCAAATTCATTTGCAATAGTTACCATAACAGCTGCTTGTTATTGACTTCTTGCTGACAATGACCACTGGTCTTTATTGGAATTTGGATGGTAACACACCCCCAAGGTTCCACTCCTCTTTTTACTCATCCAGTGGAGGTCTGGTTAGTGCTTTCTCTCCTTTGTCTTTCCATCCTCCTTGACTCTTCATGACTATATGGTGTCACATCAGTCTATGTCAACTCTACCATTTTTAAGGGGGGGGGGTCTTACAATTTTGCTGTTTCAGTTTTTTTTTCTTGATTCCATGTGGTATTTCTCTATTTTTTTGTTTTACTTCTGTTGCGGTTTCCATATGGCTGGTTAGCATTTGTAGCTCATGTGGGTTGGTTTTCACATTTGAGTTTTCCTTAATATTTCATCTGTTTTCATTATTATTACTATTATTTTTTATTTTTTCGTCTTCTTGCTTCATTCTTGAGGTTAGATGTTTCTTAAATGCTTCCAACTTTTTCTGTCTTGCCATTTCGCTTGTGTTCTCCATCAGAATCAGGTCATCACCAACTGATCCCCCTCAACGTCTATCTGATAAATCTGATCAGGAGGAACAAAGGTTGTTCTCCATTAGATTCCCAGAATTTAACATAAAAATTTCTGAGTTCAGCTGGATAAATCTGAAGGTGTTTGAAACCTTGTGAGAATAAGATCCAAAATGAGAATAAATTATACAAATTATCAATCCTCATTTCAAAAATTCTGAAATATTGTTTCCGTTTTGCTAAACAAAACAGGATTTCTAATCTTGCGGTATTCAAAGAAATATTTACATTTAGAGTATAATTTTTTTTCAATCAATTGAAGTAAACATAAGATTTGTTTTACTTTGACTTGTTAGTGCAAGAAGAGTTCTCGATTATTGAGAAAATTTTAAAAATAAGAGCGTAATATTTTATTCATATATATGTGACAGAAGATTAGAACAACCGGTATGCTTGTTTCAAATCAAAGCAAAGGGAATCAATATCTGGGCACCTATATCAGACTATCTTCCGTCTCTGTTAATATCTGTCTCCCCAGAAATGGCCTCAAAATAAGAAGAAATAGGCCATTTCAAGAAACAGAGGTTGAAGACTCCAACATAGACAACCATATATTGATCTCTTTTGTTTTGGATTTGAAACTGACGGTACCGGTGTTATGATCTTCTGTAACATGTATATGAATAAAATTGTTATATTTTATGTAGCTTGAAAAAAACTTTTGGATCAATAATGATTGATGCAACAATATAATTTAGTTTTACCAGATGACAAGTCAAAATTTTTCTGTTAAAATATTTTCTAAATCATCTTTTACAAACATCCTAATTACGTGTTTTGTTTAATAATTATCAGTTTCTGCAACAAAAACGCATTTATTTATCTTTCAACACATCTTATCCTCAGGTACAAATCAGAATTGTATTCTATGTATTTTCAAATATTGTTGACTTAATGTGAAAATGTAAGAAACCAGATAACAGAATTTAACTTTTTTTTTTTTTTTTTTTTTTTTTTCAAATAAATTATTTCTTTTTTAATCCAAATTTTTAGCTCCATGAACCTTCCTTAGGGTCATACAATTTTTTTATTTTTTTTTATTGAGATCTTACAACAGCCAAAGATTACCAATTTTTTCTGATCGTGTTGCAGAAACTGTTTTTAATGTCTGACAGCAAATAGGAGTAGCATGGTTCTCATTCTTCCGTCTTGACCCGTCTCTGTGGTGTCGATGGAAAATATGCTTGGACGCACAGGGACGCATTGCATCTATCAGGCAAAGGTGAGAACTATTCTTCTCTATGGCTGTGAAACGTGTCCTATGAGACTGGTAGATTTGTACACTGGAAGTCTTTGACAACAATTGTCTTTGCAGCATTCTGCACTGCCATTGTGTTTTGGTTTCTACTTGACACTGAAGACTAAACCTACACCCCCTAACATTTGTTCTTCAATGACGTCTCCAGTGGTTTGGACATGCAGCTCATCGACTGAAGGGAGAGCTAATTTGCAAGGTCCTCTCTGCTCACTTTTCTGCCTGGCTGGCACAAACATGTCAGTGGTAAGCTGAAGAACTGGGCGACAACAATTAAGGATGACCTGGTGGTACTATCGGACCCACAAGTAGTTAGTCACCGGCATTGGAATCGCGAGTGATTACCTATTTCCTGCAACCTGGCCCAGAATCGTCAAAACTGGACTGTGATGGTTCGAGATGCAGTATGTGTTTGAAATAGTATCATTTGTTTACTTTGAGACAAAAGAAATATAATTTAAATTTAATTTATTCAGTAAATGAAGGAATAGAAACAGTGCAGTAGATTTTTTGTTTTTTTGGTTTTTTTTAACACAAATATTTAATGGAAACCTTCTCTCTGATTATCTTTCTTTTTCTTACTGTCAATTCATATGCTACCCTCTCAACTGGCATAATCTGCTGTTTCATCATTTGTTGTTAAGAATAGCTGACTGCAAGTTAACTCGATGCTATGACTTGAGTGTTGTCCAATAATAATGATGATAATCGCTCTCTCTTGTTGGATAACAGTTGTTTGTTTTTTTTAGGCTGCCATCTTCAATTAGATCGATCAGGCTGGCTTTGGTGTTGTGAGAGGTCATGTTGGTGATGTTTTCAACATGACCAAACGAAGGTTCAGGTCAAGGGAGGAGGCTACCAGTGAGAGAAGGGTACAAAGTCATAGCATTCCTTCTGAAGCTAAACCTGGGTCTCTTTGTAGTTGTAGGCCGGCACCAAGTCCTGCAACCACACTCAGGGTCTGCTAGTAGCCACCGATTGCACCAGAAGATCACCACACTCTTCAGCACATCCAGGTACACTTTGGTGTTGATTTTTGAGTTGATTTGGAAGATATGAGGTGGCATAATGTGGCCCTCACTTGAAACCACACCAAAGACCATAACCATGGCTGGAAACTTCATTGAGCTGTGCCCTCAAGCATTAAGCCATTTGAATTTGCATTTTGAGGATGCTGGCGATGGTCCTGTTGTCATAACTTGGATCGGTAGAGAGCATGAGTTGTACAGTGGTATATCTCCGATCTCGCTCGTTAAACATTGTGTCACTTTCAAACATGATAAAAGGCTCTTATCGCTCTCAGGATTTGTACACAACGGGCCAACTAGTAGATGGTTTGCAACAAAAAAAAAGAAAACTGTTTTTCATCAAAGGAAATGGAATCCTGTCATCTTTTCTAGCGCGACAATTTTATCATTCCATTCTGTATTACTACTACTTTATTCCTCTCAAATACATTTCTCATCTCATTCGTTCTTATTTTCAACATCTAAAACATTCATTATGCAAACAAGCAAGCAAGATTGACAGTTTGTAGCCTAGCAGTACCTACCTGGCGTTGTACAGTAGTGTTTTTAATTGCAATTTGATTTGTCAGTTTTAGTTTGTTTGTTTTTTTTTGTTTGTTTTTTCTAAATTTTATAATTTTTCTTCCAAAGAAAGGGATATAAATATGTAATGGACAAAAATTTACAAAACAAAATGGCGGCTATACAAAAAAAAATCTGACACAATAATTTCTTTTATGCCAGGAATTAACTTAAATTCCATTTATTTGTTAATAGCATGGACCAACATTGAACACAATAAAATGAAATATTGATTTTTCTGGGAAAAAAATTTGATGACCAAAAACAATCAAGAATCCGACTGGTTTTACTTTATATTATTAAGGAGAATATATCTCTATCTGTATAAAGTTAGGTATGTGTATATGTTTAGATATTTGTACAAGATTCACTCCTAAACTAATTAAATGAGTATTCTGAATTTGTGAATACAGCTGCCAGACATAAAGTAAATTATGTGGGCTATATTTACTTTCATATACAGCATGATGACATTAACACACTGGCTCCCTGTTAGGTCACTGAAATTAAGCAACATTTAAGCTTGGTCAGGTGGGTGACCATTTGGAAATACCAGGCACTGTATATAGGAGGATTTATTTAATTTTATTTGTGCATAGGATGCAAAGAGGGAGTGAAAGCCTGTCATGAATAATCTGTTTTGTTTTATGTTAGAAATCAATTGATGAATATTCCCCAAATTTCATTTTTATTATTTAAAAAAAAATTCATAGAGCATTTAAGAGTTATAGAATTCATAATATGAACTCAAACTCCCACTGAAAAATTTTACATTTTGTATTAAATTTGATCCATGATCATTAAACACCGGTTAGGCAAGATTACCTAAATTTCAGTTTCTCCTTAAGACCCCTTAGGCTTAAGTCTTAAATTTTAAACATTTCCTAGAATTAGAAACATGCAATGGATTTTGTTTAAAATTGGAATAAGGATTCTAAATGTAAGGTTAGTATTTTTTATTTATTTATTTTTTTTCATAGGCATCTGCACTTATCAAGGCCAAGAGGCCATTCGAGGATAAGGGTTAAAGAGTGTACAGTGGAAATTGGACAATATAGTAATTGTTAGTAATGGAAATTCGGTAAATTTGTTAACAAGTGGGACGGCTCATCAAGAACTTATTTAGGTTAGACTGAAGACAACCATATTGTAGTCAGCTGGAAAGCAGGAAAACGGAAGACTATTCCACAGGCGTGCAGTTCTAAGAAAGAAGCTTTGTTCATGGAATCTACGTTTAGGTTTAGGCACAGATAAAGAGTGGGGGGAATTATTGATAGTGTTTTCAGCTAGACGAATGTTTCTTATGAAAGTTTGGCGAGGGGGGGGGCAAAGACACTTTCCATGAAAACACTTTCCATGAAAATAACGATACAGCAAATTCGCAACATTATATCATTGATTTTAATCTTTGTAACGGGACATAAAAATGGTGCAGAATAGTTACATTTGGCAAATTAATATTAGTCGGCCTAGGATAGGTTTTTTTCTTTTTTTTTTTTTTATGGCAGTTTTTTCAGACAAGGCATGATGCCACCTGATGCTAAATAATAAAAATGGAGAGGAAGGTAAAACCATTTCAAAACAAACCAGGCCTGAAAAAGACCTCACCACGAGTCTTCAATCCCGTGGACTCCAAACAGACGAGCTAAATAACAAGTCATTCAAGAGCAAAATAAGGAAAGAAGAAGTTACAAGGCTGACAAAACAAAACCTATAAAGAATATGCATAAAAAATCAATATAAAAAATATATAAATGTTTATATTTTTTCTCTATTTCTTGTTTGCTGACTTATAGAAATACAAAATGTCTTAAAAAAATGTTTTCTAAAAGAACAGAATTTTCATCAGTTCCTTCAACCTTTTTCAATTGTATTAAAAAGTTATGTGTGTGTGTGTACAGTAGGTGGTGGTAGCAGGGGGAAAAAAATGTTTACATGTGATGTGTGTCCATCTTTACACTTAGAGATTAGTAACGTGAGTGGCATTATACACTATACTCAAGCCTGATTGTCACAGCTTATGAATTTCAAAAATGCAATCTGGACAAAAGGACACTTTAGGAGAATGATATGCAATAAAATTCTGTTTTAAACTTGGAAAAAATGCCACAGAAACGTATGGAATGCTTCAAACTGCCTTTAGACCATCTTGCATGAATCAAGCATTAGTTTTTGAGTGGCATAAGAGATTCAAGGAAGGCAGGGAGTATGTGAAGGATGAGAAGTGTGGGAAGAGTTAGAAAGTCAAAAACCAGAATTTCATATATAAGGGCCGTCATGTATCTATAGAGACAATAAGTGCACAGTTCCAGTCTGTGTGAAAACTGTACACACAATTATTCACGAGGAACTGAAGATGCTGAAGATTAGCGCAAAGTTTGTCCAAAGGGTGCTCAGAGAAAATCAGACTATTTGACCAAGATGGACATCAAGACAGTTCTTCACCTTCTCTATAGTCAAGACCTTGCTCTCTGTGACTTTTGGTTATTCCTAAGCTCAAGGAAAACCTGTCATGAGACCATTGAGGAGATGAAAGAGGCTGTGATAAGGATCATTTGCATGTGCACACAAGAGGACTTTCATGGGGTCTTCTAGAAATTGTTGGAATGGTACAAGTGCATTGCAGCAGGAGGATATTACTTCAAAGGCGATTAGAGTTTCATGTGTGTGTGCTATCAATGAAAGTTCCCATAGAAAAAAGTCTGGAAACTTATTGAAGGCACCATGTATATATATTGGAATAGTTTATTTTGCCAAAAAATATTAGTTCTTTTCTTAAAATCTCCAAATAAAGAATATAAGGGTAGAATACAAGTGAATTTTATAAATTGCTAATTTTATTTTATTTTTTTTAATTTGTCATTTTAATATTTAAAATAAGTAGGTAGGTAAAGTATGACTAAATTGGTTTTATACTTTGTTAAAAAATATATGTAGCATTTAATTGAAATCTTTTTGAAAAGTACAGAAGGTCGAGATAAGTTTATTCCATGTTATTAAAACAAAATGACATAAATAACCCTGTTTAAATGTTTAATTTAATGCCAAAAAATATTTAAATAGAAAAAAAAGCTATTTTAATTTGTGTGGAATTGTAAAATTTATTAAAAACCTTTTTTTCAGTATTTTCTTTTTTCTTTTATAAAATTGAAGAACTTGATCATGGAATTCATAAATGTTGAATATAAACTTAAAACAAAACAACATATTCTAGTATGAAGGTCAAGCCAACAGTGAAACCTTTTTTTTTTTTTTAAGCGCAAAAAATTGAAGAGCTACAAGGTGGTATCATTAAAACGAGCGGCTTTTTGTGCTCCAGAATTTATTGTTCTACATAGTCACCATCATTCTCAACGCACTTTTACCAGGAATTCAATGACGCATCTCTGATTCTGACACACATCCATGACAGGGGTTGCTTTATTAGAGTCTGACACTGCAGCAGATAGATGAACCTTTCAGTTCATGTATACACAAGTTCAGTCATCATAACAATGCAATTTGCGATCCATTCAGGCAGAATTTAAAAAAAATAGGAGGCATTACTTTTAGAACGATGCTTATAGATAATAGATATTACAACTTTAGTTGGACCTTTTGAAAACTAAGTTCTCTTTAACTGGGACTTGTTTGATTAGAGATCCTGAGAAAAACGCCATTTGCAATGCATTCATTTTTTATTATCTATCTCCTATCAGAAAAACAAACATTTTCTTATCTTTTATTTCGTTCCTCTCTTGTGCCTCGAACTTCTGTTGCACTAAAGATATTATCTTAAAAACAAGAAAAGAAGCCAATAACTCCAAATTACTTTCTGTTTCTCATATGTTTGAACTAGCTAAGAAACTACTTTACAGATTACTTATTCTTTATCAGACTGATACAGGGTGGGCCAGAGCAACTTGCTTATTTAAATATAAACGTAAATAAGTTGCTCTGCTCCACTCTGTATAATAATAACTAATATCTTTTTTATATCGACTAGCAGACAACCTGGCATTACCTGAGTATTAAATATGTTGAACACTGTCGCTAAGTGGTTAATGACACTGGCTGAAAACCTGGATGTGCCAGGTTCAAATCCAGTTTGTTTCACAGAAACACTTTCACCAAACCAACACTTGACCTTGTGTCTAATCTCCTGAAGAGGAGGTAAATAAAATAGCAATAAGGTCATCTCCCCCCCCCCTCCCAGAAAAAATAAAAACTTGGAATTGTTAATAAAGTTCACAATCCTTTCTGTAATTATTCAACTATATATGGTATAAATAATCTTTTTGTGACTTGTCCACCAAGTTTCATGCATAAATGTCCAACAGCCTCTTTTATTACTGTTCAATGATAAGCTTGTGTGTATACAAGACACAAAACTGCCAATAACTCTGACATGCTCTTCTCTAGGCACTGTTCTGATTTGGACTGTAACAGTCCTCAGTTTTTATTTTATCGCTGGTCAAAAATATGCTTCCAATGTGCACCTTTGTATTGATCAATACTATCAATACTAAGCACTAACTAGTGGTTGTTAAGATTTGGGAAGGATTTTTTTTACAGAAATTACCATGGGTTTGCTTCCCTGTGGGCTACAACTGGTAATACACACGGACGAAAAAACGCTTTGGATAATCAGATTTCAAGGTAGTTCTACTAAAATAGCCATATTTTTTAAACCAAAGCACTTCAAGTCTTCAAATTACTACTGTTTTGTTCGGAAATGAATATACTTTCAAATGAATTAATAAATATGAATGTACATTATATATTTTAAGAGTTCTAAGCAAATAAAGTGATAAAAATGTGAACGTCATAAAATGGCGTTTTCGGTAAGGTTTTGTAATGACCCCCCCCCCTGTTTTCTAAAGGTCCGTACTGTGATTGTATGAAGAATTTCGTCATGAAATTTGGGAATCAATAAGAAGAGGTGTTAATCTTAATACTGTCAAGTGTCCGAAATATTTTTGACCATTTCTTTTTTTGTCGTGTTAAAAATAAGACTTTAATATACCGAGTATCGAACATTTTGAAAAAAAAATTCTTCGGACACCCAGTAGTAAGTAAATCAATCTTTTTACTATCTTTATTAATTAAAAGTATTATTTTATGTTGAGTAGGACCGCGGTAATTGATAATTTAAAAGGACCTACCCGAAAAAAAAAATTGTTTTTATTTCTCGAATTTGGTCAAATTACTAGAAGCAGCAGCAGCTACAGCTTGTAGAATCAGCCATAGCACAGTGTATAAACAAACACGCGTTCTTTAATTTTTATTCAAGAACGAATTAAGAAAAACAAAATGAAACATAATGAAAATAATTAAGAAAAACAAAATGAAACAAAATGAAAACATAATGAAATATGAATATAAATATTCTTATGTTTAATTAGAGCTATTTTGTTATCAGAATAACATTAGTTTAGAACTATTCGGTTTTCAGAATGTATAATAACAACAATCCCAACCAATTCGGCATTATGAATCTGTTGCAATTTCTAACATTTTTTGTCAAATTTAAAAACATGGTTAAAAAAAACAAAATAAACTTTTGTAGATATATAGCTTGCATGCACTTTTATTCTTTAAATTAGTTTTGAACAGCGAATTAAAACAATGTTTTACTGCGAACAGCCACAAATGTTTTTTTTTCAAAATCAAAATAAGTATCAAAATCTCGTTATACATAGATTCGAAAAAGTTGTCAAAAAACAAATATATAACAAATAAATGTTATCAAAGGCAAGATAAGTTACTTTTCTACCTAACTGGATAATTTTCTAGTGTTTTTATTTAATGTAACATGTTTATTCAGCTCGAAAAACGTACAGTGTTTACCGATGTATTGGAAAATTAAAAATGGCGCCCGGCCCGACTCTCTTTGACACGGTAAGTTTGAGAAAAGGAGTTAAAAATTAAAAAAAAACTATACAAAATGCTGTTAAAAACTCACCGAATATATGTCAGCCTATGTCACGGTAACATATATTGAGCGAGTTTTTAGCAGTATTTTGTCTACTTTTTTATTTTTAACTCTTTTCCCCAAACTTACCGTTTCAAGAGAGTCGGGCGGCGGGCGCCATTTAAAATTTTCCAAAACATCGGTAAACACTGTTTTCAAGCTGAATAAACATGTTACATTAAATAAAAACACTAAAAAATTATCCAGTTAGGTAGAAAAGTAACTTGCTTTTGATAACATTTATTTGTTATATATTTGTTTTTTTGACAACTTTTTCGAATCTATGTGTATAGTAATACAAACCCTCAAAATCTATATCAATATTCTTGAAATTTTAAAAGCAGTTAGAAAACACATCAAACTACAATTAGGAAGCTTTTTATTTCGTTAATTTTTTTTTCTACTTATTAAGCGAAAGATATTTTTGCAACCTGCTCCAGCGTAGTATAAACGGCCTATGGAATTAACACCTTCAACCTCGAAAATAGAAATCAACAAATTTATGGAATTTTCTTTGAAATTTCGCAACGCAGTTTCTTATTAAATTAAAACTAAATATATAATATAAAGCCAATAATTATGAACCGCTAACAGTAAATATGAGTGATGAACGCTCTCTTTGAAAAAAAGCTCTCTTAACTTCACCTCTAATCCAAATTATGTGTGGCAAGTCTCCTCCTAAAACACTCTTTAACCCTAACAATAACACTAAGTTCGAGTGGCAAGCCCCCCTCCCCCTCCAACAAAATACCTCTGTAAGCCACATACAAGCATCTAAAACAAACAAACAAAAAATAGATCCTTCCTTAAAGAAAATACACATAAAAATAAATTGGTTAACTGTCCTAAAATGCTAGAATGGCCAGGAAATGGTGAATTATTTTACATTAAATTTTTGTGAAACTAACCGCTCCCCCCTCTAATATTGTTTTTGTTAGTTTTGTCTCTGTCAAGTTTTCAGTATGTTCACACATAATTTTCCTTAGCCCTACAATTAATTCAAAGTCCGAATGGCAACCCTCCACATATTCTCATTGCATAGAAACCCTCTTAAAACTACACATAATCATCTTTAAAAAAAAAAAAAAAAAAAAGCATGCATATTTTCCCATAGAAAAAAAAAACAGTTAACTGCCCTAAAATGCTAGAATGATCTGTAATAGGAAATTATTTTACATTCAATTCTAAAATAATTTGTTTATCTTTCATTAAAGTTTTTCATGGCATTTTATACATAATTTCCTAAAAAGGTAGAATCACATTTTGGAGGGTTGGTCAGAAGGAGTTGAGTGGGGTTAAACAGAAGGTGTTAATCTACAATAATACCAAAGAAATATTGCAATATATTCATTTTTAAATGGTCTTATGTTTAGATTTAAGTTTTTTGTACATAAAGCACATTACAATTCAACTTTGAGTTCTCCAACTTCTTTTCTGTTTATGGATACATGGCATTTTTAAGGAATTGCTGCATATTTATGCACATTTACTGCAGATTATTTGGAAACCATAAACTTTGGGAGATTTTCAGTTGCATATTCTGATTCCTTGTACAAAAATACACTTATACAGTAAATTTCATTTTTTAGTCTTGTGTTTTAACAAAGATATGACATTTTTACTGAAAAAGTAGTGTAAAAAATGTGACGAAACGCATATGGTCTTAAAGAGGGGAAAATATCCAAACGTGTGAGGCACAAAAATAGCCATAACTTCCTTAATTTTAATCAGATTTTAAAAATTTAAAAAGATTCTTTCTTAGCTCATCAAGCTCTTTCTATGCATACAAATATTGAAATATTTCAAGCTATTTCAATTTTTCATGTGTATTGCTACTACAACATGGCTGTCTTCACATCTAATATCAGATACTTGCAATAAATGTTTTTCAAATTTTATTTCTTTCATTCAGTTTTCAATCCTCTCATAATATTGATCATCATTCAACTAACATGTCATCTCATTAACAATTATCCTCGAGTGGCTTTTAATCTTGATAAATGATGATGAGTGGTGAATTAAAAGACTGGTAGTCTCTCTTCTACATTTAAATATTCTGTTTAGCCATGTTATGTTTTATTTAAGAATATATTTTGAATTTGCTAAAATATCATCATCGGTCCAACATCCATTTTACATGCTGGCATGTGTTGACGGCTTTAAAAAATTGATTACTAATCTAACCTACCTCTGGTTAGGTCTTTATTTTTTACCAATTCCTTCTTATCACTTCCTCCCATGTTTTCCATGGCCTTTCTCCAAATATACTTTCTCCACATTTGAGTTCCCATCTATTTCCATTGTTTTACACTTCTTGCACACTGGCTATTCTCTCTCAACTTGTAATTCCACCACATTTTTTTTGTGTAGCCAATGATTACAAGTACCACACACACACACACACACACACAAAAAAAAAAAATTAGTTTTGGAAGTTTCTCATTCTGTCGGTCATGATCGAGCAGATGTGTTGATTAATATCTTTTATCTTATTTTTAATTATTATTATCACCTGTACTGCGTTTTTATTCGTCGGATGATAGAAGAAATAATAATATGAACATAACAGTTTTAGTATTACATAGATCATATAAATGTGGTTTCTATATTATCCTGTCTGTTTATGGAATTTAAAAGAAAGCCCTATACCAAGATAAAAGCAGCCAACTGTCATCCATGGTTTCAAATACAGAATTGGTTGTATGTCTACATCAGTGCTTGTTTCTCATTAGTAGTTTTCGTTTCATATTTGTATTGGTTTTGCTTCGAGAGCAGTCATTAATTACTGATGTATTGACATATTGACAGATATATTACATACATTTTTACTTATATATATGAGAGAGAGAGAGAGTGTTGGGACGATTAGTCGGAATCAGGAATCATGGAAATCGGAACTTTTAAAGGTATCGGAATCAGAAAATTGTGCCTACTTTCTGATGCCAAAAACGATTCTTGTAATTGTTTATTATTTAGTTTGTTTTTGTTTAAAACTTAATTTTCCATTAGTGCTAAAGATAAAATGGTAAATGTGTACTGGTTTTATGCTACAAACAAAATTAAAATGTATAGATCATCCACACGATTAATTTTACGTTCACGAAAATATATCACATGGGTTTTTACAATAATCTAAAGAAAAACCATTCTGTAGTTAAATAATAAAAGAATCAGAATCTGTAATTGTATTGGAATGTGGAAAAATTTTGGAATCGTCCCATAACTAATATATATATATACTAGCTAGGCCTACTTGGTATTGCCTGAGATTTGTTTTAGTTTTTTTTTATATATATATATTTGTACAGTTTTAAACTTATGAAAAAAAAAAGAAATAAAATTTTAGTTGTAAAGGAAACAACTATTATATTCTTTAATTAAAAATATGAGTTATCCTCCTAGCTGATTTTAGGTGATTATTTAAAAATGCTTCATATTACAAGTTGTCTTTGTCAGACTAAGTAATTTAAAAAATAAATTGTACTGAAGTATCTTTTTGTATTGCCAATAACGTGGTCCAACAATAACAAATAAAAATTGGGCAATCAGAAGCAAAGATTGATTCATCGACTCAAGTATAATTTCAGCCTGACTTGCAAAATTCAAAAAGATAAGTTTATGTAACTAGCTGAAGTACCCAGGTTTCCCAAATCTTTTTCTTCTGCACATCAGTTCAAATGAAAATATTTTTTTTATAAAATAATTTAATTTTTTTTCTTTAAATCACAATAAAATAAAAAACAATCACATCTATGATAATTGATATCAGCTAGTAAATAATTGGAATGCTACAGAAAAAAAAAAAACAATTGTCTACTGTGAAATTCAAACACTGAAAGACGACCATTGAACAAACAAAATTTTTTTGTTTTTAATCTGCCTGTAATGTTTATGAGTTCCATGAAGGAATCTTCCCATATGTCTAGAATAAATGAAGAAAAGTTCTAATAATTTTTTTTTTTTTTTTTTTTTTTTTTTTAAGATGTCTAATATATATCATGATTTGTCTAGAAATAACCCAATATTTAGCTATTTTTATGTTTGTTTTATTTTTTTGTATTGGTAGTGAAAAGGTCCAGATCATTTTAAGTATGTTGCTCAAGCCTATGGAAAAGGAAGGCTAAAATGGCAGAACAATTGTTTCTAATATTATTTTTACATTTTTTTTTTTTACTTGCGTTTGCCCCTAACAAGATATATTGCCACTTGGACATAAGAAGCTACTATTTGGGACCATGCCTAGGAAAGATACTTTTAATTTTGTATAATAAGTTTAAAAAAAAAAATTAAGGAACTTGATAAGGACATCAGATCGAAGGTACTAAATCTTAGATATGTATATATAAAGTAAAAATATACATCTGAAACATGCATATATTTGGTAGTATAAAATTTTTCTCAATATTCAGATAATAAAAACATAAGAAATATTTTTAGTTTTGGTGCAAAATCTCTATTCTGTTTTGTTTTTTTTAATCATCGTCCCTGTGGGACAGCTTTTAGAAATTGACTTTCAAACCTAGATCTGTCCAGGTTTTTATTTATCCCTCTTTCTCTCAATTTCATCTTTACCAACTTCTTCCCATGTTTTCCTTAGTCTTCACAGGGCTTTACATTGCGAATGAAACAGTCGCATTTGCGAGTGATTTTTTTTTTTTTTTTTTTTTTTCAAGTGGTTACTAGAAATAATTAAACTCATCTCCTAGCGATTGTATTTTTTTTTGCACTTACAATCTTCCAAAGCTTATTTCAACCATTTTTTTTTTTTTTTTTTTTTTTTTTTTTTGAAGATCAAATTATTTAAACAATAAAAGTTTCAATAAAACAATATACTTTTTTTTTTTTTTTTAAATGAAGGCTGTTTAAAAAAAATCCTGAAAAAATTCAAACGTTTATACTTTCAAATCTCAACATAAAAGTGGGTGCATATTTAGAATTATACTCATTAAAAAAATAGAGAAAAATCATTATGATGCACTTATTCATCACAGAAGGAAAATGTCACATTCTAAAAATCATGTGGGTTTGGTGAGTAACTTTTCTATTTGGCTAGGAAACGAAAATATTTAGTTGTCAAAGGTCAACTAAAGATAAATTTGTCCATAGAGCCCTGCTTCATCTGACAACTGACTCTGCTATCTTAACTGGTCTACATTTAGTAATCTAAGCCATCTCATCTATATTCTTTTTCAGGGTGACCAAACAAAGAAAGTTTCCTGTGATGCGCACATCTCGCTAAACCATCCAGATTTAATCTTCTTTTGAGCTTATCAGATCTAAGCTTTACTACTTTTAATTTCTATATGTAGTTGGAGAATATTACTTGTAAATTGGACTTTTTAGTCCAATAAAAACGGGCAAAAGTTATAGCCCATTAACTTAAAATGAGTATTTTGTGCTAAATTGATAGTTAAATATGGTTAAATTTCTGCTCATTTTTGCATTAAATACTAATCATAGCTGTGCATCAAACAAATACCATGAGACTGTGTTTGCTGCATTTTATTATACCAAAGGTCCATACAAAATTTCAGCCAAGTTATCCCAGTAGTTTCAGAGAAAAAGTGGGTCCAACAGACACACAAAAATATAATATAAATGTTTGGACAGGATCCCAAAAAAGTCTTCAATCTAATAGGTCATACACTATCAACCAAGCAGCAATGAGATAGGGGTCAACGTTTATCCCATTGCTACAATGTTGCACCCTTATGCCTGTTTTATAAGTATTTTGATTGAATGTACTTTGATCAATCATCCCTGTGGGACAGCTTTTAGAAATTGACTTTCAAACCTATATCTATGAGAAAGGGCAGAGTAACATTGTGCCAACATATTATAAACACCCTCCAACCTTAAGAACGGCTTTCGGAACTAACACCCCCCCCCATCAACATAGAAAACCATTCTTAACATGGGGAGGTTGGGGTGTTTATTCCGAAAGCCATTCTTAACATGGGGAGAGTTGGTGTGTTTACACTAAGCTGGGGCAGGTCGTAAGAAAATACCAAAATAACTTTCCATACACAAACAAAACCAAAAAAAATCACATCTTCACATGTGAAATAATAACATGATTTAAAAAAACAAAAAAAAAGGAAAGGATTGTTTTATCTTGTTCGTCTGTAGTAATAGTTTAGTAAAAACGAATTATTATATCGTTATATTTCTTATAAAAATAAAATATACTTGTGATTTCCTTTTTTTTTTTTTTTGTGAGTGTCTCTCACTGTAACTAAAGTAAATAAATAACAAAATGCAAATTAGGTTTTGTTCATTCCAGAATGACAGAATATAAACTTTTCAGCCAATGAGAGTGAGAAATGAGAGGAGAGAGAAATTATTATTTTTTGGGTTAGAGGAAGTGGAAGATTATGGTCATGTGCATAAGAATATGAGCCAGAAAATTCGGGCAAAACCCCATATACGAGCTTAATGCAGAAAATCTCCTGGTGTTGAAAGGTAGTAGGAGTAGGATTTTTTTGATTTTTTTATTAGCTTCCACTGTATATCTGTGTGATTGTGATGATGATACTCTTAGGACTAAAATGTAATGTTTTAACATTATAAATTTGTGTCTTAAATTTCATTCTGTAGTCAAATAAGGTAATTGCGAAAAGTGTAAACCTAATAAATTTGTATGTGGTATCTGTTGTTGTAAACCTACGGTATTTTGGTCCAGAGAGGGGATTTCTGTGCATCTTTTATTAGATATAGGAATAACATTGAAATAGATGCTATTATTTTTTAGGTGTTAGTAAAATGACCATTAAAATATTGTTAAAATATATTGAAAATAAAATTGAAATACATTGTTCTGAAATTGCATCATATTATTGTGGATACAAAAGTTACATCCCTTTATCATGAAACTATCTGATGTTTTCCTTATAATATCACTAGTTTTCTGATATAATACTGGAAATTCCAAATTTTAAAGTAAAATGAACACAGTGTACACCAATCTATAATGGGGGGAAAAAATGACAACATTTAACTGTGCTTGTTTGGCCAAATATAAGTTGGTCAGAGAAAAATAAATATTGTTGTGTATGTGAAAAGGTATTTGTTTAGAACAAAATGGGTGTAAGTGCCTTGAAACCACACACTTGAAAACACAAAATCAATGAAAGCTATAAATAGTTGACCAGTTTTGTTGTATATAAATAACCGTGTGACCTTTTAAAACTACTTTATGAAAGATAAATGAAAATGACTTTTCCTGTTGTGAATTAATTTTTTTGGTTTATTATATCATTGTTTATATATAAAATTTTGTTTTGAAAACTTGAATTTTGTCTGCAGAAGACCTTGAAAAACTTTGAAAAGTTTTTGAAAATGGACATTGAAAATCTGTACAAACCCTGTTGTAGAGATTCCTAGATGACTGAAAGCCTTTTCCTCTAATAGTTTCTTTTTTTGGTCTGCTAGATTTTGGAATTCTCTCCCTGTTTTCTGCGTCCATGATTGTACTGACATGCAGAAGTTGAAATGTAATGTAAACACATATCTTGCTCTTCTTGCTTGGCCTCTTGTAAACATAGTCCCAAATAAAAAACCCTTACATCCAAGTGACAATATGCCTTGTTTGGGATGAACAAGAGTTTAAAAAAAAAAGAAAAAAAAGTGGTTAACCATAACACTATAATTTATTAAAGAATACACATCAATTATTAAACAGGTGAAATTTAGTACAAAACAAAAAATTAGTGTAAATCAATTTTTTAAAGTAAGTCGAGAAATCGGACATTATTTTTTTTTTTTTTGCTGAACAACTTGTCAACAAAATAATTTGACGCTTTGAAAAAGAATGCATTCTTCAAATGTTTCTGTTGAATTTTTTAGTCAAACAAAATTAAATGAAAAAAATAAAACAAAAAAAAACTTTCTTTGTATTCACAATGATTTTGTTGATCATTCATGTCTGCTTTAGTCTGACTGGTTTTACTTGTTTTGTTGTTGCTACTTTTAATTTTCATAACTGCCAGTGTCCTGCCTTGATAGAATTCAAAATAGGCTTCGTAGTCTCCTAGGAAATATCCTTTTATCTTCCCTGCAACCTCTATCTCACAGAAGAGATGTTGGCCTTGATAAGTGGGGATGTCTATGTAAAAAAAAAAAAAAAAAAAAAAAAACCCAACACTCTCACCCCCAGATTTTTGGATTGGTTTATGCCCTACCTACCTTTCAATGTAAAGAAAGTAATTCTTCAAATATAAATGGTCACCCTTGTATATTTTTCTTAAATAAATAATTGGTGTTTGTCCAGAATCCCCTCCTATAATAAAAAAAAAAAATAATAATCTGTATGATGTACATATCCATGGCAAAATGAAAATATTGTATTAAAAAAAAATTATGTAACTTGATAAAGTAGTTCTATTTTTTTTTTTTTTTTTTTTTTTTTTAAATAATTTTTAAGCAATTAATAGGAAATTTGGAATTTAACTATGGAAGACAATAATTATTGTGAATACAGTTAAGAGACTGAGTATTCCTATCCTGTCACGGTTAACCACCTGAAGAAGGCCGGAGGATGAGTTGGACAAAATGTGGTGAAACAACAACTATGAAGATGAGGATAACAGTCCGCAAATAAATAAATAAATAGGTTATTTGTAGATACTACAACAAAAATCTTGCAAGTTTGAATCATGTTATCTCCCTTGTTTCTTGAGACTGTTTTCAAAATAGCTTCATGAGATAGTCATTCATTCCTCAGTTAGCCATAAAATTTGATTTTCTTATTTAAAAAAATAAAACTACTTGATTATTATTATTATTTTCCTTCCATCACAGGTATCTACATCATACAGATCTTTCTTTATTTTTGTTTTTTTATATAGTGGGAATTCTGAACAAACAGCAAATAAAAATATTTTTTTAATTCTAATGATATCTTCAAGATAATTTTATTAAAATCTTTATCAAACTTGGCATAAGTAACATAGGTCTTTAAAATTGCTTGAAATTTTTGTTACCTATTCATTTCAATAAATGATTTCTTAAACTAAAAAAACGATTTTCTGCTATAAATTCTTCCATTTTTCTTTTCACCAGGAATAGTTTCCATTTCCAAGAAGATGGAATCTTCAATACCGAAGTTGTCAGAAATGAAAATGGATCCCAAATTCTTTGTTCTGAACCATCTCTCACCAACAATCCTGCCAACAGCTATGATCGTACGTAGACAGTTAAGTTTTCCTTAATTAGGTTTCTACTTTTAGTAAATTTCCTAATTTCCATTTTTGCAGCATTGCATCATTAGATTCGGTTCAAGGTCCACAAACTATCACATTATCAAGGCAAAAAGCCACTGAAGGATGAGGATTAATAAGTTGAATGATGAAGAATATTATGAGAGGATTTTCATGTTAAAATAGAAATAAAATATTAAAAAAAAGATCAACATTTTATTTCCTCTAAAAAAAAGTAGACTTTAGGTTCCTTTATTTTGTCCTTTTGTCCTTGCATTCTATGAGCGATGTTTCTGACAAAGAGGGAAGAATTTCTGCTTTCTGTGTCAGAATCTATCTATCTTAGCATTGGCTAGTTTTTGACCTAGAAGTTTTTTTTGTTTTTTTTAACTCTTTACATCTAATGGCTTCATACCTTGTCTGGGGCAATTTCCATTAAAAAAAAAATTTGTAAATAGATCTTTCAGAAAATAACTTCTTGCTTTAATAATTCGTATTTCTGATGCTATTTTGGTGACTTAAAATCCAAACAGAACTTGTGAGATGGTCACATATTTTGCTTTCTTCACCTTTAAAAATTGTGCAATTTTAGTTTTTTTTTTTTTTTTTTTTTTTGTTGCTTTTTCCAAGTAGTTAAAGCAACGGAAAGAGTGTCTTGTGTTGATATCATTAAATTTTACACATTTTGTTATTTTTGTTACATTTTTTTTTTTTTTTTTTTTTTTTTAAATCATAACTTTTATTTTCTTTCAGCAATTTTCATCGCGCTTGGCACTTTGGTTGGAATCTATCTGCTCATCTCGGCCTTTTACCATTTCAAAAAGTATGAACTTTTTTTCTTTTCTTTTTTTTTTTTAATTTAATGCTGATTTAATTTTTTGGCTATCCCTTGATATATAGGGTATTTGAACTTCAGAGATACTTTTGATTTTGTTTTTTAATCGGCAAAAATAGCTGCTAAGTGGTCAAAATTTAAAACAAAATAGTTGACTTTGGCAGGAGTAAATCGACTATCTTTTGAGCATGCATTCATCTATATTTTTGGCTTAAAATTGCTTAATTTTTTAGCCTTCTTTTTTATCCATCTGGCAATGGCTCATACAGTAATGACAAAAGGCTGAAATGCTAAATAATGAAAGTTAGAGAGATAGAAATTTTAATTCCTGAGACGAAATGCACCTACATCGATTTTCTGTTTTTGTTTTCTATTCTTTTGTAAAACTTAATTATGTTCTGCAAAAATAAAAGCAAAAACAACAGCCCCCTTCCCCTCTCCTTTCTTTTTCCTCCTTACTTCCCAACCCCGTCAGTGGGACATTAGAATAACCGACTGTCCCCCTGCAGAGAGTAAAAGCCTCTCAATGGGGCCACCTGTTGGCCATGGGTGGCGACCCGTAATACCTAAGAAAAGGATCCTGGTGGCTGAGCAACTGATATCTAAGGAAATTAAAGGCATCAGTTGCAACACTTCACTTTAGCCTCGTACAAGACTAAACTGGTGGTCGGAGGGGCCCGATCTGATCAATCGGCTAGTTACGTCAAGCCCTAACACATCTTCTACTTCTCTATCAATTTTCTCCAAACTGTAACAAATACAGTTCTACCCTGTACCACTGTAAACTATGTACATATTTTCCCCTCTTTTCCATGTGTTAGAAGGCAGTGGCTAGGGTCAAATGTGCCAAATGAATAAAGTCATGACATGTGCCGGAAGTTGATACAAATTACTTGGATTGTGTAACCTAAGCAATATAGGTGCTCATGGCTCCCATTTGGGACATATACTGTTTTATGTAGCCCAGGCATGACAAGGCAAATGGGTTTACCCCTTAACATGCCCCAATATTGGACTCCGAGGTGGGTGGGGAGCATAAACAATGAATTTTAAAATATACATATGGCCAATTATAAAAATTCCAAGTGCTTACACATTGACTCGGATAGTTCAGATAATGAACTACACCAAACATTCTCAAAATTTATTGTATTGGAATCCACCGAAGAAACCAATATAACAGACTTATCACCATTTATTATACACAAAATTATATCGGCATATATTACCCCCCAAAAATGTACAAACTTTAAAAAATAAAACCCTACTGGTGGCAGTGGAAAGAGAAAAACATGCCATTTTTCTCCTAGGAATGAAAACTTTCCACAACATTATCAAAACTTATCCACACAAGTATCTGAATACATCCAAAGGTGTAGTAAGATTGAAAGACCTCTCAATGTGCACTACTGAAGAGATAGCAAAAGAACTTAAAAACCAAGGAGTAACAAACGTTAAAAGAATTACAATAAAAAAGAGAATCAGCCGATACTTACGAACACTTACATTATGCAGTTTAATAGACCCACTATCTCAAAAGAAATCAAAATTGGGTTCACAGTTGTAAAAGTTGAACCTTTTATACCAAACCCACTTCGGTGCTTTAAATGCCAGAAGTTTGGGCACCATGAGGATGCATGTAGTGGACGAGCAGTGTGCGGCAGATGTGGCCAGAGAGATCCGGACCACACAGTCAATGACTGCAATCTCGATTGTAAATGTGCAAATTGTGGAGAAAACCATCCTGCTTATGCTAGAGCATGCAGAATCTGGAAGAAAGAAAAGGAAGTAGTGTCAATAAAACATACTAAAAACATTTCCTTCCTCAAAGCCAGGAAAATATTAGATGGATACATGAAGGAAAAGACGTACTCTCAAGTCACCTCAAGTTTTATATCATCCAACATCACTAACCAAAACCCCAAATACGAAATGCTAATAAACAAATTGCTACAATTGGGACCAAACGACTGGTCCAAATTTATAAATGAAATCAGACTAATCATATCATCAAAAATAAATCATCCCATTAAATTAACAACTAACGTTACCAATAAAACAAGTTCTCAACCCAAATCAGAACATCCAAAAAAACAAAGTTGATCAAAAGAAAGACCACAAAAATCACCAGTATGTCGTGCAGATGCTGAAAAAGACAAAACTAAGGAAAAACAAAATCAGTCAAAAGAAAGACCACACAGGTCACCAATATGTCTTCCCCGTGGTGAAAAAAACACACTTGAAAAACAAACAAAAGATACATCTACCAAAAAAACAAAATAATATAAAAAAATTACCACAAATAGAAGCCACTACTACTACAAATAGATTTACTGAATTAGAAGACATGGAAACTGAAGTTACTCCTCAAACCAAAAAAAAAATCATCATGAATTACAAGATAATCCAATAGCATTGCCGTAAGTTGAAGGCAAATTAGAATGAAATTTTATTGTTGCAAACCAAATTTAATCCTTTGGTTATTTGTCTTCAAGAAACCTTCCTTAAGGAAGAGGACAATTTGAATATAAAACACTATCAACAATATAACTACATTCATAATACAGGACTTACAGCCTCTGGTGGTGTATCAGTATTCATTAAAAATAACATACCCCAGAGCCAAATTGAATTAAAAACAATTTTGCAAGCTGTTGCCATAAGAGCAACTTTACACAAACCGATAAGCATTTGTTCTTTATACATACCACCATATGAACAAATAGATGAAAATGAATTGGAGAACTTAATAGAGCAAATATCCAAACCTTTTATTTTCCTAGGGGATTTAAATAGTCACAATACCTTATGGGGGTGCAAGAAAATGGATAGAAAGGGAAAGAAAATTGAAAATCTAATAAATAAAAATAATCTATGCTTGTTCAACCAAAAAGAAGCCACTCAAATCAATCCAACAAATGGATCGCTCAGTTCGCTTGATTTAACCATATGTGACCCTTCCACTTATCTGGATTTTTCTTGGAGCGTATTCGATGATGCCTGTGGTATTGATACTACCCAATCATTCTCAAAAGCCATGAAAAAATATTTCAACATCCACCAAGATGGAAGCTTAACAAAGCCAACTGGGAAAAATTCAAGAATCTCTGCTCAGAACAATTGACAGAAAACAACATTGATACAATCGAAACATTTACACAAACATTAATATTAATAGGAGAAGAGTGCATTCCCAAAAACATTACTTCAGGAAAAAAGAATAGACCATGGTTTAACAAAGAATGTAAAGAATCAATAAATCTACGAAAAGCAGCATTAAGAAAATTTAATAAAGAACCAATAACAAGCAACTTAATTGAATACAAATTGCATATAGCAAAATCACGCAGAATAATTAAGAAAGCCAAAAAAGAATGCTGGCAAGAATATGTCGGCAAGATCAATGTTTCCACTAACCAAAAACAGTTTGGGAAATGGTTAAAAAAAATTTCTGGAAAACATAACCCAATACCAATTAAACATCTTTTTACTGAAAATACCAAAATAGCAGAAACGAAGGCTATAGCAAAAAAATTAGCTAAAACATTTTCAGAGAACTCTTCTTCAAAAAACTATAACAAAGAATTCCAAACCATCAAGGAAAATATTGAAAAGTACAAGCTAAACTTCAATTCCAAAAACTTTGAAGAATATAATAAACCTTTTTCAATAAGAGAATTGGAAAATTCCATAAACAAATCACACAACACAGCCGTAGAACCAGATGAGATCCACTATAGTTTTTTGAAAATACTTCCAAAAACTTCATTGAAACTTTTACTAAAAATCTACAATGACATCTGGATTAAAAAGAAGTTCCCAGAATCTTAGAAACAGACAACGATTATTCCAATACCAAAACCAGGAAAAGATTCTTCAGATCCTGGAAATTATTGACCAATTTCACTAACAAGTTGTATGTGCAAAACATTAGAGCGAATGGTAAATCATCGCCTAATTTGGTATTTAGAAACAAATAAACTAATAACCAATGCACAGTGTGGTTATCGTAAAAATCGGGGATGTCTTGACCATTTGGTCCACTTAGAATGCTATGTCAGAGAAGCCTTCATAAGAGGGGAACACCCCACAACTGTCTTTTTCGATCTAGAAAAAGCTTACGATACTACCTGGAAATTCGGAATTATGAAAGATCTATTCGACTTTGGACTTAAAGGTAGACCTCCTGAATTTATTCAAAAAATTTTTAACGAACAGAACCTTCAAGGTATGCATAGGGTCTACTCTAAGCGATATAAATAAACAGGAAGGTGTGCCAGAGGGTAGTATACTATCAACAACCCTATTCAATATAAAAATCAACATAGTAAAGGAAGTTACTCCTAACATAAATAGAACATTGTACGTAGATGATTGTTCTATAAGCTATCGTTCCAAGCACATCCATACTATTGAAAGAAAATTGCGACACAGTATAAACAAAATGAATAAATGGGCAAAAGAAAATGGTTTTAAATTTTCAAAAAAGAAAACTAAATGCATTCATTTTTGCAATCAACAACACAAATTACACAATGATCCCAAATTACAACTCGATGGAGAAGATATCCCCTTTGTTGATGAATACAAGTTTTTAGGAATGATTTTTGATAAAAAACTAAATTTTATTCCCCACATAAACTATGTTAAAAAAAATGTAATAAAACACTGCAACTTCTGCGTGTTCTAGCTCCTACAAACTGTGGAGCTGACAGGCAGCCCTTGTTAAACCTGTACAGATACCTAATTCGAGGTCCTGGATATGACCTTAAACTATATCCAGTGGTGAGGCCTCAGTTTGCAGGCTTTGGGGAGTGTGGGCCGCCCTTTAATTACCATTGCTCCCAGGTCCACTCTGACTCGGAGTGGTAGTACTTGTTAGGGTCCCAACTATGAGTTAAATAGAAACCGACTTGAAAACAACAAATATATTCTATTAAAAAATTTTTCTTCAAAATCTTTGGATTCGGCATTAAATACCCGAAAAGGGTTGATATGCCGTAAAACAAAACCAACCAACCCTAATTCGATCAAAAATTGACTATGGCAGCTGTATATATCAAGCAGCAAGAAAATCCTATGTTAAAATTTTAAATCCCATTTACCATACAGGACTGAGACTTGCACTGGGAGCTTTCAGAACATCTCCAGTAGAAAGTTTGTATGCCAAAGCAAATGAGCTTCCACCTAAAAGCTCCCAGTGCTAACTTGTTATAACAAGTTAGCACTGCTATATTATACAAAATTGAAGGCAGATCCTGACAATCCTGCGCACGACTGCACCTTTTATCCCAAGTACAAACATTTATTTCAACAAAAAGAAAAAGCTATTAAAACATTTGGCCTACGAATGGAACCCATTATTGAAGAAGCAGAGATCCCGATAACAAAAATTCACAAAACATTTACTCCAAAAATACCTCCTTGGAACATTACAGTACCAAAAGTTGACTTAAATCTTAGCAAACACTGTAAGGGAAAAACTCACCCTCTTGTTTATCAAGAAGAATTTGAACAAATCAAATACAATTATCCTAAACATGCATACATCTTTATGGACGGCTCAAAAAAGGTAGATGCAACAGGCAGTGCAGCTGTATATAATAAAAAGATTAAAAAGAAGCATCTCTTGAAAGAAACCGCAATCTTTAATGCAGAGGTTTGTGCAATAGATTTGGCACTTGATCTCATCTCCAGGGATAACAACACAAAATATGTAATTTTCTCCGACTCTTTATCAGCTATAACAGCAATAAAAACACAAAAATCTAAAATCAAGATGAAAACTTTAAAGTTCCCTATACGGATTTAAAAAAAATATAAACGAATGCATAAAAAACAATGGCAAATTTATTGGAATGGTTACACTAACAATAAACTATATGCCATTAAACCAATAATTAGTAACTGGGAACAATATTCCAGGAAAAATAGAAAGGAAGAGGTTGTATTGACGAGATTGCGGATAGGTCACACATACCTAACCCAATCATATTTACTTAAAGGAGAAGACCAGCTAATGTGTATTGCATGTCATATTCCGCTAACAACAAAACATTTTCTTACTGAATGCATTGATTTTCTGCCTATAAGACGAAAATATTACAAAGACAGCAATATAAAAGAACTTTTCGAAAACATAAAAGTCGAACACAATCGATTACCTGTAAGAAATTGGTATAAATACAAAAATATAGATTTTCATATACATGTGAATAAGCAAGACAATACAAATCAATACGGATTAGTATTTGTAAACTAATCCTTTGCACTTTTAATATACATAAGTATAATTAAATAAAATTTTACTTTCTTATACAAATTAACACAAACGTAACTACACCTTAGTAGTAAATATTTACTAATATACACGTAATGCAAATTTATTTTAAATATTTTTATGCAAATATAACACTTTTATACAAATTTACACAAACGCAACTACATCCAAGTAGAAAATATTTATCATCACAAATTTACACACACATAACGCAAATTCGTATTAAATTTTTTTATTGCAAATTTACTCGCATTTTAATACATTTTATACATTTACATTTTTTATTTTTGTATTAAAAAGTTTATGAATTTAATCAAATCTTAGTGCAAACTATACTTCAATTATAAATATATTTATTCAAATAATTTTGTTTATAAATAAAAAAATATATATTTAAACACTAAACCATGATTCGGCATAAAATAACCCAACAAGGGTGGACATGCTGTTAAACACACAAAAAAAAAAAAAAAAAATTTAATACAAAGATGTTATACACATTTTTTAAACTCTTCTATTTTTTAATAGTACCAAGCAACACTGGATAGCCCTGTTAGCTATTATTGAGATGAAATCAGATTCTCCGGCAAAGCAGTTAATCTGATAGGTCTAAAATAAGAATAAAAGATGATGGAAAATTTCTGTGGCATCCATATTAAGATTTTATGTAGTTGTACATTTTTTTTTTTTTTTTTTTTTTAAATTAATGTTTTAATCATTTTTATTCATTTTTAGTACTATACATTTTTTAGAATATAAGTATTTACCTGCATTCTAACGAGGGCTGGATGTGAGTTAGGAATTAATGTTGAATGTGTTCATTCATGGCTGGTAAATTTATCTCTAAAAATGTCAGTGCTTTTTTTTTGGGGGGGGGTATCGCTTATCAAGGCCAAAGCTGCTCAAGGATAAGGGTTAATGAGATCAAATGATTGTTAGTTAACAAATGAAGAATATTATGAGAGGATTGGGAAAGATTAATGCAATGGACTTGTGGGGATGCTTCATAACAGGAATTTGTTGACATTGGATTTGGAGATGACCATGTTGCAATCTGCTGGGAAGCAGTTTCATGGTAATGTGTTCCACATACAGAAAGCCCATGCAAAATTTGAGGTGACATATCCTTCTCAAGGGAGATAATGCCTAGGAGGATTTATATGATTACAAACAAGTAACTAGCAACTCTGTTCTGTTAGAAATATCAGTCACTTGGGAAGATCACTTGGACGGTCAGGGCTGTTGAGGAACTATCAATATGTGGGATGAAAAGCAAGATGTCTTCCAGGAAATATAAGATGCAATGGATGCGTGGTCCATTCTCTGACCAGAGATTTCAGATTTGAACAGTAAAGGATAAATGAGAGAAGAGCCAAAACAATAGAACATTTCAATATAATCGTGGTTAAAAAGGGGAGAATTATGGTGGCATAGTATCTTGCTATCTGAACACTGGTTGAGATGTGATCCATTCCAGCTAGGTTACCAAGAGGAAAAAGTATCATTTTCAAAGATCTGAAATAGTCAATGATGAAAGACGATGGAACACCTAACAACATCATGTGATGATGAACGTGTCCCTTAAAACGGGTTGATATACTGTAAACAAACAATGCCAATCAATTTAGGTAAACATCCCAAAATGAATCCTTTCTGAAGCTGATTGATTTTGTTTTGTTTTTGTCTTTTATTCACCATTTATTAAAATGTAATAAAATTCAAACCTTTTCCATTTTCAGTAGTACCATCTTTCGGAGAATCTTTTCTCGTTTTACCCAGGAAAGTTTAATTGAAGCTGTAAGCATTATTTTAATTTTTATTTTTTGATTTCCATTGATATTAGTATCAAAAACATTTTATAGATCTTTATATATGTACATATTTTATGCTAAAAATTATAACACTGATGAATCATCATTATTAAACTAGATTTCATGTTCAATAAAAAAAAAAAAAAAAGAAACGACAGAAGAAAATGTTACATATTCCGAACTAATAAAAATAACATTGAAAAAAATAGGCAAAATTATTTAGTTACAATTGGTTGCATCTGTATGTACCTGGAAATTTCTTTTTGTCTAACTATATTGCCTTAACTCACAGTTTTACAGTTTAAAGATTTTTACATTAAACAGGATTTGGGTTCACCTGACAGCATCAACCCTGCTGATGATACGGAAAGTTTCAATAATCATCTGCTTGTCAAAGAACGTCTAAAATCCTTGGATGCATTCCGTGGGTAAGTTATACAAATAAAATAAAATCTTTCTTTTAATAAATGCTAATCATTTGTCTTGATCAAGTTCATTTTAATTTATAAATCGCTAGGTATAAAAAATTTTTAACTCTAAGGCATATCACTGACACCCAGGAATTTTGAAATACCCAACTCCTGTCTAAGAAATATTCTTAGTAATGATTGAGATATATATATATATATATATATATATATATATATATATATTGAATATTGTATATTATTTATTATTAGTGAGGATACCCAGTGTAGCCCGGGTGTGGAGAGGTTTTATGGCAAGAGTATTGATCAACAGAGCCTTAAAACAATGTTTAAAACAAAAAAAATTAACCAAACCTCAAAAAAAAAAATGTAAATAGCAAGTACCCATGCAAATGCAAATGCAAAAAAAAAAAAGTAGTAAGGAGGCGGGCTCGAACCTGTAATGCTAAGAGGAAAAGGAAGTGGAAAAAAAAAAAGCAAACGGTTTAGTCACTGCGCCCACCGTGACATATGATATCGTCACCGTTTAAATTAAGTTTAGTCATTGCAATCCATATGATGACTTTGCAAAAATAGCGACGAAAAAGTGACCTCTTCCTTGTAAAAACAGCCCAGTTGACGCTGAAAAAAATTAATGTTTTTGGCCAATTTTGGGGTATTTGTCAGCCGAGAGGCTGAGCTTTCAGACGATACCAATTTTATCTGTGTTGGTTGTGTGGTTTTTATGGGTTGTGTAAATTCAGTTTTCTTTTAAATTAATCATCATTATACTCAGTTTAATGTCCATTTTTACACGCTGGTATGTGTCGGATAGGTTAATTGAGAAATTATCTTCTAAAAGCTATCTCTGGCCAGGTCTTTATTTACCCTTTTTATTCTCTCTCAAATCCATCCTTATCATTTCCTCTACCAACTAAACCTGTTAATTTAATTGTTTGACATCTATTAACCCAAGCACTGTTATCCATTCTTACAAAGTTTCCTGTTCAACACACAAATAAAATCTAAAGAATTCAATTTAAAAAAAATATAAAACCATGATGACCAATCTTTAATGACAGAAACATAATTTATTTATTTTTTTTATTTTATGCTTTTTTTTTTCATTATGAATCACTTTTCCTTTCCTTTTTATTCTTTTACTTTTTTTCACATTTTTCTCTTTTTTCTTTTTCCCACCCTTTTTTTTTTTTCTCGTTTTGCCATTGTTTTTCTCTCCTTCCCTCTCCAGTGTTGGAATTTTTGCCAAAGCTGAATACTTGAGTAAAGTATTCATAAAGAAATGAGAAACTGATGTATAATCACATTTTTTTGAAGACACAACGAAGAAATGAAGCCATCCTAATTTTATTAAGCAAGTTGGACTTTTACATAAAGCTAGAACGAGTTATGTGTGTATGTGTGTGTGTGTCTAGCTAAAAGTTAAAACTTGCAAAACAAACACCTATAATGCTTGAGTTATGTTGATTAATCGGACTATTATTCTCATCTTGGGTGTCATTAGCACAACGTTTCGGTTGCTGCAACCTGCGACCTTCTTTGGGTGTTGAAGCATGTTTTCAACACCCGAAGAAGGTCGTAGGTTGCAGCAACCGAAACGTTGTGCTAATGACACCCAAGATGAGAATAATAGTCCGATTAATCAACATAACTCAAGCATTCACATCTCATCTAAAAAATTCAGAATTGCAAACACCTATAATGTTGGTATATTCTACATGAGCCTTTCCCTGGATGAATAATATTTAAAATTTAAAAAAATGTATTAAATCTTGGAGCATCAATTGGGCCAGGTTTCGTCAATATAAAAGAGGTGGGTGACTTAGATTATTATTATTTTTAATATATTAAAACAAGAGGGAGGAACTGGTTGAACAGAGGTGAAAGAGGGATGGAGGAAAGGGATGTGGAAGAATTGGGGAATAGAGAAGATAGACTGATTGAGCGAGGTAGAAATCTTAATATAAAGGTGTTACACATACATTTTTAACATGTTTTCTTTTTGTATGGCTCCGGGCATTAGTCACAGATTGCAGATTTTGACGTTCAACACCAAAACCAGCATTGTTTGCTGCTTTTCATGCCAAATCCTCCCAAATTTTTACTAGCCAAATAAATCTTGCGCTGCCATATCACCGCCGGCCATATCATGGTGAAAGTTGTACTTTGGAAAGATGATGAAGGATCTATATGCTGACTCCTCCTGGATTTTCACCATGTACTGTTGCTCCCATCCCTGAACTTCATATTACTATGTTTATTCTTAGTAAAGTAAATTTGTATAAATAAACACATTATGATTTTTTTGACTGACCCAATTTTTTTGTTGCCATTGGTTTCCGCAATTTTTCTGGAATCTGGTACTAACAGGAAGGACCACATTAAGATTGTCGGTATCCATATGTGAAAGTAGGGTTATGAAACTGATTGAATTCGAACTTGGGACACTCAGATCATCAGACTATCCCCTTATATGCTTCATCAACACTATCTCCTATGTTTATTCTGAATTTTAAAAAATTTCTGGTACTTGTACAGTTTAATCAAGACATTAAAAAATGAAAATATCAAAAAAAGGTTATATTGTACGTATCCGTTATGGAATGAAGTTCTCCGGAAAAAAAAAAAAAAATTTAACTTAATTTCATCAAGTATTTTAAAAAAAAAAAATTTTTACAGCAAAAAAACAATTTATGATACCAAGTAAAAAGTTCGATTTTTAGGAAGAAAAGCTAGTATTAAAGATGGGGAGGGAGTGTCGGCGGTTTAAACTGAGTTATCTCCCCGTGGCGTGTTCTAAAAATCCAAACAAAAATTCAAAGATGTCTACCTTCAACGTGCTGTCATAAAAACGTGTTTTTCCGCTGTTAAAAAAAACCTACTCGATCAAATTAAGTGAATTTTTCAGAGATATTCAGTTCAAACCAGATATATACTATATATACTAAATATAACCTTTTTTTTTTTCGATATTTTCATTTTTTTAATGTCTTGATTAAACTGTACAAGTACCAAATTTCTAAAATCTTCAAGTCGCTATAGATGGGACACCACACTAAAAGCATCTTGGTTTTCGGTTCTGATAACTCTGCTACAGGAGTTGAACTACATTCAGATCATGCCTCAGGATTTTCTTGTCTGCATGAAGTCTTTATTTGTCGCAGCTATTCGTTAACTGACACCGAGAGTAGCCAAGCTCGACGCTTGTATGCAAAGTTGGGGAAGGTTTGGCTTGAAACAAACAAAGCAACATTGTCACTTTCACTTCTTTGATTTGTGGTTCTGTGTATGGTATGTCTTTACTTGCCACATACAGAGGAAGAGACAACCAAATTATGACGGGTCCTGATGCTGATTCCTCCTGATTCCTCTTAGTCTGGTTGTAATCCTAATACTGTTTGTTGCCAGAATTGCAGACAGCATAGCTCTGGCACTACCACGTTGATATTGCACCCCCACCCCACCACCACCACCACCTTGGTGCATTAAGTTAGGGAAGGAAAATATCTGCTAACACCATATTGAACTCCTTTTTCTGTAATAAAAGAAGTTATATTTGTATTTTAATGGGATGTGCTCTGATGAACTCATTACACTTGTACCCCCTCGATATATATATACTAGCAAAAGTACCCGTTGTTGACTGGGTTCAAAAACAGCCTACAGAAAATGGACTCTGATTTATGAAAGTATGATAGGTTATGAAAAGGAAGGGTTGTAAAGATAGCTTCGAATTTAGGAGTATCAAAACCAAAGCAAAATATGATGAAAGTAAAAATAAAATAGTTAAACTCCATAATTTATTATACCATACCTGTTCACACTGAAACACTTATCACAATATTCTGTGGATCTATATTAAAAAACCTTGTTAAAGTTTGTGACATATTTCCATTCTATGGAGGTCATGCGCGAACGAACACCCCATAATTTTATTATACCATATTTCTTCAAACTGAAACATAATTATCAAAGTATACTTACGCAGATAGATATGAAAAGTCTTTATTAAAGTTTGTGCCTATTTCCATTTTATGGAGGCCAGGCGTGAACGCAGACCCCCACAATTTTATTATACCATCTCTATTTAAGTTAAAACATACTTATCAAGGTATTCTTATGTACATCTATATCAAAAACACTTGTAAACGTTTTTTTTTATTTCCATACTTTGTGGACCAGGCCCGTACGCAGACCCCACAATTTTAATGAACCACCGTTCTGCCAGATCAAACATACCCATTCCTGTGTCTCAATACATCTATCATTATATGTAATCAGTTTTTTAAAATAGTGAACCATATAGGAGCCTATTCGTGACCAGACACACACACATACACACACAGACATTCAGCTTTATATTATAGATGTATATATATATATATATACCTCAGACAAACCTGTTTATTCGCAAAATCCCACCCCTTCAATGTATTTGTTCCTAGATGCCAAAAAACCTTTAATAGTTTCTTCCCCTGAACTGCTAGACTTTGGGATTTCCTCCTTGCTTCCTGCCTCCCTGACTGTACAGACATCCTGTTCATTCCCTTATATAGTCCCAAATGATATCTCTTTATGTCCAAGTGGCAATATGCCTTGTTTCGGGGGTGAACAAGAGTAAAAAAAAAAATAAAAATAATTTGTGAATCTTGTTTGTTAACAATTAAAACTTTTTATTTTCAGAATCAGCATTGTCATCATGATCTTTGTCAATTATGGTGGAGGTCAGTATTGGTTCTTTAAGCACTCTCCTTGGAATGGTCTCACTGTCGCAGATATTGTCTTCCCTTGGTAAGCGTGATCTTAGCAATGTTTTTTATATTCTTTGTTTCCATTTAGAAATTGTGTTTATGTGACAACGTTGACGGATTGAAAGGGTTGATATGTCATGAAGATAAAGGTTGGAATTCAGACAGTAGAAAGAAAAAAAGCAGAGAAAGAAAAAAATTCGAACTGTGTTAAATGTTTGTAAGGGTCATAAAAAAAATTAAATTGATAATAAAATATCCTGTTTTTTCTTCAAGGAGGGCTTTTGGATTATTCCAGACCATAAAAAAGAAATATTGATTTGCTAATAAATTAACTTTTCCAAAACTTTGAGGAAATAAAATCAACTGATGTTTTGATAAAAAAAAATAATGGTTGTTTATTCAACTATGTTAAACATCTTCTAATATTGGTGGTCTTGCCAGGAAAATCTGCTGGGAGTTGATCTCAAGGGGGAGATTTGGCTATGTGTAGTTTTATTTTTTTATTATTATCTTAATCAGAATATTATTAAACTTAGAAATCGCCCAGACTCTGTTCTACTCAACCGCCGGACTCTATACTGTTGAGATTGGCCCTTGGACTTAGGGTTGAAATCGCTAAACTCAAAAATCGCCCAGACTTTACTGAAGAGTGCAGTCCAGACACAAATCTGAACAGACTAAGTAAAAACTTGTAAAAAATTAGTAATTTTTCAATAAATAATTATTGTTACTTTATCCAAAAAGACCAGTTGTCAGAGTGTTATTCTTTCTTTTGTTTTGAAATGATCATTGTTCTCTAATGATGCAAACTTTGAACAGCGCCAGATGATTTGCCCTTTTGATCTTTTCACAATGTGGGAGAAGTGGTGATTCGTCGTACAGGACCTTCCGCTTAATATAGAGTGATCAATCAGAACTAGGAACGGACAAATTTGGTGACGTTACTCATTGGAAATCGTTGTTGGGGAGTACATGTAGATCAATATTGTTGTGATTGCTGGTCCCTTTAAGGATTGCATGGATTGGTTAAATAATAAACTTAATCACTACTCCTTTTTGGGATTATGTAAGTAAGGTTTTTAAACACAAACGCTTGTGGCTCTCACACTTCTTTACATTTTCACAATTATAGTCAATGTCGGTTGATGACTGACTACATTATAACACAAGCCCCAGATGGCAGTTGCAAAGGTACAATTGTTGTATGAGCACTGCCCATATAGCATGTAATTCTACTGCAAAGAACGTCATGGTGGAACAGTTCAGAAGGAACTGGAGAGCCATGATCATCGATGTTTGCAATAGACCTGGTATATGAAGATTACTTGACTAAGTAAAATTGTATACATGGTTGATGTTCTTCAAAAGCTGTTGTTCTAATTCAACTTTAAGTTTTAAGTATTATATTCTTTTTTCTTTCCAAAATAAAAAAATACACATATTCTTTCTGGTTTAACTTTTTATTCTTCAAAGTTCCTTACCTCTTGTTTTCGCCGGAACTACAACTCATTAATTGGACAATTTAATATTACGGCTTTTTAAAGCCTTTAAACGACAGCTGGATTTTCACTTTATAAGTTTCTTTTCTCAAAGAATGTAACCATTGTTATTTGATTAGAATTATTGTCATAGCAAAAGGTATTTTTGTTGATTTAATTTCATATGTAAAATATTTTGTTTAAATAGGATTTTCAATATTTCCTTTTATTTCTAACATTATTTTTACGTTCACAATTGAGAGTAGAGAAAATCTATATATTAATATGATAGCGTGTGTGTTATTTTCTGTGTCACGCTTACATCCAGGTCATTTAATTGTTATGTACTTCCATTTCTTGTCATAAATAATTTTACCAAGAATTCTTCATAAGTTTTGGTTTCGGTTTGATTATGACTAATGACACTCCAATAATCTATTTTTAGATTTAAAAATAATTTTGTCAAGAATTCGTCATAAGTTTTGGTTTTGGTTTCGATTATAGCTGAAGGAACTAAATTTTTTTATATATATTTATATATATATATATATATATATTCATAAGTTTGGGATTTGGTTTAGATTCAAGCTAATGAACCCAAGTCATATAGATATATTTGCGATTTTTGAAATCACAACTTTATAATATATAAAAATCGATGGAACATTAACTTTATAATAATATATACGAAATCTGAAAGAATTAAAATATCATATTTACGCGTATTTTACGACCTGGCTATGCTGGGTATCCCTGCTAGCTTGGATAAATACTTTTGCAGTTTTAACAAAATAGCTACAATATCAGAGCGTCTCCATTTACGCTGATTATCTAAAGAATGCCAACATCAATATATTGCATATGAATCAATCCCCTGTGGAATTTCCGCAGGTCCTGCTAGTATTCAATTATTATTTTCATTTTTCATTGTCTTGTCTCATGGTTGCAGCTGGACATTTTGTGAATGACTTCCAACTTCTGTCTATTACCATTTTTCTTGTGTTATCCAACATGATCAGGGTATCATTTGATCGTCTCCATATCTTAAGCAGCCTCCCATGTTGGTTTGGTCCATCAATGTGAGGCATACTTTAGAGCGGTGGGATCCTTGCATTTTGTAAAATTGAGGATAGCTACCTGAAGACTCTCTATGTAGTGGCTATATGTTGTCTTACGGTTGTACAAAAATTTAAAAAATGAGTATACATGATTATTATATGCTCAATGTATGGCTGATCCGTTGGGTCGCTATCACTGACTATTTATTTTACTTTGATTTTACTTGCGAATTCATTAACTGTGACACTTTTTTTTTTGTGATTAAAAATAATAAGTCTCTTTACTTCTGTGTATTATTCTTATGGATGATATAAAAGTAACCATATTTGCTAATAATGCCTCACATTGTTGATGTCCAATAAATGTTAAAAGAAACATCAACTTAAGAAACATCTTGTCGTTCCAAACTTAAATTTTATCATTTATTTTGCATTTCAGGTTTATCTTTATCATGGGGACATCGATGGCCTACAGCTTTCGATCAATGTTACGACGAGGAATGAAAAAGCGGAGCGTTTTGAAAAAAATCTTATTGAGAACAATTGTGTTATTTTCCCTTGGGATTATGCTCAATTGCTTTTCAATTAAAGGTTGGTGTTTTTTTATTTTTTTTTATTTTTTATTAGACTAGTAGAATTACTTGGTGTTGCTCAGGAGCATGGGTAAGAAAGTAGTTAAAAAAAATCTTTCTCCCTCTCTCTACATCCTCAATCATGTTGCTTTTTAGCATACCCCCTCCCTATGATTGCCTCCTGTCATTCACTTGTAAACTTTAGCAATTGCCCCCCACACACACGCACACACATATGCACTATTTTAGTCTGTGCTGACCCCAAATAAATATTAGTTCTATATTTTTACCATAACTTTCTGAGAGTTCTACTAAATGTTTTATGTTTGTAAGTGTGTCTTTGGTAGTTTCATAGTTTTAGCCAGACAAACAGACAAAAGTATGACTTTATAGAATAGAGTAGGCTTCACTTGCACCATTGGTTATTCTTGGCTAACATATTTTTTTAACTTCCTCTGTGGCTGCTTTCTGAAGCGGTGACAAGGCAAATCAGTTCGTTCACTTTATTGTTCTTCAATATTTTAATTGTGAAGCGATTTATTTAAAGAAAAAAGATCATTATTGAAAAATATACAATAAAAATTATCAAAATTATACAGATCAAAATAACATAGTCTTTTATTTTTACTTTTAATAACAAAATTTAAAAATAAGTGATTTTATTCAAAATATTTTAAGAAATATGTTTATGAAATTATAGAAATACAGGGTTTTTTTTTTTTATTGAATTTTAAAAATAAAAGTTTTTTATTTGAATTTATATAATAAATATATGTTTATGAAAGTATAAAAATAAAATTATTGAAATTAAAATAACATTTCAAACATCATAAAAAACTGTATCCAATACGTAATATTCCTAAAATAGTTTTTAAAAACTTTTTTAATAATTCCCTAAAAAGAAGTGTGCAAAAAGTGTTTTCAATAATTATTAAAAAGAAAAACAAAACTAATTACAATAATTCTTGATTAAAATAAGATAGAAAAAACAACAACTTTTCAATGGTTATTAACCTTTTGGTTTAACTAATTAATTCAGTTGTAAATAAAGTGGGAATTGATTCAAACATGCCTTGTACATATTAGTTCATTATATGGGTAGATGCAAGATAAGTCCAGATTGCAACTGTTCATTGCTTACATTCAGTATGCTGACATCTGTCTCAGAGAGTGTACAATTTCGTTTGTTGTCATAAACACACATTTTTCAAACACTATGGATAATAATCAAGGTAAGTTTATGAAATGCAAAAGTTCTCAGTGATAGTTTAACTATTGAACTTGATAATTTTTCCAGTTTGAAAACAATACCCTTTAAACTAAAATTACCAATAAATATTTTTTAATTATCTACATCATAATTCAGGTCATAAAGGGTTAAATAAATAAAAAAGAATGATCGGAAAAAACATAATAAAAAGAGTACATAAACAGGAGAGATATAGGTATGAGAGAAAAAAGCGAAGGAACTGATTTGCCTTGTCACCGCGTCCAGTAGCAGCCATGCGAGAAGTTAAGAAGTATGTTAGCTTGGCAATAGATTTGATGTATATGTTCCATCTCAGATAAGGAGTAAAGGTCAGACCCAGAAGCGGGTGAAAACATGGAGCCTCCCCAAGACAGGAGCCATTCATTTCAATTGATGCCAGACGAGGATCAGAGCATTGATGATGGAAAGATAGAAGCTTGGTTTTAGTTGCATTAAAATTAATCAACTACCTTTTTCCACATTGCACCACAAGATCAAGGTAGGGGGCAGCCATGATTGTCCTTGAAAAGCCATCTAAAATGTAGGCACATATTCCATGCCCATGGCAAACTTTGGGTGTCAGGTTTGGGTGTTAAATTAGAATATCCTTTAATTACAAATTCATCTAGAGAAATAGTCGGTCCAATGTCAACTTCGCTTAAGAAGAGGAGGTTTGGTTTGGTCTCCTGCAATTGGATTTCGACCTCTAATGTTGAAGAAGGAGACATTGGATGACAAAATGTTTTAGCAGACATACAAATGCACACAGATGACTCTTCTTTATATAATAGACTAGCATGGGTGCTTGACATTGCCCGGGTGTTTGTAAGTTGGAGTTCTGGGTTTAATCGTGTATTTTTTCTGGAGATTTTTCATGGAGTTTTAGGATTTGTGAAATAGGTCGACAAATGCTTGTGCCCACATGGCCACATGTCATAACATTGCAAAATAAGCTTTTTAAACACAGTTTTAGTTTGATTCGCATGCATAACTTGTAAAAAAAGCGACATGAAAAAGGACCCCCTTCCCTTCCAAAAGGTGGTCCAGTTGACCGTCACTGAATGAATCTTGTTTTTTAATAATTTTCACATATGTATCTGGGGCATTGCCCTTTCAAATGGTACCAGTTTCGACCTGGTCAGATGTGGATGACAAAATGTTTTAGCAGACATACAAACGCACACAGATGATTCTTCTTTATATAATAGACTAGCGTGGGTGCCTGGCATTGCCCGGGTGTTTGTCGGTGTAAAACTAAATGTTTTGGGAGACAGGTAGGCTCGAACCCAAAGCCTTGAGGCAAAGGTGGAAAAGAAAGTGTGAAAAAGCCTGACATCTTACCGCTTGTCGACAACGGGGCAGGAAGTGAAAAGCGTTTAAACTTAACGATTTAAAAGTTCAGTGACAGGTGTATGAATTTAATGAGATCAAACCTCACATGACTTAACTTCTGGCTGAAAGCCAGTTTTCCCAAGATGTTGGAGAAAACCAGCTCCCCCATAAAAAGGGAGTATCCAAATGAATAGCAATTGTATGATATAAGGGGTTTCCCCTGCATTGATCAAAGCTCATTGCTTTTCTGGATATCTCGGCACGAAAACCCGAGTACACACCTTTGTTTGGATTCAGCTTTGCTTATATACGGAAAAGCCAAATAAACACGCGGAGACTAAGAAATACTGCAAAAATAGCGTGTAAAAGTCACCCAAATAAAAGATACACCCCCCCCCTTTCATAAATAAGAGATAATATAATTTAGGTAGCATATAAAAAGTTCTAAGAAACAGTGACCCCTACTGAGAGTCCCACCCCCCCAAAAAAGCCTTTGTCGGACATACACAATGTGTGCACACACACATGAACACACATTTTGCCTTATATATATATATATAAGTTAGAAAAGCATTTCATCCAAGGTATGAAAATTGTTAAACAAAATGTTTTTACTATAGGCTTTAAAAATAAAGGTACAAGATTCAATTTGAAATTTATCTTCAAAGTGCACTTTTATAAATTTTACAAAGTAAGGTATAAAAATTTAATTTAAATTGAATCAGAAAATTACCTTGGATTTATTTTATGTAATGTACATTCTGTTGCACTTTTTAAAAAAAAAATCATTGAAAATTTTATATCTATATCATTAATTACTAAATAAAAGATAAAAATAGAGATGAAAATTTCAAAAAGACTGTATAATTGGTTACGGTCAATAGTAGTCCTCACCAGCGAAAGTCTTTGTTATTGTTATTCTATTATTATTATTTAAAACATTTTGTGTCCTGTTCTTTCGCGCAAGGAAATATATATATATATAGATGTTTTTATTATTCTTCCTTTATTTTCCTGATAACAAGCACAAACTTTTTTCTTTTCAGACATTGACGTTACCACTATGCGTATTCCTGGAGTATTACAAAGATTTGCCGTCACATATTTCATTGTTGGTCTGACACACATGTTTTCTGCAAAAGCAGCTGATCCTCACCAGGTACAAAATACAAAAATAATTTTCTTTTTCTGAATTTTTGGGATGAGAATTGTTTATTTATATTATTTGGATTCTTCAGACTACTGTTCTCATCTTCACAATGTTTCAGTCAGTGTAACCTCTGATCTTCTTCAAGTGTATCTTGTTGAACTTGGCAAAGATCCATGGCACAGTGGTTGGAGTACTTGGAAAAATCATTTGTAAAAGTGATATTCTCCTGAAGATTGAAGGTTCATTTCTCAGTGTGGGCCATTGGAAAATACAATTGCGAATTACTTAGGACCTCTATCCAGTCATGGCTGACAGAACAAAAGAGCATGCTACCCTCATTAAGTAAATAAACGGTTCCGCTTGAAATTCCGTCCAAATTTCCAAGTTCAACAGAAAAATTCCTGAGTTCAACATGATACACCTGAAAAAGATCAGAGGTTATATTGACTGAAACACTGTGAACATAACAGTCAAGATGAGAACAGTAGTTTAAAGAATCTAAATAATACAAATTTCTTTTTCCTAATAACTAAAATGAAAATGCCTACCTTTTGTGTCCAAACGTATATTTTCATCACCTGAGTATTCTGAATTTGTGCCGTAATTAAAATGAGAATGATTATAAGCCTTCTCAAGAAATGGAATTACTCAACATGTTACTACGATAAGTTGATTTAAAGGATTGTAGCGGCATAGCAGTTGCATATGAAATTAGAAAAGGTTTGACCCAGAACATACAAAGGAGTGGTGTTTGCACAAACACAGAAGCAACTTTGCTATCTTCATTTCATACCTGACATGTCTTTATTTACTACACACAAAGGAAGATAACAACAGATCCTGATAGTGACAAATTGAAGAACCCAGATTTTCCATAGTGGTTTATTTGTTCTTTTTATATCTTTATTTTATTATTTTTTATTTTCAATACTTTTTTTTTTTTTTTTTTTTTTTAGTTTGTGTGGTGGACTCCAATCCAAGAAGTGGTCATCTATTGGCCGGATTGGGTTGTCAGTATCACCCTCTTGGTCATCTACATTTCTGTTACATTCGGGGTCAAGCTTTCTCAGTGTGGCCGGTAAGTCAACTTGATAGATTTTAATAACTTGGAAAAAAATGTGATCCATTGTATCACATATTAAGCTCAGGTTAGATTGTTTAAATTAGAAAAAAGTGAGTTTGCGAAGCCAGATAAATATGATAAAAGAAAAAAATCCAAAATTAGTCTCTTTCTGCTCGGTAGCATTGGTTTCCAAAAAGTAGCAAAAACATTGATCTGTCTTTCATCATATCAAAACTTCAGATGTAAGTCATAAAAACATGTGAGCAGACAGAACAATTGTGATATAGAAGATTTGGTACCATTTATGTATACAATATACCAATAATAATAATTTACACATACAATATAACGAGCATTCATTTGTGTAAGTGAGTAGCAAATCTTCTACATCATAGTAGTTCTGTCCATCCATGAGTTTTTGCAACTCTCATATTTGTCATTTTAACTTGACTAAAGTCTGAATCATTGATCATAATGTTGACGAATAGTTATTGTGTTTTGGTAACTTTTGCAGTTTACAGATTATGCTGAAATTATAATATTATTATTGAGAAACTTATTCTTAATATTGGGGGGTTACTATTCTGTACAAGTTCGATAAATAAGACTCCATAAAAATTTAATTTAACTTGAAAATCCTATCTAAAAATTAGCACAATTCATAAAGTGCAGAAATACTCATTATTTAATAACTTATGCATAATAAATAATTTCTATTACAGTGTGCAATTTTTTTTGTCAGCCTAGTACATATATGAGAGAGAGATTTTAAACAATGCAAAAATGTGAGCACCAAATGAACTGAAAAAATGGCTGAGGAATTAACTAATAAAACTGTGTGAAAACAATATGTAATAATTTCCGGTGCTTGTTTACATTTGTGATTGTTTAAACCAACGCATTTCAGGTGAAAACATTATAGTAAAATTAGTATAAATTTTAAAACATTATAAAAAATGATCCAGTAAATGATTTGTAGAAATATTTTAAACAAAAGAAATAGTCACAATTACGTTCTCAGATATTGTGTTTAAAGATGGCAATACATATTTAAAATCAAAGGTGGCAAGTCAAAGTTATTGATTGCAGTGACCTCCTCCTAGATATTGCGAACTCTCCAACATTAAAACCTATGATAAAACTCAAATCACTAAACTCGATAATTTTTATTTTTACTTGTAATTATTTTTCTGCTGAATCGTTTTTGTAATTTTTTGGAATTTGTACTAATTTCATCATGACAAGTAAGCACATAATGTTTTTCACCTGAAATGCATTAGTTCAAAAGATCACTAATATAAACAAGTACCTAATTTTCTTTTTACTTATTGTTTCATCTTTTATCAATATCATATTATATTATGTCCAAGTTTTATAGATATTTCAAGGTTATGACCTCTTTATCAAAGTATCTCCATTTCAGAGCAGCGTAGTCAACACCAGGTACAGTACAGTTATTAAATAAGCGAACAACTCTAAGTCATTTAACTTAACTTTTTCTTTTGCAGTGGTTACATTGGTCCAGCTGGTTTAAGCAATCATTCGCATTTAAATGAAACGCTTTGTGTCGGAGGAGTTGCCAGTTATATCGATCGGGCAGTTTTCAGAGAATCGCATATGTACAAAAGAGGCACATTTAGGGTATTTTCCTCCCTTTTTTTTTTCTCTCATTTCTATTTCTTTGTTTTTAAATTTTCTCATTTTCTTTTTCCTTCTTTTAAAATTTAAAATGGTTTGTTTGTTATAATTATGTACTATATATTTGGAAACTGCCATCGGGTTATCTCAATCATCTTTAAATTAATGAGCTGAATAAACGTAGACTGATTTGACACGAGATGTTGCATAATCATGACATCAGTAAAATGTGTTATCATTGGTTAGTCTTTGGTGATGTTATTTTCATTAAAATATAAAGATTTTAATACATTTTAGGGAAGAACTGGTTTTTTTTGTTTGTTTTTTTTTTTTCGGAATAAAACCTCATGCAAAGCAACTGCAGACAGTAGATGACAAATTCATTTTCTCATAAATAACTCAGGAAAATGGACAATCTCAGCAACTTTTTCGTGGTGACCAAATTGGCAGTCAGTCAACTTCTCAAGTCAAATGTTACTTTTTCTTTTTATTATAAAAAAAATGTTCTCAAGATTAAAATCAAGATATTTAGCCTTATGTCTAGAATCCTTATTTTAATTTTGATCAACATTCATTAGATGATTTTGATTCTAGAAAATGTCTAAAATGTCTATTAGAGTAGAAGGCCTTCTTACATCTAGGGATCTCTACTGTGTAGGGGTAGGTCTTAAGAAATTGAAATTCAAGGAATTTTGCTTAATTATCTAATAACTATGAATAAAATTTGATACAAATCTGGTTTGCTTAAATTCTTAAATGACATGTTATGCTCATATTATGCACTCCAAAACTCTGTTAAAATGCTCCAAATAAATTGAAATTTCGGGAATATTTTCTAATTTCAGAAAAATCAGATGTATCTGAATTTTAACAAATGGCTTCTATCTCTTTTCACATTCGTCACATGAAACAAAATTTAAGTAAACCTGGCAGCTGTGTTGAAAAATTAATTAGATTAGGAGTGAATCCAGTACATATACATATATCAACATATATATACATACTTAACTTTATACATTGTACTGAAATATATCTAATCTATACTTTTTATAATTTTTTCTTTTATTACATTTTCATCCCAAACAATGCACAGTGCCACTTTGATGTAGAGGGCTACTATCAGGGACACAAGTTGCAAAGATACTACATAGGGAGTTAAGCAGCAAGATTGCATTTTGCTTGAACTTCTGCATGTCAGTACAGTTGGGGAACCCGGAAGGGAATTCCAAAGTCTAGTAGTTCTGGGGAAAAAACTATTGGAGTAGAAGGCCTTCTTACATCTAGGGATCTCTACTGTGTAGGGTGGGACTTTGCTGTTTGTCGGGGGGGGGTATTTATGTCGAGGGGGGTACTAGTGCTTGTAGTTTGTCAGAATATCCACCATTAAAATATTTGTAGGACAGGCAGAGGGATGCAACATTTCATCGATGGGACAGAGGTTGAAGTTTAGATGACAGTTCAGGACCTATCAGGTTGGCGACTCTCTTTTTAACCTTGTCTAGTAGCAGATGCACCAGCCCAAATGTGATAACAATACTCTACACATGGGCGAATGGTGGCCTTATAGAGGTATAGGATACTTACAAATGTACATAATTTTCTAATACAGTAGAGAGAGCCCACCTTCTGAGATATGGGCTATAAATTCATAGCTTGTCTGAAATGAACTAACACATCTATTTTTGTCAATGAAAGAGTTGAATATTATCAAAATTATCCAAAGAAAAAAATAAATTGGTTTGGTTATGTTCAAAAAGATGTTTTCAGAATATCCAAGGAAATTAGTTTTCACAGAGATAGGTTGTCCACAAAAAGTAGGTAGACACCGATAAAATTGAAAACAATTAGTGGCTGAAGACCTGGGACAATTCAGATTGATGAATCAAAATGCAAGTGATCTGCAAAGAAAGTGGGCTCTCTTTACCATGCTAGAAAATTACTAATAATTGAGTGTATCTTGTGTCTGTACAAATCTATCGTTCACTCATGCATGGGGTATTGTTCCCACATCTGGGCTGGTGCATCTACTACTAGTCTCTCACTTAGACAGGATCCAAAAATGTCTCTAATCTAACAATCAACTAAGCTCCAACCCCCACTCCATCATCGCAACAATGCATCCCTTTCAGCTAGAAAGGAAACCAAAACATTTAGCACTCTAGCCGCATTCCCTACTGTTTGAGCTAACCCAACAAATAGATAGATAAAAAAAAATTAAAATTAAACCAATTCTAGCTACGATGGAATTTTCACATGCATAACACTAATAAAAAATATGTTGTCACGTTGAAATGAATATTTTGCATTTCAACTTGCCGACATATTTCTGTAAGCATTATTCATCCAAACAAAGATTTTACTCATAAACCATCCTTGGTGTATGATTACTATTTCCTATTCATTTCAGTCTTATGTGGTCAGTAGTTTAAAAGTTTATTGATTATTTTCACACATAAATACATCTACGGTTTTATTTATATAGATTCAGCTGACGATAATATTTAGCAGACAATAATTAGTTTTATGGAAGAAGAAAGTAATTTTTTTTTTTTTTTTATGATATTAATCATAATAGACATTTATTATTTCAAAAGGAATATTTTTATTAACAGAAAATGAAACGGATTGATGTAGAAAAAGTTTATTATTATTGTTAAAAATAACGCATAGTGGCAAATCTTTATTATATCTTGTTTTCTTTTCAAAACTTATTTTCTATTTGCCATTTTAGCCCGACTCGCATTCAATTTGGAAAACATTTTTTATTTCGTCATACTTTTCATTATTTAATACTTTCCATTATTTTTGAATACGTTTTATTATTTTTGAATACGTTTTATTATTTTTGAATACGTTTTATTATTTTTGAATACGTTTCATTATTTTTTATACTTGTCATTGTTTTTTAATACTTGTCATTGTTTTTTAATACTTGTCATTATTTTTTAATACTTGTCATTATTTTTTAATACTTGTCATTATTTTTTAATACTTGTCATTGTTTTTATACTTTTCATTGTTTTTATACTTTTCATTGTTTTTTTATATTTTACTTTTCATTATTTTTTTTCAGCATGTCTATCAATCGCAAGGATACCATGATCCAGAAGGCATTCTTGGTTGTCTCACATCCTGTGTTCTCTGCAGTCTTGGATTAGAGGTAATTTGCTATTTAACATAGATAGGTTTGTCTTAAACAATTTTTGGTGCTTGTCCAGAATTCTCCCTTTATAGAAAAACAAAAAGAAAAATATGTATGATGCACATACCTGTAACAAAATGAAAATATCATATTCCAAAAAATCGCATAAATTGATCAAGCAGTTCTATTTTTATAAAGAAAATCATTAAGTGATTAATGGGAATTTATAGGCATTACAACATAACTCAATAATTCATACTAGATTTATCTTCCTTTGTTCTTTGCAATTTTTTTTTCCAAAATCGCAAACAAAACACTCCTCAGATACTCCTAAAATAATAAATATTTATTGATTTTCAGCAAACAGTAAAATTAAAATCTATAGATCATCCTTCGTAAGTGCATTGTTACGTTTGAGAAAATATCTGCACATTTAACGTGTTTTTAACAATAATCCAAAAAAAATAATTTTATGGTTAAATATTAAGAATCGGAATCTGTAATTGTATCAGAATTAGGAATTTTGTATAAAATCTGTAATCTATCTATCTGTAAATATAAAAGCAAAAATGTATGTATGTATGTTCGCTTTTCTTCGATGTCCACGAAAGGCTTCTTTCAAACAAGCGCTTGCTCGCTTCACAACTTTTTAAAACTTTTTATATCATCTATAAATTGTAATATCTACAAATTATCCACGGACCTCGCCTCTCTATTTAATTTTATTGACTTTCAAACATTAATTATTCCACATTTCCCGCATCGGCACGCGTTACATTCGTTTTTCGGTATAAAAAAAGCGAACCTCGACTCTAATCACAGGCCCAGAGCCAGTTTGGTCAATGTCGACTTCGTCATATCAGACTCTAGCTTTCATTTCGCTCCTTGTGAGCGGCTTTTTAAAAACAAACAAACCCATTTATTCAAAACTGTCCCGCACGAAATAACTGCTGAATACCTATCGTCGTCACGTCAATCAAAAACGCGCACCTGTTTTTTTTTTTAAACACTTTACTATTTTCCAACTGCGCGTCGTCAACGCTTCGGGTTTTTTTCACATACCCCGAAAAACACCCGGGCAACAAAAACCGTTCCCTCGTGACGTCATGACCTGATTTACTTTAAATAGTTGAAGAACTGACTAAATTTTATGTACGTCGCGTTAGCTCAGTTGGTTAGCGCGTTGGTTCGAATCGTGGTGTGAGATGTCTTTTTTTTTTTTTTTTTTTTCCCGATGTTTTAAATTAAAATATTGAACCAGTGTTATTTAAGCCATTTTTCACGTAACGTTTGTTTTTCTGTTTTTTTTTTTTTTTTTCTTCATACCCACCGATTTTTTTTCTTCATACCCACCGATTTTTTTTCTTCATACCCACCGATTTTTTTTTTAAATTTTAATATCGAAACCGGCTTATTTAAGCCATTTTTCACGTGTTTGTTTTTTTTGGTTTTAACACTCGTTTTTCTGTTTTCTTTTTTGTTTTTTCGATTTTTACATTTAACATCGTTCGTTTGCCTTACGTTAGTTTTTTTTGTGTTTTTTTTTTTTTCGATGTTTTGATTACCCCCCCTCCTCCGCTTAAGTTTTAACATTCGTTTTTATGTTTTCTTTTTTACTTCGCTTATAACAAACAAACCTGGTTATTGACCTCATTTGCTGAATAGCTAGTGCTTACGTCGTCATCGTCGTAACGCTCTACGACTTCCGTGTGGGCACCTGTCAATTTGGCCAAACGGTTCATGTTTTTTTCACATTTTATTTTCAAACTTCGCCTCAGGGCTTCAGGTTCGATCCTCCCCCTCCCCAACATCTGTTGGGGAAAAAAACAGTCAAAGTTGGGTAAACAAACCCAAATGCAAAAGTTAACTGCGTGACTTCTATTTGACCTAATTAATGAGGTCAAATAGAAGCAGCAGAGTTAACTTTTATTGCGGCCACCTGTCAGTACTTAAATAAATATATTCAAACATGTTTTCCTTGTATGTCGGGGTGGCCCAGTGGTTAACATCGCACTTTTTTTTTTTTTTTTTTTTTTTTCACACTTTAATTTCCAACTTTGCCTCAAGGGTTCGAGTTCGATCCTCATACTCACCTACCAAACTTTTTTTTTATTTTTAACCCCTCAATCGGAGTTTGGATTTACCCAAAGCCACACACACCTCCAAACACCCGGGCAACGCCGGGTACCCCCCCCCCCCCCGCTATATATAATATATAAAAAAAATTGACCAAAAACATTACTTTCTTCACCCTAAAATTATCAGTTTTGTACAGGGAGGGGTCAGCAAAAATCGTCCTCTCATGACCAGTTCGTTCTACGCATGCGCAAATGACGTTGGAACATGATTTAGTTTAAGTTAAAAAAAAAAAAAACGATCCAATTTCGTCAACGTTTTCTCAGTTGGTTAGAGTGCGGCCTCATTATATAAAGGTTTTGGGTTCGAATCGTGGTGTGAGATGTCTTTTTTTTTTGTTTTTTTTTCCGATTTTTTTTTTTTTTTTTTTCGATTTTAATATTGAAACAGGGTTATTTACTTTGCTTATTCTTTAAACCCGCCCCTACACACACACCTCCAAACACCCGGGCAACGCCGGGTACCCCCACTAGTCTGTAATATAAATCTCACATGTCTGTTTAAATGTATGCGCGTATGTCTCGCAAAAACTTTCAACAGAGGCAACAGATTTTCACGAGATCAGTATCATTTTGAAGCTCGACCTTTTGGCCAACAAATATAAAAAAATTGGCCAAAAATATTAATTCCTTCACCCTAAACTGGTGGTTTTTTGTTTTTTTTTTCCCCGATATTTTTAAAAGTCATCGCCTCTTTTCGATTGTCTAGCCTTAATTTAAACCTACATCACTTCCGGTTTGGTGATGGGCGCAACAGCAAAGACATCACTTTTTTTTTTTCACTTTTACTCCTTTGCGGCATGGATTTGAGCCTGCCTGCCTACTACCTTTTTCTTTTTTTTTTTTTTTTTTTTTTTTTTTTTTTTTTTTTTTTGCTCCAATAACCTGAGCAACGCCGGGCACCCAAGCTAGTTGTATCAGAATTTGGAAAAATATTGGAATTGTCCCATCGTTAGTATATACTAACATAAAATTACTTTCACTGCTGTCAAAAGGTTCTGTTTGACCTTGGTAAGATGATATTAATTATTTACTCCGATCTGATAAATTGAGCAGTCATTTGGTTAACAATAGAAAGTGGAATTCTCAAGTTTGCAGTGATTTGATGCTGATTGAGTTTGCATTTCGTTTGACCCATAACCTCGCTGATCTTAAACTTTGATAATTCTGATGCTTCTTTGGCCAGTGTCATATTTAAATGATGATATATGTGTAATGTGAACAGACATCTTGCTGCCCGACTCCCGAAATAGTATCCCTGCAAATCTGGTCCCAAAAGTAGCCCCTCATGATTTAAGTGAGTCTGTGCCTTGTGTGGAGTGAAATAACAAAGGAAAAAAAGATATGATAGATATATTTGTATCTGAAACAAAATTTGTCAATTAGTATAAAATATCAATGTTTTAATCTTTTACTACTGCTTTGTATGGCTCCGAGTGCTGGCCATTAACAAAGGAAGCGGAAAGAAGATGATCGTTCATAAGGACATAAATTTTATCGGACTTTCAGTTGTACAAAGTTGAGGACATACTTTGCATGAAGAGATGAGAATGATATGAAAGATGTCTAATGTGCATTGTAAAGGCAGACTTAGATCTGATGATCTCGGAGGAAAATTAAATCTGAACAGTATAGAAAGATGTGTAGAACAGGAGACTTTGATTGTATGGCCACATTGAAAGAATGGATGAATGTGTTTGCTTTGATATAGCAGTGTCAGTTGGCAGGGAAAATTCGAGAAAAAGGGGGGTTGAAGTGATAAGGATGAATTTGAGGGAAATAGAGCTAGATAAAAACTTAGCGAGAAATAGGTTAGTTTGGAAGTCAATTTCTAAAACCTGTCCAACGAATGTCAGCATTGTAAAAACTGAAGATGATGATGATGAGGTTCTTAAATTTTCTGTTTTCATTGATATTTTTTTCTTTTTCAGGCTGGAAAGATTTTTCTAATGTATCGACCTTCAATCCAGCGAGTGAAACGCTTTGTTATATGGGCTGTTCTATTGGTAAGTATATTATTTTGCTTAGTTAATATGAATGGATTTATTTTTACGAACTCTTCTTACCTGGCATTACCAAGAGTCTGAAACAAAAATGAAAGCTATTTTCATTTTTTCTTACTATACTGCTTGTTTGTTTGGTTTTTTTTTTTTGCTTTTTTTTTTTGTTTTTTACCAAATTATTTTTTTTTAATAGAATTTTTAACTATTCAATTTAAGCAAATTGTTATGAAACTATAATTAATTTTGTTAAACTAATGTTATTTTAATCTCTATTTATAAAATTATTGAATGTAAATACCTTGCAAAACATTCAGTGAAGAGTTGCAAAGAATTTTAAATCCAGCGTGTGTGGCTTTAAGGTGCCTTTTCTGGGAAAAGCAGATGACAACAATAATCCACGTGAGAAAACGATCCCGTCAGAGACAAAGCGCCGAATAGTTAGCAGACTTGAATAAAACACTGCTCGTAGGTAGTGTTGACGGCCTTATATATGTAGTTCATATGTAACCAGAGAGCATCTCAACAGGATGCATATTTCTACACCGAATGGTCACTAAGCAGTGACGCAGCTTAAATAACTTTCTATTCGATCATTTAAATGTGTTCCAATTCCATTCAAATTTCTAATGTTCACAAAATAATTATTTTTTATGATTTTAAAAATTAAAATGTTTGTTTCATAATTATCAATAAAACAAAAACATTTATTTTATGGATTTTTTTTTTATTTATTTTTTTTTTCTTAAATCGATTAATTCATTACATGTTTTCAGCATGTTGTTCTATACGATTATTCAATTTGTAGCTTTAAAATTATCTTGCAATTTAAGATGTGGGAACAAAGTAAAAATATTTGTAAAAATTTAATTTAATAGCACTTTTATTTTAACAGAACTTATTGTTGTGTTTTGGTAAGTTTAATATTAGGAATATGGCTTTTGTGAATGAGAAAACAAAATAACTAAAAATTAGAGCACAATAAATCCAAATTTAAAACTTGATGATAATATATATATATATATGTCAGGCGTGTGAGTTCTGTTATAGAAGCAGTGATTTAATTTTAATAAAATAAAATATGCATCAGGTGCACTTGAAAGCCAAATTACAACACAATATTATGAAAATAAAAAATTATAAAATACATATGAAAATAAATGTATAACGAGACCGATCCTGCACCAACTACACTGGGTGTCCTTAACCTTGTCGGATTCCACCTGATATGACAGGTGTTCTTTCGATCGTACATTGTCCCGTCACAAGTTGGCCTGTTGATCGTCTTCACCCACTGTGTTTTCATAGTGGGGTGCTTTGCTTCTCGATCGAATCGTCTCCTACCCTGTGTAGGTAGTCTCCAGGTACATCAATCACTCCGCTGGTCCTTGCGGCTTGCTGCAAAATGAAGAGTCCTCACCACAAACAAACAGAACCCCGGTTTATAACAATAACAAACTATTTATTAATTTCATTACTTCATGACAGCTACTGTCTAATTTGAGGTGACTGACTATAGCAGTGGAATGATGTAAGACCAGACCAGTAAAGTCACAGATTTCCCATTAACACAGGTTAGTTAATATCATGACATCAGGCCCTGAGAGCTCCCAAATTGCGAGCGCTTGACCAGCCCAGCCGTTCAATTTGCTGGCTACAACTCTACTCTTTTTAGAATTCCTTTTTCTAAATACAACCCTTTTTCCTCACCTCTCCTTCAGAGAGTGGTTACAAACACCCTTTCTTTCTTCCTCTTAGAGCTTACTCTTCATCTTGTCCACTCCAACACCTCTCTCTCTCTCTCTGTTCCCCTAATTTCTACTCCTCTTCTTCAAACTTATCTCTACCAAATTTTAACCCTCATTTGCACTGAGGTTTTTACTTATCAAATTAGGAGTGATTAGTCATTCCAGGTCGAACAATGCTTGGCGGCGACCCTTACCTTTGACCCCCATTCTAAGTTGTCAGTCTTAATCAGCTAAGGATCTCTGGATCTCTTCATACCTCTCAACAGAGGTTTTTAAAAACAACCTTTCATGTTAACAGATATAACGACAATGAGATAAAACAATTTTTTTTTTTTCTCTTTCTGACAAAATCCCATAGACATTTCTGTTTTGTCCCAATCAGACATCAACACCCCCTCTTCTGCCCTCTCTTCCTCTATCCCGTCCGGTCAAACACACCCTCTCACCGCAATATGCACCTCGCTGCATGCATTCATGACACCAATAGTGTCATAAATGTATATATATATATATATAATAGAAAATTAATGTAATATTGCATTGTAATTTGGTTTTCAAGCACACCTGATGCATATTTTATTTTACACACACACACACACACACACACACACACACACACACACACACACACACACCTTTAAAATTTAATTTATATTAAATTAAATCCTAACAAATATTACTTTGTTACTATATTTTAAATTAAAATGCAGTTTCTTTTTTAAACTAATTTACTATTTATTATTGCTTGAAACCGGAAAATATAACAAACTCTTTTCCACTCATCTCTTTGCAAAATGTTTCAGAGAGGCAAGGTGGGAGTAAGATTTGTATTGGTCACTTGCTTCCTCCTACTCTCTTTACATCAGTAAGAAAACATGAATGCAATTCAAAACGAATGTATCAAATATTATACAATATTCATAATGAATTATTATTATTGAGATAAAAACAATCCCAATAGTTTTAATAGCAAAACGAATTTTAATTAGAAGTCAATAAACATGTGTACTGACAGGTTCACAGAGAAATCACAATTAATTTATATATTAGGTAAATTTGGTTTTGTTTGTTTTCTAGCATATCAATCCTTTTTTTAAATTATTGGTACCTGTAATGAGTAACTAGAGGATTTCAGTAGTTGAACAGTCTCAGAAATGTCTGAAGCAGTTTATGATTTCAAAGCCATTTTTTTTTTTAAATTTTATTTTGAGGAAGTTATTTCAGTTTTATTTGTTAAAGGAGATAAAAAAAATATATATTTAGCTATAACCCTAACACTTTGCATGCTTAGTGTTGTCTGCCATTTTACATGTTTATCTATTTTTTTGCACTTTTCGAATTGTAAACTGCTTCAACCATTTCCACGACTGGCTCATTCATTACAAGTATTGGGTAGTTTAATGTTGAATCCAGTCATTTTGGGTAAAACTTTTATGCTTGAATTTAATATTTTCAAATATTTATTCATGTGCTTCTTTTTAATTATTCATGACATTGTGGGCGGGATGATTATTTACCGAAGAGAAAATTACCAACTCCTTGGATATTAGGAAAGATTAGGAAATATGAAATGCTGGAAGAGAAATAATTTGTAAAGAATGTCTTATAATGGCAATGTTTATTTGGTGTACGCAGTTTGAGAAAATGTGTCAGGTTATTAAAATGACATGGGCATTACATATAACTGGGTTAAGCACAGGGTGACATTCTTATCTCTGTCCAAAAAAAATGCCACCCGTAGAATCTTTACTAAAATTCACATTTCTTTATGCAATTCAACAATATTTGGTACAAATACACTTCTTGACTTGTCCACCAAGTTTCCAACATGAATGTCCAACAGTCTTTCTTTCGTACCATTCAATAAGGCTTAATGAGATTGATAGCTTAACAGCTGAATGATAATTAACACTGAGATACTTGAAAGTCTCCACATACCAACCACTCAAAACAACAGCTGACCCAGAAAACGGCAATTCTTACCCCTTTGTCAGAAAACTTGCTCATGGAATGTGAGAACTAAAGGACAAAATAGGAACAAGTGAGCAAAGTTTTATTAAAAAAGAAAAAAAAATTATCCATAAACTTTAAAGTATAGATGTTTAAAAAAATAGTCATTTGTCTAAATTGTCATGGTGCGACTTTTTTGACCCGTTCTGTTGTTCATATTGTTTCTCCAAATCTTTCTAGAATCTGCTACGTGAAGGTTGCTAACATTCATAAGAGTGACACTATGGAACCAGAACTTGACTCACTTGGGTTGTTTGTTAGTTTGCAACATTATTCATTTTACCACCACCTCCCACTCTTATCACGAAATTGTTAATTTTGTATTTATATTTCCTTTGTCTTTCTTTCTTAGGGTTCGGCTGCTTTGCTTTTGACATATGCATCCAAAGAAAATGGCTGGATGCCTATCAATAAGAATCTCTGGTTCGTATATTTTATATTGAACAATACAAAGGTTGAATCATTAGGATTATTATTATGCTTGTTAGTCTCACAACATTTCAGCCAATCTAACCACAAACCTTCTTCACATGCATCTTTTCAAATGTGAAAACCTACATGCAATTTTGAACCGAACGCGTTTATTTAATCCACTGGATTAAATTGCTTTCATTTGATCAGCCATGATTAGGGAAAAGTGTTGTAATGTTGGTAGTCAGGCTTGAACCTTCAACCTCCAACACACTGTCAGTTAGAAGTGATTGTTACTCAATGCCTTTAACCGTTGTACTACAGATCCATGTGAAATTTTATATAAGTTCTCGAATTTGATAGAAAGATTCCCAAGTTCCAAAAAATGCAGCTGAAGGTCAGAGATTACATCGACTGAAATGTTGTGAAAAATAAATAGATTATTTGAACTATTGTTTTCATCACTGAATGTTTTTCTCCCAGCATTCCAGCACAAGTTACCTCTAGCCTTCTCCAGGTGGGTCTTGTGGAATTCAAGAATCCCTCCTGAAACTGTTAAAGGGTACATTAGCTGAAACGTGAAAGTAACATCCAAGATGCGAACAGTAATCGGAATAATCCAGAAAAATTATTCATTTTCATCTGTTTTTCCTTGGAACAGTTTTCTGTAGCAAATGATATAAAACCGTTTCTTCTCTTCAGGTCTGTGTCTTTCATCTTTGCCACTGGAAGCCTTGCATATTTGATGCTTATCATCTGTTACTTAACAATCGATGTTTGGAAGATCTGGTCTGGAAGTCCATTTTATTGGGCAGGTAAGAATTTTGTGTTTCACTCATTCAAACTCCTCACTTTAACATTCACAGGCAACACCAATTGGAACAAATAAATTGAAGACATTACATAGGCTGTGCGAAAAAATTACTTACACCTGAGAGTGTCCTATATCTCTACAAAGCCATTATTCGCCTATGCATCGAGTATTGTTGACACACCTGGACTGGTGCATCTACCACTAGTATCCCCCTCTTAGAAAAAAAAGTTTTCACTTTAATAAGTCTCACACTATCAATCAAGTTCCATTGCTTTGGTAGAATGTGTCCCCAACGTAAATACCTACGACTAACCTTCTTCACTATAGTTGTCTCTAGTTACCGGAAAGCTTTCTACTCTAATAGTTTCTTTCCATGAACTGCTAAACTTTGAAATTTCCTTCCTATCTCCTGCTTCCCGGACTATACTAACATGCAGAATTTGGAATGTAATGTGAACAGACCTCTTGCTGCTCAGCTCCCTACATAGTGTCCCTGTAGGCATGATTTCTTAATAGTAGCCCCTTACATCCAAGTGGCAATATGCCTTAGTTGGAGTGAATAAGAGTTAAAAATGATCAGAGAGGAGGAGGGGGGATTGATTTTGGGATGCTACTTTATGCCATGAAATGGTGTGATGTATTCACGTTTGTTCGTACATCATCAGCTTTCACACTCGTTTTAAAAAATGAGTTTGTCTAATTGGCAAAAATAAATTATGCAAGTAATTGATAATTGACTGAAGGAAAAAAAAAAAAAGAATTATTTTATGTGTCTCTCCCCCCTCCCCCGCTACAATCTAATCTTGGCACATTTTTTATTTGTTTGCAATTTTATTACAAATCTAATTGTTATAATTTTAAATAAATTTTTTTAAAGTGAAATTTATTTCATGCATTTAAAGAATATATAACGGACAATTTTTTCTTAATATTATTAGACCATTCATTTGTTTCAAGAGAAATATAAGTGACTCTTCCCCTCTTCCTTTCCCCCAAAATGCCGCTCATGAAATTAATGAAATTCATGATCTTTTCTGCAATCCAAACATATTTGGTTCAAATAAATGTCCAACAATCTTTGTCATATCTTCCACATATGTAAAACTTGTTAAGGATCATGCTTACTGATGAGACGATCACCAAAGTGTCATTGCAGCCATTCCAACAAATAATTTGAAATGTAGGAAGTTGTAACCTCCCACCATGAAATTGTCTACAATGACCATTGCACACTATCAAATACATTACATGGGGTGCAATGTCAAAGCATGAGATCATTGGTCATTACTAGTTTTGCAATAAGAATGGCCAGTCAGTCATGATCAATATTGAGTGCTATGTAGTGGTCTTTCAGAAGTTTTAGGCAAATGGAGAAGAGTTGCAAGGGATGAATAATGGTTTCCAAAAGATGCAATCCCTTATAATTCACATGACTCGTTAGAATGGCGCATTACAAATTATTCAACTAGTTTTTTTTTTTTTAATTTATATTATAAAATAATCTGAATAATTTTAAATTTGGTTTATACAAAAAAGTACATACCTATGGAATCACTAATAAACTTCATAATGCAACCATATTTGGTGCAGGTAAACTTTAGTCTATGCCTGCCTATTTGTATCTTGAATCAAAAAATTTTAACAAAAATTGTTTAATGAAGGTTATGAGCAGATAATGTAATTTTTTATGTCAACCTAAAGTTTCTGCTGTCTTGCCACAATTTACATTTCGATAGTTCAGGCATGTATCTTTTATAAAGGAGGGATTAATCCATGAGTCCTTTCTATACCACTCTGCATGGATAGCACAGGCGTATCTGTGAGCAGTTAAAGACATGGTTGACAATCATCAGGAAAGACTTAATTGAGTTCTCGGGTTAATAAGTGATCGATCTTCGATGGTGGAATCACAATTGTCTGGTTGATGGTTATCCTTTGTAATCACCTTCAAAGCCAACTTGGTTTAAGATAAGGAAGAAGTTTGCTCAACCCAACCGGGGTTAAACACCATTGTAAGTACAACTAAGATATAATGGATCAAATGCATTAAAAAAACAAGAACAAATTATTGAGGAACATACTTACATCTTTGAAAATTTTTTTGCAAGTTTAATTTGCAAATTTAGAAAAGTAAATAATGTTATATGATTTTTTTATTAAATGATAAATTTTTTTTGTTTTGTTTCTGAGAGTTTCATTGTAAAAGCAACTTATTCATAGAAGATTTAATGTTATTTTTTCTCTTTATGTTTTATTTTTTTTTTTTTTCTATTCATTTATATCCCACAATCGCTGGGGGCAGGTAGCACGTGATTTTTATTCAACTTTGTGTTAATGTTTTGTTAATTTGTTTCTATTTTTTTATATTTGTTGTTTTTAAAGAATGCTAAGTGGGGATTTTTTTTTTTTTTAATTTCAGGAATGAATGCGATTGTTTTGTACTTGGGCCATGAGTTGTTAGCACAAAAGTTCCCTGTTCACTGGCAAAGTAGTCATAACAATCACTGGAACCATTTCCTCATGGATTTGTGGGGCGCAATATTCTGGATCCTCGTTGCAGGTTTTCTGCATTACAAAAAATTATATTTTTCCATTTAAGGCAAAAAAAAAACAAAGAAACTTCCATCCAAATGTTTTCCATTCTCTGCTGAATGGCTAGTGTTTCCCCCCACCCTCTCTTCGATCAAAGCAACTGGAAACAATTATTCAAATTGTCTCTGTCAGTCCTGATGTATTTTATGTCCCTTTTAATCGCATCTGCTTAAAACATCTTTTCTTGATTTCCAACGACCAAAAGAAAAGAGGGTTTTAAGTTATTTATTTTTATTTATTTTTTATGAAGTTAATAGTATTGAAAGCACCTTTTTTTTTTTTTTTTCTTTCAATCTTAGAGATTATTAATAAACAAAAAAAATTGATAAATTTTCATAAGTGCAAAAGCAAACAAAAAACTATAAATAATAAACTACAAAAATCTGTCCATTTTATACGCCATTAAATGTGAACAATTCCTTATGAAAGACGAATAAGAATAAAAATACTTTCACTGTGTCGCAAATTTCTTATCTGTTCAAACAGTGGAATAGAATAAACAAGCATTGAAACAAAATGTAGTATCTGTTCTGGCACTACATTTCATCTTTCCTCTCCTCAATTAGTGAAGGAGAAATCCTTCTAGACTGAAGCAACTTTTTATTTTTGTTCTAATCCAGAATGCCTCTCCCTCTTTTGGGGGTAAGAGGAGGAAGCTGGATATTTTCCCCGCATTAAAAACCAATCTGCAGTCTAACTCTGCCCTTGTGGAGAGGCAAATAAATAGGGACTAAATTAAACACTGTAATTGAGCTCTCTTTACAGGATATTGAGCACTTTTCTCCTGAATGTGCTACCTATCTGACAGCAATGTTAAGTCAATCCATTTATAGATTTCTATTTTGCCTGAAATAAAGTAAAGTCATTTTAGTTTCTAACTTTTATTTTAGGGAGACAACTATTCTGATATTTAAAATCATAGTTATCTACTTTTCAATTTTGCTTATGGTTGAAAACACCATTTATGAATGATATTTCAGGGTCTTTCCATTTCCATTTTGGATTTCATGAATTTGTTAAAGAAGAATTTGTTATCTTTGTTAAAAGGAGTATGAAGAAATATGAAGGAGTATGAAGAAATATGAAGAATAGGTTGTTTTTTTATTATTATTATTCAAGTAAGTTGATTTTTATTTTTAGGTGATTATCTAAAAATGTTTCATATTATCTGTTGTCTGGGCCAGACTAAGTAATTTTCTAAAATTGTAGTGAAGTACGCTGTCAATGGTGAGCAAAGCACACACAAAGTAAAAGAAAAACCAGTGATTTTCCAGAGTAGCAAACAAACCAAAAAAAGGATGAAAAAATAAATTCACAACAAATAAATGTTACCAAAGGCAAGCTAAGTTACTCTTCTACTTATCAGGGTAATTTTTTGATTTAATTGTTTTTTATTTAAAAATCAAGGTAGTGTAAAGCTTGTTGAGTTAGAATGAAAAACAAAATAGTGGCCTGATGAGAGTCATAGTCGAGTTTCAATAATGGCCCCAAAATCGAAAATTAAACAAAATACTGGTAGAAAAAGATCCAGCAAATGTTGCCAATTGTGCAAAAATGTAATGCTCTATCAGTAGCTTGTTGAATTTTTTATTTTTAAGCGATTATCGAGGCTCAACTATGTCTGTCTCTAAAGAGGCCACCATTTTGTTTTGTTTTTTGTTTGTTTTTTGTTGTTGTTTTTTTTTTATTCGACAGGCTTTACATTATATTTTTAAGTAAAAATCACTTTAAAATAAGTTAAAACATAAAAAAAAATTATCCAAGTAGATAGAATAGTAACTTAGCTTAATCTTAACATTTATTTGTTGCATATTTTTTAACCACTTTTTTTTTTGCTTTGTTGGCTATTCTGGAAAATCACTGAAAAATCATACTGCATGGGAGATAATTTTTATGACAATCATATTTGGTTGAGTACTAGAAGATTTGTCTAGTAGATGACCCATTACCCTTTAGATTATGGGTTGTCTACATAAAACAATCTCTTTCCTCTTTTTCTCTGGTTTGATAGGTTTCAGCTTTTCATGATGTCATACACTGTGAACAATTATCCCCACCTGTTTTACTGGATTGCATCACAATATATGACATCATTCAGTGTGCACACAAACAAGATAAACATAATCTATAGATTTGAAATATGTATTACCTTGAACGCACCAAAATGTCTGTTTTAGCTTTATCTTAAAAAAAGTCCAGACATAATCAAGTCCTTCAGATGAAAGCCATAAAATTTTAAACCATTTAAATAATTATTTTTTGGTCTTTATGCACCTTCAAGTGGATGTGATAACATATATATGATATGTCTTGCAAAAGGGATATATTTGTTGAAAGAAACTGAGTGGCCTTAGCTACAGTAACCCGATAATACAATCGAGTAAGTCTCTTAATGAACAGGTGGCCATAGCTGGTAATATCCTTGGGCGTTAGGCTTTCAGCATATCTTTCCATGTCTCTCCCAGACTGCTATACCAGTCTGTATTTATGGCTTAACTAACCAATCATTTTCTTTTGAGGAGGAACCCAGATGTGTTCATATTTATTACATCGAAATATATAATATAAAATTTTGATTATGGTGTTAAACTCAAGTATGAAGCTCAACGGATACTAGATATTCCAACAGTCCTGAGATTTAATTGCAAAGCAATTATAAATTAAGATGCTTTCTGATAAAAACAAGTTCTTATGACAAAATAACAATATCAATATTGAACTTTCTAATATGGAAAAATTTTGAAGATGGCATCTTGTTTGTTGTATGTATTGAGGAAAATAAACAGAACGTTTTTCCTAAAATAAATATTTTCCCTGTAAATTTGAAGATTAATCTTTTGATAAAATTCGGATTTTTTTTTTTGTGTTCTGTTTGTGTTGGATATAAAGTAACAGCTGTAATATGTTTTAGATAAAAATGAATTTTGCTTGTTACGAAGACTTATTTGTTACAAAAATAATGTCTCAATTTATTAGCAGTTAAGCGACAGAAATATAAAATTGTTTTGCACAAGTTTTGTTTTATGAAAATTTATCTTCACAAAATATATGATTTTGTTTCGAAAAATTGTCATTTTCACAAGGATTTCCCCCCCCCCCCCTCCCTCCAAAATGTGATAAAAAGAAAAAATATCTTCTGCGAGCAACGATCTTATAAATGCTGAACATTTTTTTGTTTGGGAATCTTTTTTTTTTTTTTTTTTTTTTTTTTTTTTTTTTTTTTTTTTTATTGCTTTTCTATTTTATTGAATCCATTTTATTGTTTCATAAAGATCAAACTAAGAATCGAACGTAACATTCCTATTAATAAGACTAAAATTTCCACAGAAGATTTTTCAAGAATATTGGAATCAAACCATTTTTTTTTTTTTTATAATTATGTTAATTGTTGAATCAACACAACAAATATTAATGAAAATGAATAATTGTTATAATAAAACATCAAAATTTACAAATTACAATTATAAAAATGTTTTCAATATATATATATATATATATATATATATATAATCTGAAAAAAGTGTAAAATATCAATGCTTTCACTAAACCTCACTTTGTGACTATATTGAGAGACGTTGATAAGGAGACGATTTGTGATATGCATCTGAAAAAAATAAGATGATAATTCCAAGTAGTCTCTGAAACTATCCTGAATCATTGTTGACTGCATTCTGGGAATACTACTTATAAATAAATAATATTGAGCACTTCTATTTGTTATATATATCTATATTTATTTTATATATATATATATATAATATATATATATATATATATATAAATGACATGAATATGAGCATACTTAATATTTTGAACTCTTTGATTGGACAGAGAAACCATATACAGATTGATTCATGTCAAACAACAGTAAAGAATTATTTTAATAGACAATATGAGCAAAATGTTTGTTAACACAAGCAGAGCTTTATAATAAAAAAAAAAACATTGTGGTGAAGTACTTGACAGTTGCAATCAGTTTTGATCTCAGATGTTTCTGATGAGATGAAGGATCAAAATGCGATTGAATTTGAGTAGACATTCACCTATTTTTTTTTATATGCCTCGTTCCTCTTCACCTGAGAATTAAAGGTGCTTTCAAATTATTAAAATAAACAGATTTGTTTAAAAATACTTTTTTTTAAATTAATTTTTCATTAATATTTTGAAAATAGTAAATAACTTCAAAAAAAAAAGTTTTATTTAAATGACTGAATTTTTACAATTTTACTTTTTATGTCTGTGATTTGCCTGAATATTTTAATTACTTGAACTTGAAATGTAAAAACCAAAAAAAAAATTCTTCCATTTCCCAACAAAATTGAGATTAAAAATTTTTTACTTAAACCTGAATACAAACCTTTTTTAAAAAGAATTTTTGTTATAATTGACAGAAGCCAAAATAAGAAACAATTTTTTGGCTTTTTGTGATGAATTGTTGTTCAAAGACCAAAATAAATATATAGAACCAAAAACATGTTTGTTTTCATTTATGTAGAGTAAATTTTGGGTGTGAAAATTACTTGCCTCATAAGCATCCACTACTCGTCTACCTGTCTTCTAAGGGTTAACTGCTGAATGATAGAAAAACAAAACAAAATGGCAATATATTGTTTTTATCCTCAGCAGAATTCTCGATGCTCATATACGACTTAGACTATTTTGGGCTGTATAAAAGCAAGTCGTTTGAAGAACAGAAAGTTCATTTTGAGGAAAGTGAGTTGTGTCTATGTGCTATGTTGAGGTGCGACATATTTGAAGTTGAGACAACACAGCAAAGGTAAGACGTGGTGCAAATTACGGCATCAATAAAAAGGGTGCTGCCAATTTATTTAGAAAACCATTTACAGGGTTATTCAAAAATCAAGAGACTTTATTCAAAAATATAAAGACTTTATTCAAAAATCAAGAGACTTTATTCAAAAATATAAAGACTTTTTCAGATATAAAAAAAAAATTATTTTTAAATTTTACCCTTAATGGTAGAATCAAATCAAGGTATGGAGAACAATATGAACTCGGATGGTTCTGCTAACAAGAAACCCAGAGTAATGATGAATGAATCTCTTTTTGAGTTAATAAAAAGGCTTGTTGGGCAAAATGTACCTGCAATGGAAATTATGCAGATGACAGGACAGAGCAAGTCTACTGTGTATAAAGCAGTTTCAAAGATAAGAGAAAATCCAGATTCCTCTTATTCTGAGAATTATGGAAAATCAGGGCGACCTACAACACAGCATCCTGACTTGGTAAACAAGGTTAAAAATATTATTAATGAAGACCAGTCGTTAACTCAAAAAGGGATTCAAACAAAGTTTGAAGAAAAATTTGGATTTACCCCGAATCAAACCTCTGTTTGCAGACTTTTGAAGGAAGCAGGGCTAACAAGAAAAAGGCTGAAGAGGAAAGCAGCTGTCGTTAACACGAATAATCACCGTAAAAAAAATGAGAGAATACGCCAGGGCTTTTGTGGGATATCGAAACCGCAAAGTTTTGTTTCTGGATGAAACAGGCTTTAATTTGCACACATCCAAAAATGATGGATATTCGCAAATTGGTGTAAGCCCAGTTACTTATGTGCCCCTTTCTAAAGGACAAAACCTATCAGCCTGCTGTATTATTTCACAGTTCAGCTTATCCTATTACAAACTGATTGATGGATCGTTTAATGGGGAGAGGTTTCTTGAGTTTCTCGCCGGGGCTGTTAATGAGGGTGTTTTAAGGAGAAATGTAGTCTTAGTAATGGATAATGCCCCAATCCACAAGACAATTGTTGTTAAAGAGTTTTTAGAATCTCACCAGATTGAAGTTGTATATATTCCCCCCTACATCCCCGACCATAACCCTATAGAAAATTTTTTTAGTATGGTTAAGTCTAGATACTCGGCCATAAGACCTCGTGCTGTTACTAGGGAAGAATTAAAAATTAATGTTGGTAATGTTTTGGAAAACTTAAATGGGGAGGATGTGCAAATTTTTGAAAATCTCATAAGAAAAATGCGGGACCTAATCTACCAAGTAATAACAGGTGTTGAATAAATGAAATTATAAAGTCTCTTGATTTTTTAATAAAGTCTCTTGGTTTTTGAATAAAGTCTTTATATTTTTTAATAAAGTCTTTATATTTTTGATTAAAGTCTCTTGGTTTTTGAATAAAGTCTCTTGGTTTTTGAATAAAGTCTCTTGGTTTTTGAATAACCTTGTAAAACACAAGAAAATATTTCTTGAAACCGAAATCATTTTTTTAGTCAATTCTTTAAAATCTTATTTAAACTAACATTCATTGGCGGCACACAAAAAAAAAAAAGATTTGTTGCTTTTCTTGGATGTCATTTAATCATTCGTCATCCTCTGTCATTCATCTTGGCATTTGCTGTTACTGCTGATTTATTCACATCTGGTTTTAATCCAGATGAACAAACTAATTATTGATAGGAATTACATGAAATAATTTTTTTTGAAGAATATTTCTATATAGTCCAGCTAATTACAAAACTGGTACATTTTTAGTAAACAGTCTCTCTTAAGATCTTGTTTCAACTAATATTCGTTGGATGTACAAAAAAAAAAAAATCCTGCAACTCCTCATTCGAAGGTCAATCATGTAATCAGCAGGTCCTCTATTGCCAAAACAAATTTTTGTCATCAATATTTCATCATCAACACTACTCATAAATAAATAATGTTGTAAAACAATTTATTTGTGTATTTCTATTTGTTACGTATGACATGAATATGAGCACATTTAAAATTTTGAACTTCTTGATTGGACAGAGATACCATATACAGATGTCAACAGTAAAGAACTATTTTAACAGAAAATATGAACAAAGTTTTTCTCAACACTTTGTAGTAAAAAAATTGGTAGAGTTCTATTGCATATTTTTAATGTGGAAGAGTCGTGTGGCCAATTCTTTATTACAAACTGACTTATCTCCCTTAGTTTTCATTAAAGGTTTGTCATTTTTAAACACAAAATATAATTCAGAACGTAATTGTAGATTTTTTTTTTTTTTTTTTTTTTTTTGTTAAAAATGCATCTAGCACATTTACTGGATCATTTTGCGTAATTTGTGGAATTTATTCTAATTTCAATATGATACGTAATTGTTTTCACTTGAAATGCATTTGTTTTAAAATATCACAGTACAAGTATCATTATTTTTGTCTCTAATTGATCTTTGAAAGGCCTAAATTACCTCCAAAGAAATTTTGATTTTGAGCTATTTTTCCTCTATTTATTTTACATCACTTTTCTCTTGTCCAAGGGTCAGACATGTTATTTTGCTCATTCTTCAATCCTCACGGTTCAGTAGGTTAATCATCTCCAAATTCCATTTTGCACACTCATAACTAATCACTTACTTCTAAGTCTTCCACGATTGATCAGCTTTCCTATGATTCAAGACATCCATGCTTCTGCAATGTTACCAAGGAAGATGTGTGATACTATAGGTGTTCTCCACCCTGCCGCAAGTGTTATGAAGTTTAAGAAAAAAAAAAATTTAACATAGGAAATAGGGTTTAACAGTAGACAAGAGATAGGAAGTTATTCACTGTGATAAACAAAAGAAACTTAACATGAGGTTGTTGATCAGGGTGAAGCAATGACAGTAACAAAAGGACCAAACAAATAACAGAAATATATTTAGATTTGGTTTGCTGGTCCTTTAAGATTGAAAATGGGCTTTACGACATTGGCTATGGGTTAACAGCAGTAGAAACAGTTTACAGGCAGTCTGGAGTTTTTATGACGGTCATGAATTTGATTTGATGACAGTTGAGAGCTAGACACAGTTGAACACAAGTCATGGCTCAGATGTGGAAATCAACTGACAAACGCAGCCTTGATACATGTAAACCTTAGCACTAAGAGAGTAGTTTCCCACGATAGTGTCGCACACAAACTCAGAGCCCAGTCAACATTTTCAGAAGTGTCCTAGTCTGTGTTTTGTTTTATTTCCCTGTGTTTTATTTTATTTTTACACTTGTCCCATGCACTCCCCTTGATGGCTGCCAGTGTGAGAGTTGACAAAATACTTTTTAAATGATGGCAACAATATAGCCATAAGCAGATCAGATGAAAGGGATAAATGAAAAATTTACGGCATACAACATTGGGGTCAGCAGTGTTGTTGAGCATGGAACATGTGGTCTCACAGAACAATGCGCCACATAATCATATAACTGTAATCGATTTATTGTTCGTATAACCCCTATTCTTGGCAAGTGTAATATCTTCAGCAAATCTTTTGATCTAATGTGTTGGGTTTGGTTAGATTTCACATTGCAGATCCATTGTGTTGTAGTTGGCGAGAAAGAACTGGGTGAAAGGTCAGTATTCGCATCATATAGCATGACACTCATGAAACAGTTTCTATGCAACTTACCTCAGATGCAGAGGAGACAGCTTATAATGTTATGTTGCCTTCACCTACCAACATTTACTATATATATCCTTTTTGTACTGATCGCTATACAAGCACCTTGTGTTAAGTTTGTGTTAGTTCAAAGTGTACAGCCATGTGCCTCCATCGCAATAGCTGCTAAGGGAGCAAACAGTGGTTTACAAGTATAAAAAGTAAAACAAGGTAAATTCACAAGAGAATTAATTTATTTTTATTTCAGACTATTATTCTCATCTTTTTTTTAGTTGTTTTTCATCTTTCTTTTCTTGGTTTGTTTATTCACAACGTTTCGGCCAACTATTCCTCTGGCCTTCGTCAGGTGGTAACCGCGACGGATAGGAACTTCGAATCTCCTAACTGCATTCTCAGCCATTACAGCCATCCGTAGGTGTTGTCGTCTAATCACATTTTGGCCAAGTAAATCTCTAGCACGCTTTGGGTGGGATTGAAACCGCTATCTTCAGACAATGTTCATCTGGAACTGTAGAGATTCAACGTCTCTATCAACTGCGCCATGGGCCCTGAAGGGCGACCAAGGTTGGATTCTTTGATCTAATAAATCCACGTTTATTTATTATCTGATCTTCCATAGTCAGGTCCGTACCGATTGGTATATATATTATTCCTTAATTGGAATTCATTTTTGAGATGAGCATTATATATTAATTTATTTTTATTTCCGACTATTATTCTCATCTTTTTTAGTTGTTGTTTTTCATCTTTTATTGGTTTGTTTATTCACAACGTTTCGGCCAACTATTCCTCTGGCCTTCGTCAGGTGATAAAAAATGAAAAACAACAACTAAAAAAGATGAGAATAATAGTCCGAAATAAAAATAAATTAATATATAATGCTCATCTCAAAAATGAATTCCAATTAAGGAATAATATATATTTCACAAGAGAAATTGCATACTCCAACACATTGTGTATAGATCAGTTGTATTCTCTGTGCGTGTGTGTGAGATACCATTGCAGAAAATGACCCTCCAAACACTAATGTCCACATCTAAGTTGAGTTTTGGTATAACAACTAAGAACAAATTGAGATAAATTTGTCTGTCAGGATCATCACTGCCATTTAGTTGAAGCCAGCTTGGGTTTACTAAAGCTCTGCCCGATGTACTTCAAACCACAAACTGTTATCAACCATTACAAACTGAAAAAATCTTCAAAACTTCTAAATATATTGACCTAGGATCAGAAATCCTATGTCTGGTCTTTTATCATAGTCATCGCCACCCCCTGATCAATAAAAATGGACTACTTCTGCACTTGGCCCATCAGTAACTCAACTGATTATTCATTCTGATGAATAATTTGGTGAATCATTTTCTACAATTATCCCCAGGTCATGGCTCATCTACATCACCTGCTTGTCCATACAAAAATCACGCAAGTTATAAAAAAAAAATCTCCATGGTAAATTTTTTTTAAGGGTAAAATGTTTTGACGTTTCTGAAGTTTTGAGATGAGGATTGGTCTTATTGGGATTCATCAGACTACTGTTTTCATTTTGAGGGTCATTTTCACAACATTTCGGAGAATAAGACGACTCAAAGAAGTACAGAATTTAATGATATAGAAACTGTTAATTATGAATAATAGATAATATGTCGCAGTTTCAAATTATTGCCTCCATTTTTTCTTTCTTACGCCCCCGCTGCTTCCCTTACCTTAAACAAAGCTTGCATTGGCCAATCGTGTCCTAACGTATGAACACTATCTAGGTTCAGTAAATTCATTCACCTTCCCTTTCTCTTTTCATCATCGATTTCGCTACGCACGTCGGAATTCAAATATATCAACAAAACACCAACAAGACAGGCAATTGACTTTTTACTTTTATACGAAATTAATTTAAATAGAATCAACAAACTCACAATCTACTTTTGATTGCATAAATTTCGTTCTAGAATTAATTAGTCGTTTGTTTGTCTTATTGGGAGCAACGCCTCTAACATCATGTTAGCCAAATGAATACAGCCAGTCTTGGCTCAACCAAACAAGTTTTGGCCAGGCGCTAGCCCCGACCCGGGGAGTAGGAGGAGGCTCCCGAAGTGACAACTGACGCTACCAGTCACGTCGATCGAACCCACCTGCCAAAGGATTCCCAGCGACCCCAGCCATCTCAGTAGCAGTTCAAACAGCCCTTATCATGGCTAATAAGTTTTTTCACTAATGCAATTCACTACTGCTTGCCTCCTGAGACCCACCAGCAGCGAACTTCACTTCCAGTCTTCAGCGCTTCCAGCTCATTCCCGCAGCCTTACAACTCTTGGTGCTTCCAGCTCACTCCAGTGCCTCCAGCTTCCTCCTGCAGCTTTCCTGCAACCTTGCTTGCACCTTGCTCCTCCGGCCTGCAACCTCACCCAAACCTCACTCCTCCAGCCTGCAACCTCACTTGCACCCCATTCCTCCGGCCTGCAATCTCTCTTGCACCTCACTCCTTTGGTCTGGTACCTTGTTCACATCTTGTTCCTCCAGTCTGCAACCTCGCTTGCATCTGGCTCCCTACCGACCATCTGTTCCTTAACACTGATCCTCCGTTCTCAGTGTCGTCTGTTCCTTAACACTGACCCCCGTGTTCTTAGTGTCCACCATCCGTTCCGAATCGCCCTGACATCCAGCTGATCATTCTAGACCCAGTGAGCAACCCTGAACCATGCTACGTCTAGAGTACCTCTCCCAGACCTCCAGACTTTAGCCTCCAATGACATGCAACCAGCATCCAGATCATATGATTTTTCGCTTTCTTTGCAAATAAAAGGCGAACCCTTGTCTTTAACCAAATAACCTGTGTCTGTCATTCTTCTTTGCCTTTTTGCTGTTTACATTTTTGCCTGTGTCTACCTTGTTGTTGTGTTGATTTTCTTCAGACAACCAGCCCCGCAACAAATATTTACAGTAATAAGTGTATGTATATATATATATATATATATATATATACACACACTAGCAAAAGTACCCGTCGTTGACTTGGTTCAAAAACTGCCTACAGAAAATGGACTCTGATTTATGAAAGTATGATAGGTTATGAAAAGGAAGGGTTGTAAAGAGATAGCTTCGAATTTAGGGGTATCAAAACCAAAGCAAAATATGAGGAAAGTAAAAATGAAATAGATACACCCCATAATTTATTATACCATACCTGTTCACACTGAAACACTTATCACAATATTCTGTGGATGTATATTAAAAAACCTTGTTAAACTTTGTGACATATTTCCATTCTATGGAGGTCAGGCACGAACGAACACTCCATAATTTTATTATACCATATTTCTTCAAACTGAAACATAATTATAAAAGTATACTTGCGCAGATAGATATGAAAAGTCTTTATTAAAGTTTGTGCCTATTTCCATTCTATGAAGGCCAGGCGCGAACACAGACCCCACAATTTTATAATACCATCCCTATTTAAGTTAATAATACTTTGATAAGTATGTTTTATGTACATCTATATCAAAAACATGTAAACGTTTTTTTTAAATTTTTTATTTCCATACTTTGTGGACCATGGTGCATATGCAGACCCCACAATTTTAATGAATCATCATTATGCCAGATCAAACATACCCATTCCTGTGTCTCGATACATCTTCTATCATTATATGTGATCAGTTTTCTATAATAGTCAACCATATAGGAGCCTATTCGTGACCAGACACACACACAGACGTTCAGCTTTTTATATTATATATATATATATATATATATATATATATAATCTTGTATATCAAGCAATTTTTATTTAGTTGGGATAGTACTTATAGAATATTACTGCCAATAATATTTTGTAAGACTTATAATCACAAGTTTCCATACCAGTTGATTGTTAGATAATTTTATTTTGAAGTATATATATATTCTCCTAAAGGTTGACGGTTCAATTCTCAGTGCGGGCAATCAAAAATACAACTGTGAATTAGTTAGGACCTCTATCCAGTCATGGCTGACGGAACGAGAGCATGCTACCCGCATAAAGCAAATAAAGGGCTCTGTTTGAAATTCCATCCAAATTCCAAAGTTCAACAGAAACATTCCAGAGTTCGACAAGATACACCTGAAGAAGGTTGGAGGTTACATCGACCGAAGCGTTGTGAAAATGACAGTCAAGATGAGAACAGTAGTCCGATGAATCCAAATAATACGTAAAACGTTTTGTTGCATATAAAAAAATTAAACTGTTTTGTTCAGTGTTTATTTTGCTCAGCCTCAAAGTAACCAACGTCTCAATCATTGTTGAACTAATTTATTCTCTGTTGGTTGAGGCATGGCCCTTTGCAGTTCTAGAAGGTCACCCTCTCACTCTTCAAGAAGGGATAAGTTTATTGCTAATCGTCTGAAGTGCTCCCACCGGGGAATGCAGATAGCGTTGCCCAGTATCACAGTTTTATTAACTAATGAATCTGCCAATGAATAAATACATTCAATAGACGTTTTGGTGAATTTTGGCAAGCATGCGGGTTTTAAAGATTACAGTGTCTTGGCAGCCAACAGCTGATGCAAGCCTGTGCCATTCTTCAGCAACACCAAGCATAAAAATAAAAGTTCCAAAAGTCATAGATGTGACTTTGTAGGCATGTCCATGTGTGTCAGGCACATGAAGATCAAAAAGAAATTCCATTCTTGTTTTTGCCACAGGAACATTTGAGAAAGTCGTAAGCTATCTAGCATGAAAAAAAAAGTTGTGCCTGACATGTTCCAGAGCCGAGGACCACAGATGATGCAATCAGTGAAGATCCATTCACATAAGAATGTAACAAGTTAGAAAGTTTTCATTGTGCACCATAGACGTAAATACCCCCAACTAATTCCACAAGCAGCAAAATCCCACCCCTTCATTGTAGCGGTCCCTAGAGACTGGAAAACCTTCTATCCTAATAGTTTCTTCTCACAAACAGCTAGACTTTGGAATTCTCTCCCTGTCGCCTGCTTCCCTGACTGTACCAACACGCAGAAATTTAAATGTAATGTGAACAGATATCTCGCTGCTCAACTTTTTACATAGTGATCCTAAATAGTAGCCCCTTACATCCAAGTGATAATATGCCTTGTTTGGGGTGAATAATAAAGAAAAAAAGTTGTATTTCATGCTCGTCCTCTGCCAAAACACAAGCTGAACGACATGTGAAAATAAACAACATTTGAATAATATTGGTCTTTTTGTATATATTTGTTTTTTACAAAGGCATCACCACTTAACAAGGCCAAGAGGTCACTCAAGGATAAGGGTTAAAGACTGTACAGTAGCCAATTGGACAATAAAGTAATCATTAGTAATGGAAATTTTGGTAAATTTGTTAACTTATATGGAACAGCTCATCAAAAACTTGTTTACGTTAGACTTGAAGACAACCATATTGTAGTCAGCTGGAAAGCAGGAAAACGGAAGACAATTCCATATTTCCTTAATAGTTTTTGTTTTTATCCAATGTTACTTTAATGTCAAAGTGACACCAACAAACTCGTAGTCTTATTATACTCTGACAAATGTTCACTTCTAAAATGTGGACATTAGCATATTTTATTTATTTATTTATTTGCGGGCTATTTTCCTCATCTTTATAGATGTTGTTTCACAAAGTTTCAGCCAACTATTCCTCTGACATTTGTCAGGTGGTTAACCGTGATGGGATAGGAATGCCAAGTCTCTTAACTGTATCTTCAGTAATTACTGCCTTCCATAGTTGTTGTTGTCTCACCATGTTTTTTGGCTAATTAATCCTCTGGCCGGCTTCGGGTAGGATTGAAACCGCTATTTTTAGAGAAGGCTCCCTGGAACTGTAAAGATTCAATGTCTCTATCCACTACGCCACATGCCCTGAAGGGGCCCACAGCACAGTGGATACAGACGTAGAATCTCTAGAGAGATCTTGAATCTCTACAGAGAGTTTAAGCTCTCTAGTTCCGGCTTCAATTCTAATACGATTTTTTTTTTTTTTAAATCATGATTCTATAATAATTTTACGAAATCTGGACAAATACAAATATCAAATTTAAGCGTATTTTATGCCCAGGTAAAACAGGGCGCCCCTTTCCCTCGTTAGTAATTAATAAATAAATATGTGATACAGTCGACATTTCCCTGCTCCAACGTGTTAGGAAGTGAGTAAAAAAAAAAAAAAATGAAAAACTAAAGTAAAAACGAGGAAATAAGTTGATTAGCTGAACAAAGCATAATAAGTAGCAGAAAGATAATGGGGTGGAGGTAGTTCACTAATGCACACAAAGGCAGCTGAAATAGGATTGTTAATAAAGTGTGATAGTAACTAGGATAAAAGACCGGTCATAGAGAACAATACATTTAGAGTTAGTTTATAAACAGGATAGGAGTAAAGTTTACCAACAACCGTTGATGCCAGTTGAAGTCAGGTTGTGGCTGAGAGCAGATTGAGATGAGCTGACATCAACGGACGACTAAGATGTAGCCATTAGCAGTTAGAGGGAGTTTCCCTGCAATGGTATCCCACAGTTCAATTCACATGGTTGCACAAATAACAAAATATAACACTCTTTGGAATACTGACTTATAAAAATAAAAGTTTTTATTGGTCCCCCGACAAAAGGAGGGTGGACCTGTAAATTCACCCATGTCCATTCGTCTGTTTGTTTGTTTGTCTGTCCGCACTTTTCTTAATAACTACACCTTGGAATTTTTTGAAATTTTGCACAAACATTAAACGTGATATGAGTAAAAAAGTAACAGAATTGATTTTTCAGGAAAACTCTGGTTGCCCCTGTAGGGGTGCCTTTCGGGTTAAAATGGTTAAAATTTACACTTTTGTGCTTATTAAAAAAAATTGATGTCTTGGATTTTTATAAAACTTTCTGAAAAGTTGTAACTAACTGATTTCTATATAATTTTGTTTGTCTATACTTGGCGATAACTCTTGTTGTGTCCCAAGGGCTCTTTTAAGACTAATAAAAACGCTCCATTTTTTTAACTATTTTACCATAAATGTCCAAAATTTTCTGTGTAGGTCTAATATGTTAAGGTCTTGGGGACTTTTGGGGCTAAATGGGGGCGAAGGGGGGGGGCAAATGATGGACTTAGTCATTATTTTGTTTGCATGGTGCAGAATTCAAATTTACATATATTAAAACCTAAAACTGCACCGTTTGTTCATTTTCACCAGCAGTTGACGTCCCCTGGGGACTTTTGGGGCTAAATGGGGGTGGGGTAAATGCTGAACATAGTCATTTTTTTATTCCTCGTTCACTGTGCCCTCACGGGGGACCATGCACGCTTCACTTGTTTCTGTTATTTTATATATGCTTTCAATAATTCTTTAAAAAAAATATAATAAAAAAAATGTACGCATGCAGGAAAGATATAGATGCGAAAGAAAATAACAAAGGAACTATTTTGTATCTTCGCCGGTTCTAGTAACAGTCATACAAAAAATTAGGGAAGACATTGGCTGATGATAACCCGTTGTAATACTGACATGAATAATAAACTGGAAAAAAAAGTAAATCCAACCATGAAAGAACTATCAGTTACAGAAAAGTGAGAAAGTAAAACTTTCCCAACTTCTCATATGTCACATACACACATACCACAATCATATCTGCTTAAAGCAGCAGATCCTCACTTCCATGTTGGTTGTCATACCCCATGTTGCAGTTGAATATACATTGATGAAATGTATAGATTTCGATGAAATGCTTCTGACAATGTATGACCTGAAGGACATTTTTCTAAAAAGTAAATAAATAAAAATACATCACCTGGTTTCTACAAGGAATGCTAATGAAATCAAATCTTTCTACCAAACTGAATAACAGAAGCAGATAATAAATGATTTTTCTAAGTTAATGTAGTTAAAAAAGAATTTTAGCTAAGAAATTTATTAACCAAAATTTATAGAAGAAAAACAAACTAAAAAATGAATATTTTGTTGGTACTTTTATTAAAAAAATGAAGTTGCTTAAAATTCTTACATTTTATAAAATTTTAGACACAAGATCAGATGAGGTTTTAAAAAGTAGGAGAAGGGCACTCTGGCCAACAAAAAATGCCTGAGCAATCTCATTAGTATTCTCCAATATTTGTTTGCAATTTTCAACTTGCTAATTTTATGCATTTTGTTTTCTTTTTAACACTTTTGTTGCCGGTCTTATCTTCTTGAAAACAGTAACTATATTTCCATTTTGTTTTGGCAGAATAATTATGGACAATTTTGAATTTTCATATTTGTGGAAGAAACACATTTTAACTTGGAATTTTGCCGAAAGGACACAAATAAGAAAATTTCAGACTTCCTTGGCGTCAATAGGAGAATGCATTTTCAGGGTGTTGACGTGGAATTGCATAAATAGACAAAAACATTTCCTTTTTATTTTTCCACTGACAGGAAAAGGGGAAAAAACCTTATAGAACTGTTCTCCTGAGGGTAAGTAGAAAATTTTCACAGAAGTACTCTTGTTTCAGACAACCAAAAATACTATTGAATTTCCAGAGATTATTGTTACATGGATCCTTTTTCTATAAAAATCTGGATGATTAAATAAAATTATTTTGAATGCAATAAAAAAGTTTAACGTTTTGATAAATAATTTTTAAAATATATATTTAAAATAAAAGTATTTTTTAAAAAGTTTTTTAAATTATTTGTTTTCGGTGAATGTAACAATAAATGTTCGGATTTCCATTGGGGAAAGTGTGACATCCAGTGAATCGTGAGTCTTGACATTGACAGCATCTATAAAAACAAAAACAGAAGTGTAAATTGTTACAATGACTTCCAAGTTATATATATATATATAAAAAATGCAAATAAATATCGTCAAATAATTTTTGCCGATGATAAGACATCTAAATGATTTTTTTTCCAAAATTTTGAATTGAAACAAGTTTTTTGGTAAACTGCACAAAATTCTATGATATTAATATATAATATGAATTAGAAAAACCATGCAACCAGAGAGAGCAATTTTTTCTAGTATATATAGCACACGAATATATACTACATTGCCCTCCAAAAGAAGGAGGTAATACCTGGGAAGATGGTCTCATGACAATAAAATGGATACTAGACCCCCTACCCACATTCTCTCCCCTAAAAAAACTCTTTAAAATATTTTTAAAAAAATTTATATTCAGCAACATTTCATCACGAGACACCTTCACTGGGCTTTTTATGGCCTCTACTATCAACAAAGTGATCTCAGAGAAGCTATCGATCCAGTTCCTCCTCAGGGCTGAAAGAAGCGATGCAGTGGCCAGCTTAAAATATAGTTCAGAACGGTTAAGCAAGATACTGAACAGATTCTGGATCCAACAATCTATGGTGTTTGCTGTTGGAACCGTGACTGGTTGTCGATAGCGATAGCATTCACGGTGGATTGCTTAATTTCGTCAGCTTTCATGCGAGATGCAGTGAATATATTGGAAGGAGCCAGCTTAACCAATCCAGGGTGAATGCCGCTTCAAGACAAAGAAGATTTTATCTTTATTGTTCAAAAACTGTCAAGGTGACTTATATGATGAAAACCACAAAATTTCAAATTGTAACTTTTAATACAATAAAATAAAATTTGAAATATGTGTTGTACTGTTGTGTCTATTTCAAATTGTAACTTTTGAAAGAAAGATTTTGAACAATAGCGACGAAATGCTGATGAAAATAATTTTTGGCTTTCTTTTTTTCATTATGTTGGTTATAAATTCCATAACTTATAACACAATGATGGGGGCAGCCATATTTTGTGTATGGATAACTATACCGTGTTTGAATATATGGTTAAGTGTTAGTTTTACTCATTTAAATCTGCTTTAACCATATTACTTTTCATGTTCACATTTTTCTATGTAATATATATATATATATATATATATATATATATATATATATATATATATATATATTTAAATAAGGGGGTAGTCACCAACAATGTGTATTTTTTAACATTATTTTATTATTCCATGTCTTGGTTTTTTATTGAGAATTATGTTTGGATCATTGTAATAATGTTTTTAAATCATTGAAATCGTTTTTACACGTTTCAGACCTTCAGTGAAGCGTCCTTGTCAGAAATTATTTTCAAATGTGTTGGAGATGTAAAAATGGCATTTTCGTAGTTCATTTGAAGTGTTTCCAAGGGGTGGAGGCGTGAAAGTGTCTATTATTCATTGGCATGTTCAATTTTTATTACTCTTTTATTGGGCTTGTTGGGCTGCTGACCTGGCTGTAGTCACTCTCTCTTTCTGTTAGTGTTTTTTTTTCTTTTCCTTTAGGGTGTGTGTGTGTGTGTGTGTGTGTGTGTGTGTGTGTGTGTTTATAGGATGGTAGCTTTTGAAGTGGAGGTATTGTTGAGTGTCTGTGGGTTTGTGGTAGATGTCTGAATATGTTGTTGTTTTTTGTCATATTGTCAAACTTGGGAATCTATATGAAATTTCAAATAAATGATTCCAGTTGAATATATATATATATATATATATATATATATATATATATATATATATATATAAATGATTCCAGTTGAATATATATATATATTCAACTGGAATCATTTATTTGAAATTTCATATAGATTCCCAAGTTTGACAATATGCAACTGAAGAAGATTTTTCTAAAATGCAAGAAAAATTTCCGAGATGAAAATATCCAAGCAATATATATTATCAATTCTCATGTGAAAATTTATGAAACAGAAAAGAAAAAAAAATATCAAAATGTACAAACCTGGGAATGCAAAGTTTTCTTGTGTTCTCCACTTCAATCTGTGAAGATCGGAGAGTTTTAAATTTCCACCAAGAACCATTTCTTCCAGTGATGTCACATTGTATGGAATGAAAAGAGTCTACAAAAACAAAAGATCATTAATAAAAAAACAAATATATATACAATCACTTTGTTGTCTGCATTTTATCAACTGATTTAGGATGAATCTGATCAACAAGATCGAACATGATGTTGCAAAATAATGTTAGAAATTGAATTTCCACATAAAGTTAGATTAAACAGAAAGGCAGAAAATCCCAAGAGAAGTTAAAGAGTAGAATTTGAGTTCATGTTCAAAATGTTGCATCATGTATAACATCCCCTTTTTGCATAAATTAAAGTAAATATAACCCACATTACAGCAATTTATACCTAACATCTGTGTTCCAAAATTCTTTCACGAAAAACACCCGTCTAGCTGAATCCACTGTGAAAAATTTCCCCCACTCTTTATCTGTGCCTAAATCAAAACGTGGATTCCATGAACAAAGCTTCTTTCTTAGAACTGCACGCCTGTGGAACTCTGTTCCGTCTGCCTGCTTTCCACCTGACTACAACTTGGATGTCTTTAAGTCCAACGTTAACAAATTCCTAATGAACCGCCCTCTTAAGTAAACACTTCATTAAATCTCCACACTAACGTACTGTACTTGCAATAACCCTTATCCCTGAGTGGCTTCCGGGCCTTGATAAGTGGTGACCACCATGTAAAAAAAAAAAAAAGTTTAAAAGAGAATTTTAAACATAGAAGTAGATAAACATATACACAAAATTTTTATATACTAGAGATACTCGTGACTCATTGGGTCACAACCACAACCATCGTTTCGTTTTGATTTTATTTCAAGATTCATAAACTGAAATATCTACTAAAAAAATTCTTGCATAACTAAAAATATTAAATTGCTTATAAATTATCCAAAATTATTTTACATTCTAATTTACGTAATTTATGTTTACAATGCATATTTACATATATACTTATGTTCGCCTGACTTTTTTTTTAAGAATCACATTCGGATTTCATTTTTATTTCGATATTATAATAACTATGATGAGGATCTTAGTTAAAATTGGAAATATTTCAAATTTTCACCCAGTATGGGCAAATAGCTCCACTGCCTTGGTAAAGACAAAGGCTAAGGGAGTAAATCCTGAATAAAAATCCAGTTTAGAGTCCTGATATGCAGATGGTGAAGCATGTGATCTAATTTGAGGACTTCTTTGTATATCTATTTGTATTTTGTGTGTGTGTGTGTGTGTGTGTGTGTGTGTGTGTGTGTGTGTGTGTGTGTGATCTGAAAATTATGTGCACACACGCATGTGTGATTTATAGCAACAAGTGAAAAAAGGACTTACCTTCAACGAAACAGTAGCAGGCTTGGAAAGTGGGCCTTCATTTTTCTCAAAGATATGTTCAAGACGGATCAATAATTTGTGTCTTCCCCATTGTTGTAAAGTCAGAAGGTTAACATTTGCTGGAAGCTGAGATTGGATGGCACGCCACTGAAAGAAGACGGATATACCATTATTTTGGCAAAACATTGGAGATTGACATAAGCTTGTAAAATAGTACATTGAATGTATTATATGGAGGAATGTCCTTTGTCCTAACAACAGTAAAACCTCCTCCTGACAGTTTACATAAACAAGTAGATAAAAATGTAGGAAACAGTTACTTAGCAACTAGAATGATCTAATTTTTCACTTAGACATACTCCCATCACTTCTGAAGAGATGCCGTGTGTGTGTGGGGGGGGGGGTCTTTTTTATTAATGAGTCAACGCTTATCCCAAAGAAGGTATGAATCCACTTCATGTAAGGTGTTTTAAAAAAAAAAAAGTTCAAAGATAAAGGAGAGGAGAGTAGAATCACTCCAAAACAAGTGTGTCTTTTAACTGATGGTAATAAAAACTCAGGTAAAATAACCAGACTTAAAAGTTGAAACATCAATAGGACAGTGCTGGACAGTCATTAACACCAGAAATTCAGAGACATGCACCCATACATAATAGAAAAGAGAATACGCACCCATACATAATAGAAAAGAGAATACACACCCATACATAATAGAAAAGAGAATACGCACCCATACATAATAGAAAAGAGAATACACACACATTTAACAAGTGCTGATGGAGAAACCTCTTACATAAATACACATGAGTTCAGTCTCCTGTACTATTACTTGGGAAAGTGCTGACCAGAAGAACATACAATTATTTTGGCACAACATTTGAGATTCACACAAGCTTGTAAAATAGTATGTTGGATGTATTATATGGAAGAACATCCTTTGTTACAACACTTGTAATTTACATAAGCAGGTAGATAAGGATGTAGAAAACAGTTACCTAGCAACTAGAATGACCTAATTTGAGGACAAATTGTTTTATATACTAGAGTTATTTACCCCAAAGTCTTGTCAACCTGTAAGAACTTTTATGCTAACACATGGTCGAGAATCAAGACCATAATTCTTCCTCATTTTTCATTTAGACGTACTCTCACCAATATCATCTCTGAGGCATGTCGCCTAACAGAAAAAAATGACACGAGGAAAAGCAAATTTTTATTTATTATTAACGATTCACTTTTTTGTGGGAATTGCTCCGGACAAAGCATGAAGCCATTTGATGTAAGGAGCCAAAAAGAATGAAAGATGATCAAGTTCCATAATAACAAAAAAGGAGAGAAATATATAAGCATTTCCAAATAAGGTAATCTTAACTGACAGTATTAAAAACTCAGAGGGAAAATAATCAGGAAAAAAAATGAAACATTAACAGGACAGTGATTGACATTCATTAATGCCAGAAATTCCTAAAGGACAACGTCGTGCATCCATGCATAAAATGACACTTGAGAATATGCCCTTATTTAACAAGTGCTGATGGAGAAGCCTCTCAAGAAACTACCCCAAGGCTGTCTCCAAACTCGGGAAAAGTATTGACCAAGATAGCATTATAGCTTCTTTAACTTTATATTTGGTATAACGTCTAGTTTACAGTCTGGTAAGTGTTAGATGGCTATTAGAAATTGATTTCCAAACTATTTATCTCTGACCAGGTCTTTATTAATATCTCTTTCTTATAATCCATCTTTATCACTTGCTCTCCTGTTTTCATTGGCCTGATTTTTTCTACATCAATTATTCTACATTCATCTGTTTTTTTTCAATGTGACCATTGAAGCCTCCTATTCTGCACTCATCTCTCTATACTCTCCATCTTACTCTAAGCTCATCAGATCTGAACCTGTCTTGAACCAAATTATTGTAAAACTAGAACTAATTTTGCTAATCTAATGTTTTTAATATCTATAATTGTAAGATTAATAGGTGCAAATATCTTTCAAAATTTCACTTTTTTAATACATTAGAATTTGCTAAGAATTTTAAGGCCAATTTAAATGACTATTTGCCAGTTTAAATATTTCCAAATGGATTTTAAATATCCAACAATCTGAACAATTAACAAAAACATTAAATAAACCAAAAAGCATTCTAGTTAATTTAATTTTTTAATTAAATTATTTTGTTGAAATATTTTTAAAATATCCTTTTAAAAAAATTGATTTTTTTTCCCAAATATTGAAAATAAAATGCAAAAATAAAAACATTTTACTCAAATGAAAAAAAAAAAGAATCGAAATTTGAAACTTATTTACCTGAGTGCGGAATGTGGAAGACCAATTCTGTGGATGCATGTTCAGTTGAGAGAAAGATAAAGTTGGTTTTAAGAAAATTTCTATCGCTTGTTGCCGATGGAATTCTGTAGATGTTTGGACTTTGTCCAGATAAATATAATGCTTGCCTGGAAAAAAAAATGCAAGAAAATGATCGAAAATTAGTTATTAAACGTTTCGTGCACATCGATAATATGGCAGATAAAAATTCTTGGAGAAAAAAAAGAAAAAGAGAGATTTAAAAAGAAATTACAAATTAAAATCTATAAAAGAATTAAATGTACATTCACATAATGAAACAGAAGATAAAAATTCAAGGCCATTCATACAAGAGTCTAAGAGATCTAATATTTATTACCTTCAATTTTTAACAGAGAGAGTGATAAAAGACGATAGTGGTAGATAACCATATAAAATAATAAAATATGAGTAGAGGGTGGGAGAGGATCAACTAAAGTGAGAGTGATAGAAACCTAATAAGAGATGAGTCACTTAGCAAGTTAATTGCAAATTACACTTAATTAGGACAAGTAAAAAAAGTTTGCATTTTTTTCTTCAAACATAACTCAAATCCTAAAACTTATGAATATTCTAGGATATATTTTGTGCGATTATAGAATAATACAGCAAACAGCCCTAAGCGGGTTGAACCGGCTTCATAAATTCATGAGCAATCCCCAGTTGCATGCATATTCCAGTCAGGTGAGATGACAACGCTAGGTTTTTGTAGAGAGGTGATGACATCCTCCTACATACAGCATCTGGTATTCCCAAATGGTCACCCATCTGGTATTGACCAGGCTCAACATTGCTTAACTTAAGTAGTCTAATGAAAAACTGAATGTCAATGTGATTATGCAGTATATTTATAGGAAAATAAACATTAACTCAGCTTTAGTATAATAAACTTTTTTCTTTTTTTTTTTTTACATAGGCATCACCACTTATCAAGGCCAAGAGGCCACTCCAGGATAAGGGTTAAAGAGTGTACAGTAGAAATTGGACAATATAGTAACCGTTAGTAATGGAGATTCGGTAAATTTGTTAACTTATATGGAATGGTTTATCAAAAACTTGTTTACGTTAGACTTGATGGTATATTTTTTATTTTTTTTACCTTTATGTTTGAGCTATGGAATATCAACAAAAATAATATTGACTAGCAGAACCCGTGGAAATTCCAGGGTAGTTAAAAAATTTTAAAACACATAAATAAAATGAATAACAAAATAAAAATAAAACAAATAACGACGAATTCAAAACAAGTTTTTAGCAAATTCTTTTTTAACCTTTTAAAGCTAAAAAGAATTGATTTAAAATTTTTTTATTTTTTTTCAATGAAAATTCATCACACAACATTGTTTTTTTTTTTTCTGAATAATTTTTTATATAAATTATAAAGGAACAGATGTCAATTCACTTGCACATTTTTTTTTAATTAAAAAAACTATAATCAAATAAAAAACTTAGTCTCCTCTCAACATGACTTTTTTTTTAATTATAAAATAAAATAGCCAAATTATAAAATAAAATAGCCAAATTATAAAATAAAATAGCCAATTTGAAACCGTAAACAAACAGCCATGTTTTTTTTTTAGAGAGAAAATAGTTTTAATGATTTTTTACTGATAAAGAACAACTATAAAGGGAGGTAATTTGTTTCTCATTAATTAATATTTGTGACGATGATGGTTTTTTTTTTTTGTGACACTGGACGTATAGACAAGAAAATTAATATTTAGATTGTGGACTGAATCAAAGCCATTCCTAAAACAGACAGAGAGATCCAACATTTGGGGTCTTTTTACTAGAGGTAAGATTTCCAGTCAACAGAAATCTTTTTTTTTTTTTTTAGCTGCTAAAATTGTTCAGAGAAAATTTCACTCTGAAAGGGAATTCTAATCCATCAAGTTTATTTCAGCCAAGATTCTGTATTATATCATAAAAATACATTTCAGTTTATGAATATCCTGTATAAAGTTAAAATTGATTTTTAAGAACTATTTTTATGCCATTATTGTGCTGAGAGTGTTTTTATATTCAATAAATATAATTTTTATGCATTTGTTTATTCAAAGTTACTAGTCTCTTTAAATTTATTAATTTGGTATATAAAAAAGAATAAAGGCATCAAACTAATTTTTGTTGTATAAATTTTCTAAGAAAATTTGCTTCACTTCAAATAAAAGACCCAAATTGCATGCTTGTCTTACATGGGATGAGTTTGGGAAAAAGAAAGAAAAAAATGAATGCTGATGCATACAAGGCCTTGCCAAGGATACTTTCCACATGGGTGCATTTGACCTTTAATGCAATGTTGACAGCTGAGGTCATTCAACATGATTGTAATAAAGCAATCATCTTTCCCAAGACCGGAAATTTTGCTCAAATTAGAGAGGTGAGCATGCTTGATTTGGACAGTTAAGGGAGCAGGGTTAGTTCATAGAGGAAGATCAAGGAAGTGATAAGGATGGATTTGAGAGAGAGAGAGAGAGAGAGAGAGAGAGAGAGAGAGAGAGAGAGAGAGAGATCTGTCCAGATACAGATTAGTTTGAAAGTCAATATTTAAAAGCCATCAAAATCATGCTAGAATGTAAAACAGGTGATAAAGAGAAAGATTGACTGCAATTATTTACTTTTTGTAAAAAAAAATCTGTAGAACAACAGTGGTCAGTGAGGATTGAGGAGATACGTTGCATGGAGAGATAAACGAAAATGATATGGATGAGTAATGTGAGTTTTTTTGGTTTTTTACTTGAGAGTCATCACTTATCAAGGCTCGAAGGCCACTAAAGGATAAGAGTTAATGAATGTAAGATGATAGTGTAGTAATTGTTAATGGTGTAAATTGGGTAGAATTTGATTATTTATGGGGACAGCTCAATAAGAACTTATTTGCTACCATATTGCATTCAACTGGGAAGCAGACCAGCAGAACAGTGTTTCATAGGTGGGCAGTTCTTGGAAAGAAGCTTTGTTCATGGAATCTGCATTTAGATTTAGGCACAAATAGGGAAATCGTATATAGTGGTTGCAGCTAGTCAAATGGTTTTTGTGAAAGTTTGCCAAGGGCAGGTAGGATCATAGATTAGAGTTCAGTCGAGCACTTGCTATGAAAATAACAATAGAGCAGGGACAAGCTCGCAAATGTAGGCTTAGTTCTGATGAACTCAGAGGAAAATTAAATCAGGACAGTATAGGGAGATGTGTGTACAGGAGACTTTGTTAGTTTGATCACATTGAAAGAATGGATGGAAATTCTTGGATATGTAAATCTAAAACAATTAAGGTATCAAGGTTAGTTGGCAGGAAAAAGCACAGAGAAACAACAAAAGGAAACGATAAGGATATACTTGAGAGAAAGCGGAATAAATAAAGATCTGGTCAAAGATGGGTTTGTTTGGAAATCAATTTTTATAAAGTTGTCCAACACATGCCAGCATGTAAAAGCAATGTTAATGCAAATATATTTTAGGTCCACACCTGTTTTGTCATTTCAAGGGGAGAACCATAAAATCAACTGTTAGAAATCGATTTCATCAATCCAAATAAAAACACAGTTCTACTAACCTCGTACAATCAACCCACGACCATCCACACCTACTTCATTCAAGGGTTCTCCAACACCACGACCATCATCATAGAGAAGTCTTCGATGAAGCTAAAATTGAATAAAATTACATATTTGATTAATTAAGAAAAAAAAAAAAAAAATTAGAGGGAATTTTTGTGAAGCATTGGATGAGATCTTTAATAGAAATTAATCTAAATATTATTGTTGATAAAATGGTTTGGTAAGAAAGTGCTTTAAATCTCCCTTGCCAAAGTTGGAATTCTGAAAGAAAAAGGTACAGAAGACACACAATACTGAGATAAGGATAATATATGTATTGAGTTATTAAATTGGACAATAATAACGAAGAGTCCTTGATAAACTGATTATGTATGTGGCTTTAGAAGTCCAAGTATAAAGTTCTTTTACATCTGAGAAACAGATGGCCCTCTGAATGTTGAAAGTAAGATGCTCGCATTCAAATTAAGGAGGAAAGGTTTCTTGCGTGTTGATTGGGCCGCTTTACATTCAGAAAAGGAGAATAAGGACCTTTTGCATTCAGCTCGACAAATAGGGTGTCTGTTGATTGATTAAGGAGAATCGCTTTGATCAAGCAAGCAGGTCTTTCTTTAGAATAGCAGGGGTGAGCAAGAAAAAATTATTTTATGGGGAAAAGAATACTAAAGAGAAGTAAACGCTTTTTTTATATTGACAAACAGAATTTATAGATGACTTTAAAAAAGAAACTGCATTTTTATTCATTTTTTTTCCATTTTACAACAAGTAAAATTCAAATAACAAGAAATTCCAAAAAAAGAATTACTGAGTATGACAAATAAATGAATTACTGACATAAGACAAAAAAATGGGAAAATTGTGTATATATATATATATGGTGTGGATGAAACACAAAATATTCTGTGTAGCTTAATTGCCATATATATATATATATATATATTTCATAATTTACTACCTAGCTCTACCTACGTATTGAGTACTGTTTAAGTAAATACTTAAAGTTTATGAATAAATTTATACTTTCATATATTAATTTATGTGATTAAATTAAGTAATTATATATATATATATATATATATATATATATATATATATATATATATATATATATATATATTATATTCTTATATATAATGAAAAGCCAAAATTTATATATTCATAAACATTTTGTCATTATTTCATTTGAAAAAAATAACATATAAATCAAATTTCGGTACTTGTACAGTTTAATTAAGGCATTAAAAATGAAAATATCGAAAAAAAGGTTATATTGTACGTATCCGTTTGGGACTGAAGATCTCCAGAAAAAAAATTACTTAACTTGATTGTGTATTTTTTTTTTTTTTTTTACAGCGGAAAAACACGTTTTTATGACAGCACGTTGAAGGTAGCCATCTTTGATTTTTTTTTGTTGTATATGCCATGGGGAGATAACTCAGTTTAAAGCGCCGACACCCCCTTCCCATCTTTAATACTGGCTTTTCTTCCTAAAAATCGAAAATTTTGCTCGGTATCATAACAAATTGTTTTTTCACTGTAAAAGAAAAAAAAAACTACTTGATGAAATCAAGTGGATTTTTATTTTTGATAACTTCATTCCATAACGGATATGTACAATATCACCTTTTTAAGAACTATTTTTACGCCATTATTGTGCTGAGAGCGTTTTTTTATATTCAATAAATATCATTTGTTTATTCAAAGTTTAAATTTATTAATTTGATATATAAAAAAGAATAAAAGCATCAAACTAATTTTTGTTGTATAAATTTTCTAAGAAAATTTACATCACTTCAAATAAAAGACCCAAATTGCATGCTTGCCTTACATGTTATAGGGATGAGTTTGGGAAAAAGAAAGAAAAAAATGAATGCTGATGCATACAAGGCCTCTTTTTGATTTTTCCATTTTTTTAATGTCTTGATTAAACTGTACAAGTACCCAAATTTCTTCAAAGTCTTAAAATAAAACAAAACATTGAATATGTAAATATACATATTGTTTTGAGCACGCGGTCGAAAATCGTAGATAAGTGATTTTGATAAGGTGGGTAGTGTAAAAACAAATCAACAAATTAATTTAAAACAGGAGCGAGAAAAAAATGAAAGGGTTTATTAGGAGAAAAGAACAAATCTTTTCAAAAAAAATATATATCTGCAAATACATGTACATATAAATGTATACAAGTAATTGGAGACTTAGTAAAAAGAGATAAAACTGAGGCCCAAATGATTTCCATTGGTGGGTCTTTAATATGTATAAATTTTTTAAGGGTCAAATTAAGGAGGCGGTTAAAAGGGAGAGGCCCCAAAATTAAATGGTGATTGCAGTGTGAGTGAAATAGAAAACTGATTTATGAGGTGTAAGTCTTAAGAACAATGCCCCCCCCCAAAAGCTTTGCCTACTCAGTGTTTTATTTGCAATTTGTTTGTGTTAAACAAGTTTGTTTGTTTGTTTTTTCCAAAAAATGTTTTTCCAAGCAAAAAGAAGTAACTGTATTTAACATTAATATTATTTTATCCACGAGGGGATATTTTTTATTCTATCAGCCAGACTTCGACATCTGTGTACGATATGCATACTTCATATATGAACTCTTTTCCCGGTACTAGTGCAGGGAGTGATCCGTGATGAAATAATAACGTTATTATTTAAAAAGCCATTCTTAACATAGGGGAGGGGAGGGTGTTTTGTACCTATTCTATACTTCAACCTTACAATTGAATAAAAAAAAATCATATAAAACTTTAATTAAACTTGAAAATACAATTTAAAAAAATAGCGCGGATCACTCTCTGAACTAGCACCCTTTTCCCATTCTTTACAAACAGAACTTTCTAACTTTTTGCCTTCATCCATACTTATGGACTTTATTTCATTACTAACACTCTCCTCTTTTCTCTTCCGCTTTCATTAACATGTCAACAAAATGATTCAATAAAATTCTTTTCAATGTTAGAATGAGATTTTGTCTCCCTATTCTACCGCAATATTTTATATGTCACACAAACGTTTGCACATGTGCGTTTTTACCAGTGAGCTATCAAGTGACCAGATAAATCAAATAAAGTCTCTTTTGTACATACGAGCACGATTGCTGGTCTTCATTCAATGATCGTCATTTTTCCATGTGTGGGTGTCGCCATCCCCTTGTGCTTGTCGATCTTTTGTTCAATTTAAGACGAATCTACTCATGTATCGAAACACAATGGAGACTTGTTGCAGTTTCAAAGGTTTTATTCAGAGAGAGAGTTTATTCATAGGGAGAGAGACCAATAGAAATGTTAGTTATTCTTAATTATTATCGCCTGTAGTAAGGACCAAACTTTCCAACCACAGAAGAGTGTCACTTAGAATGAATTGCAAAAATTCTGAGACAATGTAAATTGCTTAAAACTTAGTTTTATCAACATTAACAAAAGCGGATAAAGAAATCCCTCAAACTATTCAATGTCAAAAACTAGAAAATGGAATAAAATAATGATATGAAGAACTTACTTCACTTGTAACTCCCCTAACCCTAACCCTAACCCTAACCCCCTCAACGAAAATATTCCGTAAACTTTCTTTAATAGCTTCTTTTCTCAAACTACTTCCTCTTTAAAATTCTCTCTCTGCTCCACTGACTATACCAACATGCAGAGATTTAAATGTAATATGAACAAACATATGCTTCCCAACTCCCCACTTAGATCATGCCTTGTAAATCTCACCCCTATCACAGTAACCCCTTATGTTTTAATGGCAACATACCTTCTTTGGAGTAAATTAGAAGAAAAAATAGAACAAACAATCCTTTTTATTGAACAAAGTTTACTTACCATCAACTCCATTTGTCCAGGTTTTAAACTAGAACCTCCTTGGGAGCGGTCAGTCAACACGGTCAACTGCACATCTTTATTTATGTCCTGTCGATATAAGAAACGTAAAGAGAAAAGAAAAATGTCATTAAAAAATCATTCTACAGGGTGTTCAGGGGAAATTTGACATCTCTTGGCCAATAATTGGCATTCTCAAAAATCAAAGAACGTATCTTAATAGAGCTGTTACTGATTACAACCTACTCAAAAAAGCCGCTGTGAACCACACAGCCCTCATGGTGTCCTTCAAGAGATACCTGAACATCAGTTTCATCTTGGCAATCAGCTTGTTCTTCCTGTTATTGGAGATATGGTTGGTTTCTTTCTTAACTGCACCCCCAGACATAATGGTATATGAGGTTACAATCTGATGAGTTGTGAAGGAGCAGATGGTGAAATCAAGGAAGTTTTCAGATAGTCACTCCTGAGTTTTTTTCAGGTGTGACATGGAGTCGAATACTGTTGCCACAGTTACCTTCTCTAAACCCAATGCTTGACAACAATGGACAGCAACTCAATATGGCCATCTGAATTGATTCACAGTTCTTTTTCGAAAAGGAATTCAGTATTCATGACATGCAAGACTTTGTATGGACTTTTAGCAAGTGTCACCTGTTCTGTGCATTGTGTAAACGGTTCTGGGAATAACTAGCGAGTCTTTTCAGTAGGACTAAGCGTTTCATCTTGTTGAGGAATTTTTATGCTTTCATAAGGCAATTCTCTTGAACCTTTGTTGGAAGTAGCTGGGTCTTGCAAGTGTTGTACAAGGAGTAATTCATAGTTATTACTCCAATGTCTGTTTATCTCTCAAGGTCTGCATTGCTCTGATTGGATCTTTTCATACTTATAGTTAGTCTTTTTAATTTTATAAAAATTAATTAATTAATTTTTTTTTTTTAACTTATTTTTTTTTTAATTTTGCTTGAAGCTGTAAAAAACTGTTTGAGACAAAGTTCCTTTTAAAACTCTAGTTTGTTTTGCAGGAGTTTAAAATGCTACCCAACTCTCACAAATGGCAATATTTTTATAAATATTGAAAATACCTTAATTAGTTTTTTCTCAAACTCTAACAAAACTTAGAATCATCAACATATTTGATTTAACATCAGCTTAACATGTGCTGAATGGTTTTAAGAAATTAACTTCCAAACTAACCTATCTCTGACCAGGTCGTTATTTATCCTTCTTAGAGTTATAAAGTTTTAAAATGTTACATTTATTTATTTTGCTAAAAAATCTACTAACATTTGGCAATCCTTGCTCACATTGTTAAAGTAGTAGTAGTTGATTGCAGAGGAGACAACTCCTGATTTACTTTTTATATAAGCACACAAAAAAGTAAGAAAATAGAGTTTATGTCTAAGGCATGTTTTGTAATGGTATTTTTTTTTATCATTATGCTACTTTGAGCTTTCCTTTCTAGGATTTTAGTCTCGCAGCAATACGTTTACTATTGATTTCTTGGCAATGTAATTGCTTTGAGATTCGAGGTTCTTCTAAGAGGAATATTTTATCATTTCTGCTCATTTCCCTCTACTAGATGTACACCTATCAGCTTTCTCCGCCTTCCTACATAACTCTGGTATATTTTATTTTAATTTCTTATTGCTTGTTTAAGTTGAATTTACTTGTCTAGTCCCTTGTATCTTTCTTTGATTATATCTTCACTTGGTATCACAATGTATTTACTGTATTTCCATGCAATTTGAAGCTAACTAGGTTTGTCACTATTTTCTTATTAACGTAGTAATTCCTTAGACAGTTGTTGCAGTATCTTATTTGTATAACTATTCTAGCCTTCTTACTTGCTTGCTTTCCCCTTTTCTTCTTTGTTTTTGTGTCCTTTTTCTTATTTCTTTATTGCAGTGAAATTCAATTCCCTTTTGTTTCATGTTTTGTTTCAGATTTTCACCCAATTCACTACGAGGAATAAACTATCGTTTTTTTTTTTTGTTTTTTTTTTCTTCTTGAAATGGAATACGTTTGTTATACTCTTTTTATGAGTCAGACGTAAGACTAACTGACTATCTAGACAAGATGTTTATTAACATTTTGACAATGGCAATACAGTCTGTAAATTTCATAAATGTCGCCATTTTTCCCAATAAATCCATGCAAAAAAAAAAAACAAAAAAAAAAACATGCAGAAACGGTTTACTTACCTTAATAAACATTTTTGTATTGATGGGGAAATAGTTGCCAGCAACAGGTTCAGTCAAATATAGTGGCCATGTTGGACGATAGTTAATTCTGTAATTTAAAAGAATAAATATCTATATATAAAAGTTTGTTTGTTATAAAATAGTGAAAATCGATATGTAAACAGTTAAAACTTTCAAATGAGTTTCAATAGGGATTAAATTTTTTCAAAGAATCTAAGGAGATCAATAAAATTTTCCCTTAATTTTATCTGATAGTACAAAGGGCAGTTTCTGGTTAGGTCAATAAAATAACTGAAATATATTAGAATGTAAAGAAATTAAATTAAATTTTTAAAAAGAGACTTTCTTTCTTATTATTGGATTCTTCGGACTACTGTCAGTATCTTGACTGTCATTTTGACAATATTTCGATTAATGTAACTTCCGAACTTCTTCAGGTGTATCTTGTCCAATTTAGAATCTGCATGGAATTTTGAATAAAACCCTTTATTTAATCTATAGAACAGCCGATTCAACAGAAATGTTCTCAGAGTTTAAAAAGAAAGTCAGAAGTTACATCGACTTAAACGTTGTGAAATTAACCCACCAGATGAGAACAGTAGATGAAGAATCCTAACGTAATACAATAATCTAAATAATATGAATAATCTCAAAGATTTAGAAATGAGATTTTTTTTCTCTATTTTATCGGAATACTATTTCCATTATTCTCATCATATATATATATATAACTTAGTCCATCTATGAATTCTGATGATGCTAGTTGGATTTTTCCTCTCTTTGAGGATTTTCCTCTAGTTGAAACAATTTGTAAACTCATTCTGGACTCACAGTAATAAATTTCCTATATACTGCTCTGACTTCACATTGAGCACTTTAGTCCGGTTTTTTTTTTTCACCACTGGTAAATAAATATATATATATATATATATATATATATATATATATATTCACACATACAGTAAACCTATTATATACTAAGGCGGAGTTATTCAACATTTGCTTCTGTAAAAACTTTTTACCTATATAGTTTAGCCACATGAAATACATGTTAAAATATTCCTTGGTTTTGGGATCAAGTTATATTTTAAGAAAATCTATTTTACAAAATTTTTAGAAAATAAAAATTCAAACCATTAAAAAACATTCATTGTAAGGTAAGTTTCATGACTATAAATGTATTTTTGTAATAAAAAATAACTAATAGAAAAGATTATGATTATTTTTACAATTTTATTTCTTCTATTTATAATTTTTGTTTAAATAGAGATAAATATTTGGATTTTTTTTATAATAAACCAATGATAGCAAACAAATGTTTTCTTTATGATACTTTTGCATTAGGGTTATGGCGATCAACATTTCTGCACCTTCAAGCATTTTCCATAAACTTCCCAGATGGTTTTGACAATAGCATGGTCCTCATACTGCAAAAGTACCATAAATTTTATTAATGATTCCATGGATGGCATTGAGGTGGTAGGCACTTTCTACTTGTTTTAGTTCACTAAAATTTGAAATATTATTTTAAACCTAATAACAAATTTGTGTTTACTGATTGTTAAGGTAAGAAGCACAAAAAATAATTAATTTAAAAAAAACTGATTTAGATGATAAAAACAAATAAAATTACCTTCGTTCCAACATTTGTCGGCCATTTGCATCTGTATAGAACGTGTAGTTATTATTCAAACCAGAATCATAGCGGACGATAATCTCTTTGCCATTTCCATCACTAAAAGTAAAAAAAAAATAAAATGAAATCATATAAAAAAATTATTTTCAGGAAAAATTTGATTAAAGATTCCACAATTTTTCACTCAATAAAATAGTTTATGCCCAGTCATGTTGCTTAACTATAAAATAACTAGAAAAGAAATAGTTAAATATTCTCATAGATAAGTCAGCATGTACATAGGGTGATTTTTAAAAGGTGTCAAACTTTAAATTAAAATAAGTCACAGTAAATTATTTTTATTATACAAATATGTGTTTTTTCCAAAGATTAATTTTTGATATTCATAATTTTGGGCATATGACCTCCACCCCTCCTCACAGCTTGCATGTATATGGCGTAATGTAGAGGTCCAATTTTCACAAACTCTACACAGTAAATTAGGCTGCATTTCAGCAATAATGCATGAAATGTTTTCTTTGAATATTCCCAATGAAAATAATTTAATGGGGTTAAAATGCACAACCGAGACGGTCAGTTGACATTTTGCGCAATTATTCTTTTTTTTTACAAGGTGGTCACCACTTATTAAGGCCCGGAAGCCACTCAGGGATAAGAGTTATTGCATGTGCAGTACGTTAGTTTTTTTTTTTTTTTTTTTTTTTTATTCAATTTTCCCCCCAAACAAGGCACAGTGCCACTTTGAAGCAGGGGGCTACTATTAGGGACTTAATTAGCGGGGTCATTATGAAGGGAGAAGAGTAGAAAGATGTTTGTTAACATTACACTTGAACTTCTGCATATCATTGCAGTTGGGAAAGCAGAATCCCGGAAGGGAGTTCCAAAGACCCGCAGTTCTGGGGAAGAAACTATTGGAGTAAAAGGCTTTCTTGCACCTAGGGATCTCTACTGTAAAGGGATGAGACTTAGTAGCTTGTCGGGTTTGTCGGGGGTAGTTACGTCGGGGAGGTACAAGTGTTTGCAGTTCGTCAGAGCATTCACCATTAAAGTATTTGTAGAACAGGCAGAGGGATGCAACATCTCGTCGATGGGACAGAGGTTGAAGCCTAGATGACAGTTCAGGACCTATCAGGTTGGCGACTCTTTTTTGAACCCTGTCCAGGAGCGAGAGACAAGCAGCAGATGCACCAGCTCAGATGTGACAACAGTACTCCATACATGGGTGAATGGTTGCCTTATAGAGGTATAGGATACTGTCAGGCGTAAGTAGTTTTCTAGCACGGTAGAGGGAGCCAACCTTCCTTGCAGCAGCCTTGGCAATGCTCTCAATGTATCTATTCCAGTTCATATTCCCTGTAAACGTTAGGCCGAGGAGTTTAAAAGAAGTACTTTCAGGCAATGTGTTCTTGGCCATTGCTATTGGTGGTAGAGAAGGTTTCTTGTAGTTATTGAAGGAAACAAGCTTAGTCTTAGCAGCATTGAATGTGACCAACCATTTTTGTCCCCATTCCACTACGGATTGGAGGTCATCCTCTAGTGTTTCTGCCATTTCCTTGGATATGTGTTCATTTGTTTTCCCCTCATATCTGTTATAGAGAGTGGTGTCATCAGCAAATATACCCATCTCCGAAACAATATTATCAGGGAGGTCGTTTATGAATATCAGGAATAATAGAGGTCCAAGGATAGACCCCTGAGGTACTCCCGCATTTATGTCATATTGTTTGGATGTACGTCCGTCGAGGACAACTTTGATTTTTCTATTACTTAAGAAGGATTTAATTACATTATGAATTCTTCCAGTGATTCCATATGATCTAATTTTCCTTAGAAGACCATCGTGCAATACCCTGTCAAAAGCCTTAGATATATCAAGGGCCACCGCTCTACTCTCCCCTGTTTTATCCAATGAACGGTATATACGTTCAGAAACTACAGTTAAGATATCTGCTGTTGAACGGGCTTGCCTGAATCCATATTGCTTGTCAGTCAGGAGTTTAGCAGCTGTTAGGTGCTGGACTAGGGCTTGATTAACTAAGGACTCAAATATTTTGCCGAAAAGCGGGAGGAGGCTAATGGGGCGATAATTTAGTGGGTCAGTTCTTTCACCAGAATTCTTGAAGACTGGTACCACAGAGGCGGTTTTCCAGCAGTCGGGAAAACAAGATTCGTTAAGGCATTTATTGTAAAGTTTGGACAGAACTGGAGCAACCTCGGCAGAGCATTTTTTTAATAGCACAGCCGGGATGAGATCTGGTCCACATGCTTTTGAGGTGTCTAGGTTTTTTATAATAGCATGTACCTGAGAAGGGGTGATTTTCAAATCGTCAAGTGTGGCGTCTGTTCGCAGAGGAAAATCAGGGAGTGAGTGGTGTACCGAGTTCAGTGTGGAGTTTGATTGTGGAGATTTAATAAAAGTGTCTACTTAAGGGGGCGGTTCATTAGGAATTTGTTTATGTTGGACTTGAAGACATCCAGGTTGTAATCAGGTGGGAAGCAGGCAGACGGAACAGAGTTCCACAGGCGTGCACTTCTAAGAAAGAAGCTTTGTTCATGGAATCTACGTTTTGATTTAGGCACAGATAAAGAGTGGGGAAAATTTTTGACAGTGGTTTCAGCTAGACGGGTGTTTTTCGTAAAAGATTGGTGAGGGGGGGACCAGAGATTGGAGCTCAGACGAGCACCTGCCATGGAAATAATGATAAAACAAAGACAGGCTCGCAACGTCTCTTCTGTGGGAGAGAGGTTTCAGGGAAGAGAAAAGGGCATCCCCCACTAAGCCACGAAGCCTATTTTGTACTCTGTCAAGGCAGGATAGGCTGTTTTTAGCAGCTCCTGCCCAGATATGGCAGCAGTATTCCATCCTTGGACGTACTTGGCTTTTATATAGATAGAGAATTGCATCAGTAGTGAGATATCTTCTGGAGCAGTAGAAGGATCCCACCATCTTTCCAACGACCTTGGCAACAGACTTGATGTATATGTTCCATTTCAGATCAGGAGTAAAGGTCAAGCCCAGAAGCTTGTCAAAACATGGGGCTTCTAGACGAGAGCCATCCATTTTAATTGATGCCAGATGGGGTCAGAGCATTGATGATGTAAAGATAGGAGTTTGGTTTTAGAATTCGTTCATCAAATGTAAATAAAATAAATTTGCACAATTTGCAAATGTTGCTCGGGTGTCAGTCTCTTTGTGATGAATTGCTAAACCAAGCTGAACCCAAAATAGTCAATAGTTTCTAAATCTGCAACTAAAGATAATAGAGTTGTCAATTTAAAGTTTTCCGCTTCTAAATAATAATAATAAAAAACACACATATATTAGCAGTTAAGATATAGGATTAAGTGCACATATCACAAAGAAAACCAGGCATGACACGTAGCTGCAGTTTGTTCCCACTCTTCTTTTGATTGTCTTCTTCAAAACAAATCACTGTATTGAGAGAGAAAGAAAAGCCGGAAGGGTTCTTTACGGGATGTGAAGATCATTTTTAAACCTAACAGCAGACACTTTACATCCCCTATACATAACCCTGGTATGAGCTATTCTTGAGTAGGCCATCCACACAACAAATCCCCATCTTCAAAAAGATATTATACACCTAGAGCTCATTCAATGATTAGGACAATCAAGATGGTGCCTATGCACATCTAAGCAATGAATCCTTATCTTCAAAAAGATATTGTACACCTGGAGTATGTTCAGCGGTTGGCAATCATGTGATTGTAAGCGTTTGTTGGTATCACTATCAACCAATGACCTTTTAGATTGTCAGATATTCATGTATCCTCCCTCCAGCTATGGATTAGATAGTTAGGTAGACTAGACTTAAGTTTTGGTCGCCATCTATGCAATAAATTCTTATCTTCAAAAAGATATTGTACATCTGGTGCATATTTAATGGCTGGCAACCAGGATGGTGACAGGACTCTTCATGTTTACCTATAAGGCTAGCTATGGTGCAATCTACAGTAATGAATTTTTGTCTCCCCTTGACTTGGCCCAGATGAAAATTGGCTTTACGAAAATCATTGTACAGGGCGTCTGTCCTATCTTATCATCGGCCTTCCTCTCGGTAGCTTCCCGGCAACTTCAAATTTAAATAAGTTTCGATTTGATGTCATCAGCCGTCAGCACATGTCTGACCAATCTTAGCTGCCATTCCTTCATCTTGCTCTTGATTGGTGCAATGCTGTACCATGTTGTCATTACAAACATGTTCAAATAGTGTAACTCCTAAAGTCCAATAAAGCATCTTAGTTTCTATGAAGACAAATCTTTGTTCTGCCTCCTTTGTGGGGAAGTATCTCAGCATATTAATGGCAGTTTGCAATCTTTGGTAAATTGTAGAGTAGTTTCACCCAGCCTACCAGCCCCTTGGCGATACCAATGGCCTTTTTTAGATATTAAGATATCAGCTATGGAAAGTAAGGTAGACTTAAGTTTTGATTATGCAACTAGTTTAGGAGAAGGAAAACAATTTCTGTTCCTTATACATAACTCTGGTATGGCCGGTTCTTGAGTATGCCATCCATCCTCATCTTCAAAAAGATATTGTACATCTGGAGCATTTTTAATGACTGGCAACTAAGATGCTAGTGGGATTCTCCATGCTTACCTACAAAGAACAGCTTCAAAGACTAAATCTGTCTTCACTTGAATAACAAAGCAGGTGAGGAGACCCGATTCTTGCATACAGCATCATCAACAGGAATATGAATTTACTTTAAGAGGAGCTTTCCACATTAACATCTAGCTGCCGTCTCTGCAGTCACCAGAGAAGATGCGCTATTACTCCTTTCATCTCAACAGAAAAAAGGATTTCTCTCAGAGAACGTTATGATGATGCCTCTCATATTAAGGCTTAAAATCACCTTGGACAAATATTCAGACGGTATACAAATGTAATATCTCTCTTTTCACTTTTCACTTGCTGCACTTTCATATTTTTTGCCAAAGAAGTTGATTGATCGATTGAACACAAATTAAAAAGGTTGAAGGCAGTTAAAAATAAATACATAACTCATTAAATGAAGGAGTCATAGCTACAGGAAGTTGCATAGGCAACATGTCGGAAATAGCATGGCCATATTTGGATGCATAGGCAACATGCCAGAAGGAACATGACAACAGGAGGATGCTCATAATGTTATTTAACAGGCTTGATTCTTAATTTTACTGAGGTTTTCATCTCCAATTCTTATCTGCATACTGCAACATCCCTGATTATCAATAACACCATCTATTCCTTAAGCCTTAAGCAAATAAATTATGTTTTTATATCCAAGTTTTTATGCACAGCAGCAATATGCAACACAAAAGATATTTATCACAACGATGTAAAAAATACTATCGTACTTGTTTTTCATGGTGAAGTGTTAAAGAAATGGCAATTATTGTCTGTAACTTACTCAATTGGAATTGGGCCAACTGTCCATTCAATTTCGGCATACTTTTGTCCCTTATACAAACGGACAGACTGCGTTACCCAAGGGCTAAAAACCTGACGCACTTCTTGCACACAATTTCCCTAAAATTAGAAAATATAAAAAAAAAGATTCTTTTAAAATTGAAGAAAATATAATTTATATTCAATTGAACATTGTTCATTTGTCTTTACAACTCATTGCCAACTTTTGAAACATAAACAAATGAGAAAGTCAATCTGCAAGATTATTCAATAACATATGTAAAAAAAAGGAAAACAATTAAACACAGAAAGAAATAAAACATGAGATCTACCAGTTTTGTTTGGATCAACAAATGTCCTCAGAAAAAGTGAAGATGCTCGTTAATTGGTATTAAACTAATCACCGAGACATAAATTTAGCAAGATCTTTTCTTAAGAAACCTTAAATTTTAGAAATTTTCTAGAATCAAAATCATAAGGATTCTAAACATAAGATTTAGTATTTTGATTCTACTATTTATGAGGAGACATAAAAGTGATGTAAATTTTTTTTGTATAAAACAATTTTACATATCCTGGGATGGATATTATTTGTGTGTGTGTGTATATATATATATATATATATATATATATATATATATATATATATATATATATATATATATATACTTGTTTCTAATATACTGAATTTTACTGGGTTCGTATAATTCAGTAAATTTTTCATATACCAATGAATTTTAAGCCAAAAAGAGATGAATTAAAAAATAAGCTACAAAATTATCATATTTCATAATTGAGTATTAATATACTGTATTAACAAAACCAAGACTTCAATAAAGGAATTGGTAGCAACAAAAAGTGTATTTCATTGTAAGTTACAATTGTTTCAAGACTGGTTGGACAGTTTCAAGCATTATAGCATTTGAAAATCTTCACCTAACCAACCTTTCTTCAGACTTCTTGAATAAAAAACACTTTAACAATAGTACATTATGTAAAGAAATTTCCCTTAAAGGAAATGAAGCATGCGAAAACATTTATCATCTAATTTGATTTAATTATGTGAAATAAAGAAATATAGAAATCTAATTTAGGAATTCAATGAATAGTATTATTAAAAGATATCAAATGGCTATGGGTTATTGTGGAAACTTCCTATGACAGGTTTTTAAATAAGGATACAAAAATTAGGTGATATATTAATATTTAAATAAGCTCTTGAGAAAGGATGCGTCCAGGAGAAATGTTTGGCATGCTTCATTTCCTTTAAGGAAAATTTCTTTAAGTAATGTTCTATTGTTAAGTCTGAAGAAGGCTGGTTATGTGAAGATTTTCAAACGCCATAATGCTTGAAATTGTCCAACTGGTATTGAAACAATTGTAACTTATAATGAAATACACTTTTTGTTGCTACCAATTCCTTTTTTGAAGTCTTGGTTTTGTTAATACAGTATATATATATATATATATATATATATATATATATATATATATATATATATATATATATATATATATATGTAGTATTTCGGCCAAATTAGTGTGTACAAGTTCTGTGAAAAAATAAAATAAGTTAAAAACACATATAACATTTTTCTAAAAGCAAATAAGCATGTTTATATATTATGAATACATGTGTCATAGTTTTTACTTCAATGTTCAATACAAGATTATTAATTGTATGAAAATATACATTTTGACAAATTGCACATAAATGTTTGTGTTTAGCTCAATAAGAGTTCATAAAACTTCATATCTTAAGAATTAAAAAGAAAAAAAGGATTAAAAAATAAGCCATACCTTTATTAAAATACTTTGCAATTTCTCACCATTACTGATGCTGGTTGGGGTGTTATCCAAAGGACGGAAAATATAATTATTTGAAGCTTGATCAAATCCACCTCTATTTGGGTGTCCAATATAGTACAGGTAGTCTTGCTTCAGATTTGTGAAAATATTGCTTTTTAGGTTTCCAAATTTTTTCATTGCACCCGTTGCACCATCAAAACTTATGGAAACCAGCTAAGAAAGAAAATAGTAACAAATGTAAAAGATTAAAATCTTATCAATAATAAGAAGGTGTTCATAAAAATTGAAAGAAAAAAAAAGTCGAGCATGTGGGGTCCCTCACCATGAGTGAAAAATTTACTTTAACCATAACTAATGTTTGTGCAAAATTTAAAAAAAAAAAATCCTAGGCGTGATCATTGAGAGAAATGCAAATGGATGAACTATTTGGGGGCAATTTTACCCCTATAATGCCTCCTAAGGGAGCAACCAGATTTATCCAGGAAAATCCGTTCAGGCAAAAATTTACTATCACCATGACTAATGTTTGTGCACAATTTTGAAAAAATCCAAGGTATAGTTATTGAGAAAAGTGCGAACAACGAACTAAGTCCAATCGTTTCTTTGTAGGGGGACCAAAAAAAGTTGGGCTTTGCTACTAAAACTCTGCAAGTATAACAAATATCTATGTCCAATGAGGACTTGAACTACAAAATTCTGAAATACGATCTTTATGAGTTCCGGGCAGAAAGACGGATTCACTGAAGAAAAAAAAGGAGGGGGGGGCGGTAGATGCAAATGCAACATTAATGTTATTATATGATATTATTCTTTAGAATTGTCTGAGCTATTCTCTGCTTCTTTTGTTCCAGCTTGTTTGACTTGTTGATCTAGTGGTTTCCATCAATTTGCTGTTCTGATACCTCATTGTAATGCAGCTTCATATTCCAGTAGCTTCTTTGAAAGAACCACAAACTTGTGGAACTCTTCCTGCTGACTGCTTTTCTCCTACCTATAACCTTGGTCTTTTCAAAGCTAAAGTCAATAAGAATCTTCTGTTTTTGCGATAATCAGCTTTCATTCTTATTAGTTTCTTACATCAAGTGGCTTTACGTCCTGTCTGGAGTGTTTTATATTAAAAAAATAATAGAGTGCGATCAAATACAGAACACATAAACTGGAAAGTTCCAGACATTATTTTCAGGAAAAGTTGCCTTGCATTCAGATTTGCAAAAATTGGTTAGAGTTTGAGAAAAAAAATGATCAACGGATCTTATAAACACAGAATGTCATATTTAATAATACACAAATAAACCCTTAGTCTATGCTTGACTTGTCTATCATATTTCAATCAACAATGTTCAACAGTCTTTGTTTTATCATCATCATCATCCAATTATCTGTTACAAATGGGCACCTCTGCATTTCAAGTATATTTGGATATGACATGCAAAATTGTTATTATAATAACCAAAACGCTCCTCTCTTGGCATGTGAAGGTCCTTTTCAGTTTACTACCATTGAGGTAATCACAAAAACAAGAATCCGGGAGAAATGGTTTTTAAAGGTCTGAATGGGTAGTGTGAGATGACCATTAAAGTGCCCACGCATATCATTGAATGTCAATAAAATTAAGATTGTTGGGCATGGACTGCAGTTTTATTTATATGGTTGGATTACAGAAAAGATTGTGAATTTTATTAATGATTCCATAGGTGACATCTTTTGGGAGTGAAGGGAAAGGATCTTGCTATTTTTCTAGCATAAAAGACAAAGAGAAAAAGATTGTCTACTCACCCCATTATTCAATTCAAAAGCTTCTCCTTTTTTAATTGGAATTTCTTTTGAACTTGCTTCGTTGTTTTCACCTAAACACAAAAAATAATTTTTGAATTAAACAAATGTAGAGCTTTATTTTGACAAAGTTTTTAAACAAATAAAAAGAATTAAAATAAGCTGTAAACTTGATGAGAATGCTAATGTTGCAGTGAAAATACAAAAATATGACACAAATTTTCTTAGCAATTCACATGAACACATTGTTAATGGAATAATTAGACACAAATAATGCTACTTAAAACCCGCTTGGCAAATCCCAGCTCCTTTTTATCAAACTTTCTCAACTGTGACTAATTTGCATAGTTACATGTCTTTGGCCATCGCTTTTGAAATCTTAAAAGTTTAAGGTTTGACTCTTTGCAATAGGCACACACCAACCATGGCTGTTTATCCCACGACCTCTCTACACAATTACTACAGTTAAGACATGTTTTCTGCTTATTATTTATATCATCTGTGTTAACAAAAAGAATGTTAATTTTTAATTTGATAAACAAATACCCTATAATTTATGCTTTGATTAATTTTAGATTTTGAGAGAAGACCGATCGATTTTTGTGAGGACTATTAGCAAATGCTGGGTCCTCGCCTCGCCCTCTCTCACCCGTCTGCAGCATAATGACGGAGGTTATCACAAGGAGGAGTTGATTACACTGGTACAGTGATATGGAATGTCCATCCTCCTGTTGCAGAAGCATGAATCTCCTAAATTGCAGGAAGGTTCAAGGTAAACTTGGAAGCAAATTTTTTTTTTTTTTTACATAGGCGGCACCACTTATCAAGGCCGATAGGCCACTCAAGGATAAGGGTTAAAGAGTGTAGAGTAGTCAAAAGGACAATATAGTAATCGATAGTAATGGAAGTTCGGTAAATTTGCTAACTTAAGTGGAACGACTTGTTCACATTGGACTTGAAGACAACCATATTATAGACAGCTGGAAAGCAGGAAAACGGAAGACAATTCCACAGGCGTGCAGTTCTAAGAAAGAAGCTTTGATCATGGAATCTATGTTTAGGTTTAGGCACAGATAAAGAGTCGGGAAAATTATTGATAATGTTTTCAGCTAGTCTAGTGTTTCTTGTGAAAGTTTGGCGAGGAGGGACCATAGATTGAAGCTCAGTCAAACACTTTCCATGAAAATAACGATAAAGCAGAGACAAACTCACAACATCTCTTCTGTGAGATAGAGGTTGCAGCGAAGAGAAAAGGACATCTCCCACCAGGCCACGAAGTCTATTTTGAACTCTATCAAGGCAGGACAAGTCTTTTCTAGCAGCTCCTGCCCATATGTGGCAACAGTATTCCATCCTTGGACGTATCTGGCTCTTATATAGATAGAGAATTGCATCAGCAGTGAGATATCTACTGGATCGATAGAAGGATCCGACCATTTTTCCAGCGGCCTTGGCAACAGATTTGATGTACGTATTCCATTTAAGATCAGGAGTAAAAGTCAAGCCCAGAAGCCTGTAAAAACTTGAGGCCTCCCCAAGACGAGAGCCATTCATTTTAGTTGATGCTAGATGGGGATCAGAACGTTGATGATGTAAAGATAGAAGCTTGGTTTTAGATGCATTAAAAGTAACCAGCCACTCCTTTCCCCATTGTACAACGTGATCAAGATCAGAGGAGAGAGAATCGGAGAGAACTTGGTTGTTTACTGTCTTAGATGTGCTACCATAGATGGTAGTGTCGTCAGCAAAAATGTCTACAAATGATGTAAGGATGTGATTTGGAAGATCATTAATGTAGATCAGGAAAAGAGTTGGGCCCAGGATGGACCCCTGAGGGACTCCAGCATTTATACTGTAAGCTTCTGATTTTTGCCCATTAACTACTACTCTTATGAACCTATCAGAGAGAAATGATTTAATAATTGAGAAGACATTTCCAGCTATACCATAGCTGGAGATCTTGTGAAGTAAACCTTTATGCCATACCTTATCAAAGGCCTTTGATATGTCAAGAGCAATTGCCCTAGAAAGGTTGCCTCTATCGAGAGATTCGCTAATCCTATGAGATATAACTGAAGTAATTGAACAAGACCACAGAGAATGAAATTTGGGAACTGTTTGACCCACTGAACCGTGAGAAGTAGAGAGTGAGCTTGTGTAATACCAGAAGATGTGTGACCCCTTGACGAAGAAAAAGTGATGTTCAATGAAAAAGCAGAGTACAGAATACTATTTAAAAAATCTAAAGCACAAAAAAAAAAAAAGAAAAAAAAATTGTTGTTATTGGAAACTTGATGAATAATTATCTGTCATCAATAAACTTTTCTTCTACAAAATCAACATTTGATTTTGGTAGGTTTTTTTTTGTGGATCATTGCAGAATATTAAACAAATGTAATTTTATTTAATTTCTTCCAAAGTTGGAATTATTTTCGAATAGTCGCCATCTTAAGAAAGGTGGAGTAACTCTGTATTCAACCATACAGAGTTACTTCACTTTGATTGAAACAAAAACCATTTGGGAAACAAATGTGGCATGATTAAAAAAAATAAATAAATAGCAAAACAAATGGCAAGCTACTGTTGGTGGGTATATTTGCTAGTATAATTACTAACTAAATGTATTTCTTTGATAAATCTGGTGTTCTGTTGAAAACACAATATTTCTGATAAGGGGTCACAAAAGCATTTAACCTTTCTTATATAAGTTAAAATTTGTGGGAAAGAAAGTCGATTTTTAGTCAGGTATCACCTCAGATATATGACAAATGACAGCCATCCGTACTCAATTGTCATAATTGTGTCTGCTAAGATGAGAAGACATGTTTAAGTATGTTCTCATATTAGCAAATTGTCGAACCAGATGAAGTATTTTTTAGTAACAAATTGTAGTGAAGTACATTAGTTTATTGCCAATAACATGGTACAACAACAGCAAATGAAAGTTGGCTAGTCAGAATCCAAGTTTGCTATGTTAATTTAAATACTCTTAGAATCCATCCAAGATAATTTAATCTGGTGGATTTTTGCAAAAGTCAGGGGAAATAACTCTTGACATGATTACTTCTCTTCCATGTATAGGAATATTAGGCGAGTACAGGAAAAGTTCCAATCTAAAAGTTTTCATTATTTAAATGGAATTCATAATTGAGATGAGTATTATTTATTAATTTCTGGAATAAGTATGTTTAGAAAGAAACTAACACAAAATTAAATATATTTGTGCTAATAGCATAGTAGAAGAAAGAAATAAAAAACATAGGTTAGTCTGAATCAAATATCAATATGTAAGATGGATTGTTATTTGGGTGTGATATTAAAAATCTGTCAGGAGAACTTTATGTAAAATATCACACTTATGTTTGGAATAGAATTTTTTATTGTCGAATGAGCAGATTGAAAAGATATATCTTATATATAGGCGCTATTTATTTGCTTTTACATACAAGGTTAGTTTTTAATATGGGAAAACTCCAACAAAAGGGGCACTCTAGACTGGGATAAAAAAAATATTGCATGAGTTTAAGAGGATCCTTCCCTCATCGATTAAGGACAGAACATATACTACACTCTATTCTATTTAAGAAATAGATGTGACTGACAGGTACTACCGTTCCCCTGGGTCAGAGTGGACCTAGGAGTAATTGTAACTAAGGATGACTCCACACTCTCTAAAATGGGGTCCTCACTACGATATGCAGTTTTGTGGCCCTTTTACTTGGCTCTCCATGGTTGGTTTTTAATGTGAGGAAAATCCAACTAAAAAGGGTGGGGCAGTTTGGATTGAGACAAAAATTAAAACTGCTCCCAGTCCAGAAGGGTCCTCTCCTTCACTGACCAAGAACAGGAAAGATGAAGTGTATAGTATCAAAGCAGATACTACACTTTTTTCCAACCACAAGATATTTTGAGTATAGTGATTTGTGTTTTACTTACTTTTGTCCGTTTTTACAAAGAACGTTGAAAAACCAAGAGCAGGAATTTTATATTCAAAGATGAGTTCATACTTTGCAATGGATCCTTCGCGTTCTGGAATTCTTTTGGTAGCAGCATCAAGAGAAACAATCTAGGAAAATGAAAAGGAAAAAATATTCACGATTACCAAGAGCATCAGTATATTGAGATAAATATGCAGATAAACAAAAAATATGATTTATAATTACTTATTTTTTATAAAATAGGTTTATAAAAAAAAAATATGTTTATAAAACAAGGCGATTACTCCTAAAAACACCACTGATGCAACCATCAATAAAATTCACAGTCCTTTGTCCAAACCAACCATATTTGCTGGGATAACAAATAGATACTGCCAATAATCTTGCTGGGATAACAAATAGATACAGTCAATAATCTTTCTGGGATAACAAATAGATACAGTCAATAATCTTTCTGGGATAACAAATAGATACAACCAATAACCTTTTTGGGATAACAAATAGATACAGTCAGTAATCTTGCTGGAATAACATAGATACTGTCAATAATCTTTCTGGGATGACAAATAGATACAGTCAATAATCTTGCTAGGATAACAAATAGATACACCAACGAGAAAACTTTATGCAAACCAGATTATCTAGAAACACAATCTTTGTTAACACTGCACAAAAGTTAAATTCAGTCAACAACAAGTGGTAGATGACAGTGGTTATGAGGTTAATGACACAGACTGACAACTTGAATGTACCAAGTTCAAATCCAGTTTGTTTCACAGAAACACTTTCACTTAGGGATGTTGGTAACTTTTCATACAGTACCAAATGTTTTTCTAGAAAGAAAGAATTCAATCTGGAAAGAGATCAAGGAAAGGTATACCAACAATAATTATTTCATTCAATTGAATGAATAATGCTAACAATAGCATCAACAACCACCACTCAAACAAGTAAATTTTTTGTACTTTTTTTATCTGTCACATACAAGTTGAATTTGTGTTTAATCTGCATGGTGACATTTATGCTATATTCTTATTTTAGTCACATTATTGTGCAGTTTTTTTGTATAAGATAGTATCAAGCATTATTGATGCAGTCAAGGCATGAATTCAGTGTTAGTATATGATTGATATACCAAGGGATTTTGTTTTTGTTAGTGTTTAACAACCTTTTAACCATTGTCAGGCCACCCAGAGAAAATCAGATTTATTTTTCAATGTTTCTTATTTGCGAGGGTGTTTTCTATACTATAAAATTTGACTATTCATACTGTGCAAGTGATTTTATTTTATTTTTAATATGATTTTTTTTTTTGTTTCTTTTAGATTGTGTAAGGTATTATGTGAGATATTCTTTGAAGTTTTTCAAATCATTTGCTTGGAAACAAGATAATTAACATTTCTATGTAGATTAATTAGTATTCAATTCTTGTCAGATGTTATATTGTTAATACTGTTTCTAATTAAATATCTTTATAATAAAAATATTTTTTCAAATATTTTTATATTTGTTACATTATAACATTCAACCTGATCAGTACTAAAATGGGTGACCATTTGGGAATTCCAGGTGCTGTAGTGCTCTCCGCTTATCTCAACATTATTTCTAGTCGTCTAACACTTCTCCTTGCCACTGGATTCAAGCAGTGCTGATTCAGGAGAAGTGTGATCAGGGATTGTGAAACCTTTGCCTCACAATTACACGTGCAGTTACCCTTACAGAGGGTATCCATTGTTTTTCAGGAGTAAATGGAGGCATCAATCGAATATTTGCTGCATATGTGTGCATAATTTTTGCATTTTATTCACATTTTATTGATTGCGATGGTTACACTGAGGTTCATCTTCTCCAAACAGATGAATGTGGGTCAGTCTTGTGTAAGCAATTAGAATGTGTTAATATGGTGTTTTCCTCTTGATCAATTATCATGTTTATGTTCCAGTTTTGGGTAAATATTCATACAATTTGTTATGAGGAAAGGTGTTCCATATTGCTTACCATTTTTATAATGGAAAGTTCATTAGACTTATACCAAGTGTTATCAAAACAGCCGAGCATTTCATTCTTGTCATTTCTACCATTCATTCAATGTTACTGGTGTTACTTTTGAGTTTGGTCAGTGAATCTTTATTTTTAAAAGAATAAATGATATGCTGCCGTTGGCTTAAAATTATCCAAGTTATCTACCTTGGATGTATATCAGAGTTATCTCCCTTCAATTAGTCTAGCTAATATCTGAAAAATAAACAAATTTATTTCATGCATGTGCGAAATTTAGAACAAGGTTATTCCTCTTTCTGGCTGGTTTTGCAAAACTGTTAGACATTCTCCAACTGATTGTCATCTTTACATTGTTTTTATAATCACTGACAGTGTATCTATCAAGCCTTTCTTGATAGCAGTTGCATAGACTCCCAACAGTTTAATACAAATGTAAGTAATGTTTACCTCTACATTATTATGCATGAGAATAAATGTACATAGGCATGTAGATTCAACTGTTTTTTTTTTTTACTATTGTCTTTTTTTCCTACACACTCGTGAATTATCCATGATGACACACAAAGATGGCAGCCTTGTGTTCAGGAAAGATATACCTGAACACATGGTTACTATTTTTAGCAACCACGTGTTCGGGTATATCGTAAAATCTAATATTCATAAGTTTTATATTGCAATCAATATTAATCCCATATGAAAAAAATATTGTATAAATAATATTGAATATTGAGTGCTTACTTTTACTGATATACAAGCAAAATATGGCCGTTCAAAATAAAATAGCAGGAATACTTCAGTTAAAATATTAGTGAAAAATTACGGAAAATTATTAAGTTGGATTTTAATAATAAATAAAATTAAGTTACTATTTAGACTCCACTAATACCAAAGGGCATTTGCATCAAGCCAGCATGGCGTAGATGATTATCTCCCTTTCTCATATAAACATGCCACGTGGTCTTATTTCAGAAAGTGGTTAAGCAGTGTTCATGAAGTTCAAATAGTAAACAAATTTATTTTTATTAATTATATTTATATTTATTTATCATACTTGCTTATTTTTTATTTGTTTTCTAATATTTTCAACTGATAAGTAAATATATCTATAAATTTTCTGGTTATTTCTTTTTGAACTGTCATATCTTTCCATGTATCTCAATTTAAATACACACCCAATATTGAAACGAAGAATGAATACAACTCACCTGAATGGGAATTGGCTTCAAGTTTGGTCCATAAACAACAAATTTATTAGAAGAAACAGGAAGACGAATGTAATCGGCAACATCCTGGCCGAGAGGGTTATACAAAGTCAAAGTGAACTAAAAACAAAAGAAAAAAAAATAACATTTATATTTCATTCATTTTGTTTGTAATATATTTTTGTGTGCAGATTTTGAAAATAGTAGCATTTTAATATAATCCAGTAAATAAAATTTTAAGAAATTGTTTATATCTTGTTCATTTTCATCCGTACAATTTCAAAATAATTTTCTTCTTGTAGGAGATTATTTTGCACTTTTAATTGCTTACATATTTAAAAAGGGAGTAAGAAAATAGCTTTAAAATATGTTCAGATCAAAAAAAAAAAAAAAAAAGAGGATAAATAAATAAAAAATAAAAATATTAATTTTTGCACATGTTCTACTTGTCACTTTTATGAAAATCAACCAATTTGGAATTGCTTTCAAAATTGAACCGTTTGATATTTTGACTTTTGTTTTTTGGGGTTTTTTTTGTGTACTGCAGGTCCTGAATTTAAGAAAATACATCAAAGTTTTTAAAACATTAAATTCCCAGTTTGTGTACAAACTTCAGATGTAGCTTGCGTGAAACCTTTTTTTTTAAATTTATTTTTTTATTACTGAGTCACCCCTTTTCAAGGGTCAGAACAAATCAAAAATAAGTGTCCTAGAGATAAAATGATTGTCATCTGAAAGATGAACACAATTGGAGTATTAACATTGATCAATGGTATAAACTAAGATTGATTGATTTTCAAAAATTATTTTTATTTATTTATTTTTTTGCTTTGTGTTCTTCAGGTTTTTAATAAAAAAAAAAAATACATACTGCATAGATTAAATAAAAGCTTCCAAAAAAGTAATAAATTTCCACTCTTGGCACGGTGTGCTTTGATATCACGAGAAATTAAATGCTTTAAACATTATAATCTGATAATATAAGTTTATGTGGATTGCAAAGAAAATGCGAGATAATCACCTGTTTCATAGTTTCAGTTGCTTGGCAATAACTGATATTGAGAAGATTACAAAAAATTTGATCAGGAAACGCAGCTTTTGTTTTGGGTATCATTTTTTTATATGCAGCATTCAAAATTGACTGAAAGAACAAAAAAAAAAAAACAATAAAAATAACAAGCATTTTGAAATAACAAGATTTATTTACAGAATAAAGCACAAGAATTGCTTATTTACATGTGTTAGAAAAAAATGACTGCATATTATAGGAAACATGATAAATATAGGAAATATGATAAATAATATCTCCAAGAAGAGGCACTCTGGATTGGAACAAAAACAAAAATTGCTTTAGTCTAGAAAGATTTCTTCTTCATCAACAGACGACAGAAAAGATGAAGTATAGTATCAGAACAGATAATATACCTTAATCCTAGCAAAAAAATTCAAGACATTGTTCCCAAGAGTTATTTATATTTAGAGATATCAAAACAACATATCATAATATTAAAGATATCAAAACAACATATCATAATATTAAAGATATCAAAACAACATATCATAATATTAAAGATATCAAAACAACATATCATAATATTAAAGATATCAAAACAACATATCATAATATTAAAGATATCAAAACAACATATCATAATATTAAAGATATCAAAACAACATATCATAATGTTAAAGATATCAAAACAACATATCATAATATTAAAGATATCAAAACAACATATCATAATGTTAAAGATTATTTTGCTTGAAAATATGGTTAACCAGCAGGTTGTCCAGCATTGCCCGGTCGTAAAATATGCATAAATATTATATTTAAATTCATACAGAAACTAAGACATGTGCATGCAAGTATTATTTTTTTTCTAAACAGCTCATTTCTTATAAGTAAAAAAAAAATACTTGAGCTGAGATCAAAACCAAAACCTAAAGACAGTGAGTCAAGTACAATCACCATTAGGTCAACTTGACATGACCTTTAAAAACTGTTTTCAAACCTACTTATTCTTAACATACGAAATCTGTCAAGTGAACCATTCATATATGCGCATTCGTGAAACCCTACATACCAAATTTCAAGTCTGTTGATCAAAAATTCGTTGAGCATATAGGTTGAGAAGTGTCCTCACACATATTCTCACTATTATCTCCCTTAATAATGTGGCACAATGACATAGCCCTTTTTGAGGGAGCTGGGAGCTTCTACATTAATAAACCTTGTGCCTAACTTGGTCTGTATTTGTGAGGTGCAGATGTGTTAAGCAGGTGTTTGTGAATTTGAAAATGTTCTGCTATGTCTCAAGCCAAGAATGACAGTTTTTTATAATATTGAACCAAGGCAAAACCATATAAGACCTTAGAATTTGAAAGGTCAAACCCGAAAGAACTCATGGATACAAAAACAAAATAATGTTTAAACGTCATGTATTAATGTCCCTCTCCTTCTCTCTCTCTCTCTTTCTCTTTCTCTATTTCTCTCTTTCACTCCCCTTTTCTCTCTTTCTTCATTGAAAGAGAGAATTAAATATAATTTCATTGTTTTAAACAGTTGGCGCTTGCATTCTGGAGTCGGCGGACGCAACATACCATGCATCTGGTTTCAACTGGTCTTTATAAAAATATGCTCCTCATTGTTAAATCTTAAATAAATTATATATATTTTTATAACAATGCATTTGTTCACTATTTTTGTATAAGCGTTAAATTTCAGCATGCCATTAATGCCGACAATGGGAAGATGCTTGTAATGACACAATGAAGACAAGAAGCGACCCATGCCAGCCAGTTCTAGGCGACGACATCTCGACCCATTTTTGTTGATGTTTCCAACATGTGTCTATCGTTTGGATATGTTTGGATATCGTTTAATTCCTCTGGGGGGCTGGTTGCGTTCCCAGGACGTTACTCAACCAAGTAACTCTCCCCGGGGAACCGATAGAATCATATTGGTGCCATGACCAGGATTTATACATATATGTAATGGAACAGGCAATGTATACTATAGAGATTATGTTTCTTAGGGTATTTCATTTAAAACCAATAATCTCATTTCAACGGTTAACAAATTTTACAAATCAACACATATAATAAAATTATATTGCAAGACTTAAAATTTTTGGACCTAAGATAGCATTTAAGTTGACAAATTAAACTTTGATTTTCACTAGCCAATTTTCATTTGTTATTACTGTACCATGTTATTGGCAATATGATAACATAGTTAGCTACAGCTTATTTAAAAAATTTATGTAGTCACACCTGAACAACTAGTAATATGGGAGCATTTTTTTTTTAGTTATGACTGAAAACTCGAAATCACCAAGGGGAATAATTAATTTTCTAATTAGAAAAATAGAATTTTTATGAAGTTTAATTGAATTAGTTACAGTATTTTTAATCATTATACTGAATAAAATTGTTTAAAATCATAATTTATCATCCTTTAAAAAAAAATGTTTCTACATCAAAAAACTTGATAAAAATAAACACCCGAGTAAATTTGGAAACGGATAAAATAATTAAGATAAGAAAAAAATCTACTTTACCTGACAAGCATCTGTGCCAGCACTTAATCGCAAAGCATAATCTTTAGCCACCAGCTGCTTTTCGGTGCCACTAAAAAGAGAAATAATAGACAAATACAGCACACAGGCAATATTTATTCACAATTTTCAACTTCTGCCGGATGCGAACTCAGGTGTGGAGAAGGTGTATTTGGATAGTGAGGTTATTGAAAAGTTTTATCTTGGTGATACCATTGGAGCACAGGGAAGAGCAGGTTCCAATATGTCTTGCATATTTGTTTGAAGTAGCTGAGTGGTCTTGGCTATACATTCAAATATTAGGTTAGTGTAAAAACAATATCGTTTTTTCACATATGTTATTTTTATATATGATTTCTGAATTAATTCATTGATATATATATAGCCATGTTATATATCATTTTGAAGCGCATTTTACGCTCTATCAAATCGTGTTATTCGTTATCGTTCTCAATCTCTTCATTCGTTTTTGCAGGCTTTTTAACAGCATGTACAAAATTCAAATCTGCACGATTTTCTTGTTCCAGTTCAAACTAGGCCGAAAAGCTGCCAAGACAGCTCATGATATCAATGATGCATTTGGCTCAGGAACCATTAACAAAGTGTGGCACAACAGCGGTTCAAGAAATTTTGCAATGGTAACAAGAGCCTCGGTCGCGGCTAGTCAACTGTGGTTGATAACAAACATTTGAAAGCTTTAATTGAAGCCGAGCCTTGCAAAACCATGCGATAAATTGCTGTTGAACTCGAGGTCGACGACTCAAGAGTCGTTCATCATTTAAAGAAAATAGGGAGGTCAAAAAGTTGGATAAATGAGTGCTGCATGAATTGAATGATAATCAAAAAAATCGTCATTTTGAGGTGTCTTCTACACTCCTTCTGCACAACAAAAACGAACCATTTCTCAAGCGGATTGTGACGTGTGATAAGAAGTGAGTCCTCTATGACAACCGGTGACGTTCGCCACAGTGGTCTGATGCCGGAGAAGCTCCACAACACTTTCTGAAGTCCAAATTACACCAAAAAAGGTTACAGTGATTGTTTGGGGATCGGTAGCCAGTCCCATCCATCACATAGAATCTGGGCGAAATGATTACAGCAGAGAAATTACTGCTGAAAAATTAATAAAATGCACCAGAACCTCCAACTTATGTGCCCGAGATTGGTCAATATGAAGGAACAAATTCTCCTCTATGACAATGCTTGCCTGTGTGTTGCTGAACTGACCCTGCAAAAGCTGAACAAATTGAGCTATGAGACACTGCCTTATCCACCATATTCACCAGATCTCTCACCTACTGATTATCACTTTTTCAAGCATCTTGACAACTTCCTGCGCAAAAAATGCTTCAAAAGTCGAGATGATGCCAAATTGGCCTTCAATGACTTCATCGCTTCCAAAACTTTGGATTTCTATGCTAATGGGATAAAAAAACTTGTTTCTTGTTGGCAAAAATGTGTCGATTCTAATGGTTCTTATTTTGATTAATAAAGTTTATTATATATATATATATATATATATATATATATATATATATATATATATATATACACTAGCAAAAGTACCCGTCGTTGACTGGGTTCAAAAACAGCCTACAGAAAATGGACTCTGATTTATGAAAGTAGGATAGGTTATGAAAAGGAAGGGTTGTAAAGAGATAGCTTCGAATTTGGGGCTATCAAAACCAAAACCAAAGCAAAATATGATGAAAGTAAAAATAAAGTAGATAAACCCCATAATTTATTATACCATACCTGTTCACACTGAAACACTTATCACAATATTCTGTGGATCTATATTAAAAAACCTTGTTAAACTTTGTGACATATTTCCATTCTATGGAGGTCAGGTGCGAACGAACACCCTATAATTTTATTATACCATATTTCTTCAAACTGAAACATAATTATCAAAGTATACTTATGCAGATAGATATGAAAAGTTTTATAAAAGTTTGTGCCTATTTCCATTCTATGGAGGCTAGGCATGAACGCAGACCCTACAATTTTATTATATTATCTCTATTTAAGTTAAAACATACTTATCAAAGTATTCTTATGTACATCTATATCAAAATAAACGCTGTTTTTTTAATTTTTTAATTTTTTATTTCCATACTTTGTGGATCAGGCGTGAACGCAGACCCCACAATATTAATGAACCACCGTTCTGCCAGATCAAACATACCCATTCCTGTGTCTCGATACATCTTTTATCATTATATGTAACCAGTTTTTTAAAATAGTCAACAATATAGGAGCCTATTTGTGCCCAGACACACATACACACACACACACACACACACACACATATATACACACACAGACATTCAGCTTTATATTATATATATATATATATATATATATATATATATATATATATATATATACGTTTTATTTTTTGGTACCGTATCTTTCTGTTAAGTTACATTATTGTTTCGGCTACACGGCCGTTTTTTTGGCCGTCTGTAGCGTCCTCAGACTTTTACAGATAAGGTTTTTCTGTAAAAGTCTGAGGACGCTACAGACGGCCAAAAAAACGGCCGTGTAGCCGAAACAATAATGTAACTTAACAGAAAGATACGGTACCAAAAAATAAAACGCATATTTGCTCTACAACAGTATTGAGCACTTTCTTCAGTTTTTATTAATTACCATCTCCACTATATATATATATATATATATATATATATAAAGTGTTTTCATGTAATTGTCCACTGTCTGAACTAAGAATTGTTCCATTGAAGAACTTTTTAAAATTTTATTCACTTCAAACAAGACATTACCACCGAGATATAAAGGTCTACTATGATTAGGAGTTAGATTTATAGGGGGCATTCTAAGTGGGGATTTGCACAGGAAGAGGTTTTTTCACATTATATTTAAATTTTTACATGTTTGTACAGGAAAAGTGGTACAAATGGACTTTAAAGGAAGAGATAAAGACCTGGCCAGAGATAGGTTAGTTTGGAAGTGAATTTCCAAAATCTGTCCGATGTATACCGGCATGTAATACAAAGGTTAATTCAGATATAATGGCAAGATAAAATTAAAATAATTTTATAGAATTAAATAAAATTCATCAAATGTATAAAAAAAAAAGTGTTATGTACTTACGAAACAGCATCATGATGTTGAGCCGTACTAAGTGCATCCCCTTAAAAATAAAAAAAATAAAAAAATACATTTTATAAACCCAGATAGGATCAAGATCAAAACAACAAACACAGCGATCAGGGAATTTTGGGCTTATGCCTTTGTTCTACATGAAAAAACAAATATAATGCTCATTATGTTTGCTAATAACAATGATATACATCTTTTTTTTTACAAGGTGGTCACCACTTATCAAGGCTCGGAAGCATCTCAGGGATAAGGGTTATTGTGTGTACAGTACATTAGTCTGAGGATTTAATAAAAGTATCTACTTAAGGGGGCGGTTCATCAGGAATTTGTTTACGTTGGACTTGAAGACATCCAGGTTGTAGTCAGGTGGGAAGCAGGCAGACAGAACAGAGTTCCACAGGCGTGCACTTCTAAGAAAGAAGCTTTGTTCATGGAATCTACATTTTGATTAAGGCACAGATAAAGAGTAGGGAAAATTTTTGACAGTGGTTTCAGCTAGACGGGTGTTTTTCATAAAAGATTGGCGAGGGGGGACCAGAGATTGGAGCTCAGACGAGCACCTGCCATGGAAATAATGATAAAACAAAGATAGGCTCGCAACGTCTCTTCTGTGGGAGAGAGGTTGCAGGGAAGAGAAAAGGGCATCCCCACTAAGCCACAAAGTCTATTTTCTACTCTGTCAAGGCAGGATAGGCTGTTTTTAGCAGCTCCTGCCCAGATATGGCAGCAGTATTCCATCCTTGGGCGTACTTGGCTTTTATATAGATAGAGAATTGCATCAGCAGTGAGATATCTTCTGGAGAGGTAGAAGGATCCCACCATCTTTCCAGCGACCTTGGCAACAGACTTGATGTACGTGTTCCATTTCAGATCAGGAGTAAAGGTCAAGCCCAGGATCTTGTCAAAACATGGGGCTTCTCCTAGACGAGAGCCATCCATTTCAATTGATGCCAGATAGGTATCAGAGCGTTGATGATGTAAGGATAGGAGTTTGGTTTTAGATCCATTAAAGGTAACCAGCCACGTCTTCCCCCACTGAACCACGCGCTCGAGATCAGAGGAGAGAGAATCAGAGAGAACTTTGTCATTTACAGCCTTTGATGTGTTGCCGTAGATGGTCGTGTCATCAGCATAGATGTCAACGAATGATTTAAGTATGTGTTTAGGGAGATCATTGATGTAGATCAGGAAGAGAGTTGGGCCCAGGATGGACCCCTGGGGTCTCCAGCATTAATACTGCAGGCTTCTGATTTTTGTCCATCGACCACTACTCTTATGAGCCTATCAGAGAGAAATGATTTACCGTAGCTGGAAATCTTGTGAAGTAGGCCTTTATGCCATACCTTGTCGAAGGCCTTTGATATGTCAAGAGCAATTGCCCTAGAAAGGAAGCCTTTGTCAAGAGATTCACTAATCCTATGAGATATAACCATTAGCACATCTGCGGTAGATCTTGCAGAACAGAAACCATATTGCGTGTCACTAAGAAGGTTATTTCTGCTGAGGTGGCTGACTATTTCTCTATTTAATATGGATTCCAGCAACTTACTCATGACACACAGGAGACTTATTGGCCTGTACTGAGAGGGAGATGACTTATCACCTGAATTCTTAAATACAGGGCATACTGATGAGGTTTTCCAGGGTGTTGGAAAGCACTTCTCCTTAAGGCAACACTTAAACAGTTTCGTAAATATGGGAGCTTTTTTAACACTATAATTGGGATGTCGTCAGGGCCAGTTGCTTTACTGGAATCAAGGTTCTTGATTAGCTTAGCGACCTTATGCACAGATATTTGTATGTTACCTAGCGTGTTCTCTGTTATAGGAGGAAATATGGGGAGTTGATGGCCTTTGTCGCATAGGGTAGAATTAGCTGCAAAGTTCTTGGCAAATAGTTTGGCCTTGTCTGATGCTGACAAAATGACCTCAGGTCCATTGATAATGGTTGGGATAGAATGTACACTTCTGTTCAGGATCCTATTTGTTATTTGCCAAAACTGGTGGGAATCAAGCCGCTGATCAGCTACTTTGGATTTAACGGACTGAGCATATAGCTCTCTTGCATTTTTTATTACTCTTTTACAGTGGTTGCTGGCGTTCCTGAAAGCAGCTGTAGTCTCAGTGCATCTATTACGTTGGTAGCTTACATATACTAAAAAAAAAAAAACTAATATTTACAATGAAAAAAAGTTTTACTTACACATTTTGAAAATCTGGATGTGGTTTTGTAGATCCCCGAAAACATCTAAATGTCGACACGTCTGCGGAAAACAAAAAAACAAAAAACAAAAAAAATCATGAGTTTATTGAAGTACAATAAGTACTTATTTCACTCGCAGCCTTTAACATTTCAACATTTTAGTAACAACACCTGAAAGTTGTCCAGCCTAATCCTTTTTTTCATGTTCACATCTTTTTTTTTTACCATTTATTTCTCAATTCTTATAACCGGGTCAGATACTGCTTCTGCAATTTTTTAGATTTTCAGTTCCATGGGAAACTCAGTATTCAACAATTTCTCAGAGTAGCACTTCCAAGCATTCTTCATTTATTGGTAACACTCCATTGTCATTTCTAATGCACTTCAGCAATATTCATATTTGTCTTTGCTATCTGTTTGACTATCCTGAATAGCTCATTTCTTTAATCATCCCTTCGTAGTATATCTGGAAACCTGGCTTGTTCAGCTTTCTCTCTGGCTTTCTATATGTTGTTCATCTTGCTGTCCTCTTTGCCACCAAATAGATTTCCTTATTCATCAAACACATGCACATGCAGCAGACAAACGAACAATCTGGTATTTCTCCATATTAATTTCAATATAAAATCAAATTACTCCATAATGCATTTTAGTTCATTCATGCACAAATATTTTATTCTTTTGTTAAATTGTAAATTACAACCCCCCCCCCCCCCCGCCGATACTGACATGGTCAAGCAAACAAGTCATTGGATGCTCTCCCAATAAATTTTCACAAATATTTTTTATGTTACGGATAAAGGTTTAGCATTTTTGGTGAAAATAAAGTTATGGAGGACAGGGGTGGGCATAACTCTTTGCTTCTCAGTTTTCCCAAGCTGAATCTAGTAAATTTGGAAAGAAATGTTTTTATGCTTCAAATGTCTTCAAATGGGCAAAATCCTTTTAAAACGTACTGAGGTTATGTGAGAAAATAAAGCTGTGTACGCATTACAAATGTTTCTTTTCTGTTTTTTATATCATACATTAGTACATTAGGGGTCATTTCGAGTTAAAAGATTATTTATTGTACTCATCTGAACTAGAGAAAATCATGATTAAAATGTGTATGTCTCGTGTAAAAAGCTAATGAAGAATATGAAATATGGCCGCCGTTCTGTAGACCGACAGGTGATCAAAAAGTCAGATAGCGCGTACCGGAAAACGAAGTGAGACCAAATTGAAAACTCGGAAATTTAAAAATGAAAAAACTTTAATAGTTAATATTTTTAAAATAAATAATTTAAACAATTTTTTATTTTTTTACAAATGTGAAATGCAAAATAATAAAAAAAAAAATTATTTTTACTTATGTAGAATAAATAAAACAAAATAATTTTCAGCAAAGTTTTTAAGTAAAATTTTTTTTAATTTAAAATTGAAAAATAATTTAGACCACTTTTAATGTTAATATTAGCAACCGAAACCGAAATTGTTTTTCACGTTTTCTTTGTTATTGTTGTTGTTGCATTTATTTTACATAAGTATAAAATAAAATTTGTTTAAATTGTTTCTTTTAGAATTTCTGAGTTGTCAATTTGGTCTCATTTCGTTTTCCGGTATGCTCGATCTGACTTTTTGATCACTTGTCGGTCTACTGAACATCTACTGAGCGGCGGCCATATTTCATATTCTTCATTAGCTATTTACACGAGACATCCATATTTTAATCATGATTTTCTCTAGTTCAGATGGGTATAGTAAATAAACTTTTAACTCAAAATAACTCCTAATGTACTAATGTATAACATAAGACATAGAAAAGAAACATTTGTAATTCGTACACAGCTTTATTTTCTCATATAACCTCAATACGTTTTGAAGGGATTTTACCCGTTTGAAGATATAAAGAATTTGAAGCATAAAAATATTTCTTTCCAAATTTACTTTGCTAAAGCTTGGGAAAACTGCGAAGCAAAGAGTTATATGTTTTGAAGACATTTTACCTTCAAATGTTTGTTCATGGTATTTGATTTGTTTGTTTTGTAGAGAAAAATTGCTGTTTGTTTTTCTTCTTTTATTGACTTTGCAGAACATGATTGAGTTTTATAAAGGGAAAGGAAAAAAACACAATAACATCAATGTTTGGTACATTTTAAGTCAGAAAGCCAGTAGCTTCAGACAGCCTGAACTGGTAACAGTATTGTCTGATTTGCATCCTTACACTCTAGAATTTGATTCATATGCAGGTATTGTATTAATAATGCAAATACACTGTGGCAGATTTTCTTTTTTTTTTTAGGGTTGAACTGAAATAAAAAAAAAAAATGATGATAACAGGTCAACTGGAGCAACTACCCCACATACTATGTAAGAATTTAATAATCATATCAAATTTATTGGCAAAAAAATAGCAAAGTGTAACACGTGATGTAAAAGGACAGTTGTATACGTCTGTATATTATCTGAATGTTTTGTCTAAGGCGATTTTTAATCCTGAATATGAAAGACATCGTCACTACCACTGGTAGGCTGTTTCAGGGAGCAGAATCACTGATGAACAATATTGCCATGTTTTAATGAGATGCAAAGTACTTGTGGTACATCTTTTGCTGGGTCCCACAGATACCACAAAACTGGCGCTGGGGTGAAAATTTTCTTGAAAGGTAGATATAAATTTCTGTTGATTATGTTTCACATTAGAATCAGGTCCCCTCACTTCCTCTGCTGTTCAACACAAGATCAGATAATGCAAAAAAAGAAAAAATGTAACAAAAACAGAAAAACTATTTACATACCTGAAAAAAGTTACTAGAAACCCGGACATACTGTTTTAGGCTTGGCCGGCTCGTGAAGTATCCGGTCCAAAAACTGTATTGATTGTCAGCATATGGGAAGAAGTCATCTTTTTTTGTAGACCATGTGATATTAGCTTTATTAACGCTGTACAGGTAACATGAAGGTGTTGAGTATAATAAGTTCACGTTGCTGCCATTGGCTTGCTAAAACAGAAAATTTTTTTTAATTCATTTATTCCACCAGTTTTTATCCAATCAAAAGAGTTCTGGCCGGATTTAGTATATAATCAATGAAATAGATTGAAATTCTTTTTATCATTAAGTAACTTTTGTGAAATTTTAAAGTATCAGACATTATTTTCTAAATTTCAGTTTCTTTGGAGTAGTTTAAAGGGGGGGGGTAGGAGGAGGTGGACTAATATTAGGACCGCTAAATTAATAAACCGATCATTATGAATTTTAAAATACAGGTTTGTCTCTTGTTTTTTTTAAATTTATTTATTCCACTCTAGTTTTTATTTTATTTTTTTTTTTATCTGATCAATAAAGTTCTGGCCAGATTTAGTATATAATCGATAAAATAATGAAAAAAAAAAAAAATTTTAATCCAAGCAATTCTTTTGAAATTCTAACAAAAAGTACGAAACATCAAAAAAATATTTTCTAAATTTTAATTTTTTTGGAGTAGTTTAAAGAGGGTGGGTGGGTAGGTGAATTAATAAGAGCACTGATAAACTAATAAACCGATCATTATGAATTTTAAAACATAACTTCTTGTCAAAAAGGGTGAAAGCTATTTATGAAAATTTCACTAAGTTCAGAAAACAGTAAGAGTTACAATTATTTTTTTTTATTTATTCATTCCACTCTAGTTTTTAACCAACCCTATTGTTTTTTTTTATTAAATATTTCCTTCAAAATGATATGTATCATCAGAAAGTAAAAAAAACACATCTAAATACAAAGAGAAATGTTCAGTAATAAACCAACTCTTAGTGTGATATAATATATATATATATATATATATATATATATATATATATATATATATATATATATATATATATATACTCATCCACATATAGTACTGTTTTGCTGTTTCACAGCTCATCAGTCCAGCTAGACAAGCAACTACCTCAAGCCAGGATCGAAACCCGATCACCCAAACGACAGTCAGAGCTTCATATAAGAAACTCTACAAAACTCGTTTCTTATCGTTGAGCACTTTACAGTTGAAATAAAGTTGATCAATTTAGCTCGCATGCGTAGATCATCATATAATGATTAGATCACTGTGACTGACATTAAAAACATTTAAAAAATAAATGTTTAAATTTCAACAATATTTCTTGCGGTTAACGGTGGCCGAATGGATTTGGTCCTTGCTAATGGAGTCAGAGATGGCTTCGTTGCCTGGTTCAGATCCATCAACCGATGTTAATCGTGACACCCTGCACTGATGATTCCCAAAAGGATGAAACACTAGTGTCTGTAGGTATTTAATAATTATTATAGTTAATGATTATATATATATATATATATATATATATGCATGTATGTATATATATATATATATATATATATATATATATATATATATATATGTATGTATATATATATATATATATATATATATATATGTATGTATATATATATATATATATATATATGTATGTATATATATATATGTATGTATGTATATATATATATATATATATATATGTATGTATGTATATATATATATATATATATATATGTATGTATGTATATATATATATATATGTATATATATATATATATATATATATATATATATATATATATATATATATATATATATATATATATATTAGCTGTCCCTAGCGGGCATAGGCTGGGAATTAAATTAATTTAGTTTTAATGATACACAAGAAATAACAAATGTATAATCAGAAAAAATAAAATTTCACAAAGTAATTAAAATGGCCGACATGTTTTTTCAAGAAACAGAAAATTATTTGAAGTAAATTATCTTTTATAAATAATTTTTTGCAAGCAGGTTTTTATATTTTACAAAGTTAATCTGTAAAATAGACAATTTGTTTTACAAGAAAGTGAAATCAATAAATCAGTAGGATAAAATAAAATTTTAAAAATCATTTTAAAAATTTAATTATAAAATTAGACCCACCTGAATGCATTTCATTTTTTTTATAAACAAAGCAGCAATTAAAAAAACGCACACACAAAACAAAAAAGAAACTAACAAGAAAAAAATAGAATGAATATGTGACCCTACGAAATTTGAAAGTATTTAAACTACCAAATAGAAAGCTATTTCAATTGGCTTTAAAATTTTTATCACATCATTATGTAATAAAAAATTCAAAATTTTGGAAGCTTTTTATATCTGATAATTTTATAAATAGTGAATAAAAAAAACAGTAACTTATTAAAATTGTAATTTGATAACAATAGAGTCCAACTAATAATTTAATGACCATACGATGTTGTAATAATTAAATTTAACCTCCAAAATTCTATTTAAAAAAATAATTTGGTGAATAAACAAAACAAAATGGCGTAAAAAATAAATAAATAAATAAATAAATAAAAAGTGAAAGTACAAAAACTGACTGGCAACGCTATTTAGGTACAGCTAGTGTATATTATATAAAATTAGGTCTGTGCATATTATATAAAATTAGGTTTGTGCATATACATTTCTATAGACAGGATACACTCCTGAACTAATTAATCCATTATTCACTGCTAAACTAATAAACCGATCATTATGAATTTTAAAAGGCATAATGTGGGAGTAAAGTGATTTAAAGTTTATTTTTATACAATTAAAGTAAAAAAGGGGGTGGAAGCCTTTCATAGAAAATTTCGTTAAGTTCAATTTTTAAAAATATTTTCAGTAAGTATTTGACATTAATAAATATTTTCTATATCTCAGGTTTTTTTTAAGTTGTTTAAGGAGAGGGGGATAATATGACCTCCCATTTAAAAATTCAAATGTTTCAGATTTACACTGAATTTGATTAGATACCGATTACACTGAATTTGATTAGATACCGATTAGACAAGATTCACTAAATTTAAATTTCTTAAACTCAAGCATTAAATTAAAAAATTTTACTAGAACCAAAATCATGTAATAGATTTTAAACACAATTAAAATAAGACTTAGTATCACAATATTCTTAATCTTTCTAAGGGACATATAAAATAGTTTAAAACTGTCCTGTTCAGGGAATTAATTTTACCCGTCCTGAAATGGGTATTCCTTTGGTTTCCATATAAAATATATCAAATATCTACACAAATATTTTCAATATGGCATCAAAGTGTTGAAACTTACTTTTTTATTGATATGATATATCAATTTGTCCAAGTTCTTAAACCAGGTACCAGCATTGCTGTATTGGAAGTCAGAACCCATCGTCACCAAAAGGTGGTTTGTCTTCAATTTAACGGACTAAAAGAAGAAGAAGTTTTTATATGAATAAAGTGGAAAACTGAAATTGCAAAATCATCTGCTTAAAAGCATTCAACCATTTAAATTTCAGGAGTTTGATAAGGTTTACACAAATGGAAATACAAATTTCTACAACTTTCCCTGGTTGATTTAAGACTTAAACATTAAAAAAAGATTGATTCTCTGATGTAACCAAAAAATGATCTCATTTGTTTAACTCTAAAAACCTTCTAGTATATGGATATTTGAACATGGTACAATGAATAAAGGCATTGATTAGCAATCAGTTCTAAGTGACAGTCTTCTGGAGATTGAGGGTCCGACCATAACTACAACTAAAAATAAAAAAATAATTAACACTTCTACTGTATCATGGCTGACTGAATGAGAACAATCTACTTTTGTAGATTAATTCAAATGGTTTGGTTTGAAATTCCAAAGTCGGAAAAGGTGCACCTTAAGAAAATCTATACTTACATTGGCTGAAACGTTTTGAAAATCAAGATGAGAATAGTTATCCAGATAATCCAAATAATGAAAATTATCAATCTTCATCTCAAATTCCGAAACGTGACATCAATAATTTCATCCGTATAAATTGTATATGATACAAAAATTGATAAAACTTTGAATGTTTGTGCATGAATGATTTAGATGGTGGGGGGGGGAGGAGTAAGAGGAATGGTGAGAGAAATGGGATCATCAAATCCAAAGTGATGATTATTGATTGTAGTGTTGGAAAGCTCCCAAAAAGCGGAAAGTTCCCTTATTCAGTTTGTGGAAAGGGAGTCTGGTGCAATTCAATATTTTGTGGTACTTGTAAGAATTGGGTATACAAGTGCATTGAAATTACTGGTAGGTGGAGAGATGGGGAGCCAGTTTGTGTGCAAGAAGTGTAAAGCAATGGCGATCGATGAGAACTCAGATATGGCAAAATTATTGGAGGTTGTTGAGAAGTTTTATTAGCTTGGCGCACAGGGTGAAGACTCCTCCCTCAGTTGGCAATGCACTGGTTAATGCTGGCATAGATTCTCTGAATTTACTCTATTCTCCACTATTAACTCTTAAATCGCACTAGCACCTGTTTGTGCACCAATGATACCATGAGCCTCTATATACTCTCTCGACATTTGAGTTCTCATCAGTCTCCATTTACACTTCCTGCACATAAATTGGTTATCATCTCTCAACTCATCCTTAAAATTACACTGTCACTTGCAGTTCTTGTCCAAAATTCAACCTAACAAAAACACAGCAAAATCTTCATGATGTATGTATCCATCACAAAATTAAGATGTCATATTCCAAAAATCATGTAAATTGATCCAGTAGTTTTTAAGATCAAATTTTATGAGCAAGCAAAAAGGGACTGTTTCACGTCGCCATCTTGAAAAAAGGGGCAGATAACTCCACAATAATTAAAATTTGCAAAATCAGTCCTGTTATGATTTTCCGTTGATTATTTAAAAATTACTTGAAAACAATTTTCTTTATGAGAAAAAAAAAATCTACTTGATCAATTTATATGATTTTTGGAATGACATTTTCATTCTGTCACAGGTGTGTATACTATAAAGATTTCTGTATTTGTTTTTTTTTTTTATTTAGGTTAAATTTAGTACAAACACCTCACCTGCTCCCCTTGAGCTTCAAAAGTATCACTCATCCATATAATTTCTCCACATTGGAGTTTGTAATATTTTTGACTACTACTTCAAGGAAGTAGGAATAATTAATGTAATGAAGTTGGCCCGTTAATTGCTTATTTTATTGTAAACGTTTGTCTACAAAAGAAATATGTTTTTTGTGGAACAGTGTCATATACGTGCATCTATTCGCATCTTGCTTGAGAGAGAGGGAAAGAAAAAAAGGAAGAAAGAAAGCTAGGAGTTTTTGGTTTGGATGCGAAAACATCTTTTTGTATATTGTATCGTAAAATAGATCCTGTTTTATTTCTGTGGCCATTACAAATTCTCATTAGTCACCATTGTCTTAGACTTGCAAGCAAGCTGGCTATCATCTATCAACCTACGACCATCATGTTTGGTTTAACAATCGTTTTATATGCTGGCATATGTTGGACAGCTTTCAGAAACAGCCTTCCAAACTAACCTATCTCTGGCTAAATCTTAGTTGATCACTCCTTATCTCAAATTAATCCTTCTCACCATCTTCCACATTTTTCTTGGCTTTCCTCTGCCAACTGAACCTACTACCTCAACTGTTCTACTTAGTCGACAGTAGTAACCGTTTTAAATAAAAGATTGTATGAGTTTAGATTAAATCTGCTAACAAACCTGTTCCTTCACCCAAGTCAAGAAAGGGCCAATTCTGTTGTCCACATTGTATTCTTGAAGTCTTTTGTTGTCCTGAAAAGATAAAGCATAAAAATTTCTTCAGGCAAATCTAATTAAATAATTTTACTATTTGTCAAGCTACCAAAGAAAAAAAATCATAAAAATTTATTTTGATAAATATAAAGTTGCATGAATTTTGCTGCAGAATATTTATTTTAACTTTTAGAAATAACTAGTGAGATTCACCTGGCATTTCTTATATGGAGATATACTGGTCGGAAATAATTTCAAACATAGTTATTTCTACAACTTTTGACTTGAAAAGTTAAAAATATTTGCAATGCAAGATCAAGAAATTGTAAAGAAAAAAAATGTAAATGGATTTGTTTTAAAATGCTAGAATTTAATTTATTGTGCAGTTGTAGTACTATGATAAACAGGAGAGCGGAATACAATTAAACAAAATTTTGTAACATTTTTACACTTAGGCAGTGTCAGGAGTATATATAAAGTAGCCAAATTTTTCCCCATTACATTGACCGAGATAGCTTAATAAATAAAAGCTACATCTGTTTAGTCATTCATTTTCATCCTAAATTAGTCAGTGTTATAAAACAAACAAATAAAAAAAATTCAATTCAATCAAATTAATCTGTTCAGTTTTGATCAATATTTTAAAATTTTGTCTTATTCAATACAATTTAGTTGGCAAAAAAAACAAAACAATTATGCTTCATTTATCCATTTATTCATTACAGACTATTATCCTCATCGTCTAGTTGTGGTTTTGCAATTTCTTCAGATAAATCTAATTAAATAATTTTACTATTGTCATCAAGCTACCAAAGAAAAAAAAATCATAAAAATTTATTTTGATAAATACAAAGTAGCACGAATTATGTTCAGAATATTTATTTTAACTTTTAGAAATAACTAGAGATATTCACCTGGCATTTCTTATATGGAGATATACAGGTCGGAAATAATTTCAAACATAGTTATTTCTACAACTTTTGACTTGAAAAGTTAAAAATATTTGCGATGCAAGATCAAGAAATTGTAAAACAAAAAAAAAAAAAATGCAAATGAATTTGTTTTAATTATTTAACATTTTGATACAATAAAAATATCTTCAGAGATATTCATTGTTTAATTTTAGTTTTGTTTTATGAAAATCTATTTTAGAAAATTGAATTTCATTTTTAGAAAATTGAATTGCAGTTTTAATATTTCAGTTATTTTATGGACCTAACCGATGATTGTCCCACTTTCCGCAGTGACTCCCAGACTGAATCAAAGGAAAATGCCAATAGTGTCTTTACATTGAAAATTTAACCTTTATTGAAACTTATTTGAATTTTCTGTTAGTATATTGCTTTCTATAACATACAAATATGGACTTATATATATATATATATATATATATATATATATATATATATATATATATATATATATATATATATATATATATGAACAAATGATTAATAAAACATGTTAAAAGACATCTTGAAAAAGAGTTAAAAACATATTTAATTTTAAAAAAGGAAGCACAAGATAAGTGGATAGTCCTTAATCCGCGGAGTTTCGAAGAAATACTCTCCTTCTCATCAGAGGGCAGGAATTAGCAAAATGCAGGATCGGATTTTGTATATAAAAGTATTTAATGAAACTACAAGTAAGTCACAGATCTTACTTGGTTAAAAAAAAGGGTGAGGTATATATATATATATATATATATACATACATATATATATATGATGATTGCAACGTCTTGTCAGACGAATGCCACTCCCTCAGACATTTAAAATCCATGAGCCCAAATGTCTGAGGGAGTATCTATACAAATATGATGTTACAGAGTCTTAGCTTTGTATGACAGCTAAGTCTCTCTCTCGGTTCAAAATGTTGAGATCCAGCAACAAGCAAGAGCAAGATAGCCAGCAACAAATTAAACTGCAGGCCAGCTTAATGCGGGTACTGGTCTTCCGCTTTATGGTTTTTTAAATCAGAGATTTGCTTCTCCTAGAAAGGTTGCCTTCACCACGGCTTACGGGAGCCCTCTCTACCCCAATACACATATACACACACACAAATATACACGGTGCTAGTTGGCCGTTTACCCAGAAAAAGAGTTCATTCGCCCTTTATATATATATATATATATATATATATATATATATATATATATATATATATATACATACATACATATACATATACATATATATATATATATATAGTAATTTCTAAAATATATATGGCGATTAAGCTACACTGAATATTCTGTGTTTCATCCAACTATAGGATTCGTCAGGCTTATGCGCGAATTCTGTCGTTGCTTCTTGTTTTTATATATGTTGAGGATTTCTAGTTGGCCAATCAGCTTTCTAGTATCCACCGCGTCCCTTCCTATCAGCCAATGGGCATGCATTTTATCAAACAAAGGATCTGTTTTAGAGCTAGGTTAGTGGTTTTAGGTGGCCGTTCTCCTTTTTTTTTTTTTTTTTATACATATAAATATACCTATGTGTACATAATAATGCACATATATATACATATATACATACATATATATATATACATATATATATATATATATATATATATATATATATATATATACATATATGTGTGTGATCGTTTATGTATATTCATGTTTATTTAATTTATTTATTTGTTTGTTTTCTATTGTTATTGTTAGTTTTAACGCTATTTTGTATCGCTATCCTAGAGTAAGTTTTATTTTGTGAACACAGTTGTTTGCTATTTCCCGCCTACAGTTTAATAGATTTTGAGGTTCTTTAAAGTACAGGATAGAAAATTTTTCATGGAGGCATAATTTACATGGGTCGTCTAAATGTCTGCATGTGGTAGCTTGTCTCATTATTTTCCATTCGACTACCGGCGAATGTCTGCTTTCTTTGAGTTCCCAGTATTTATTTGCTAGTGTTGTTTTTATACATGCAGACATTTAGACGACCCATGTAAATTATGCCTCCATAAAAAATTTTCTATCCTGTACTTTAAAGAACCTCAAAATCTATTAAACTGTAGGCGGAAAATAGCAAACAACTGTGTTCACAAAATAAAACTTACTCTAGGATAGCGATACAAAATAGCTTTAAAACTAACAATAACAATAGAAAACAAACAAATAAATAAATTAAATAAACATGAATATACATAAACGATCACACACACACATATATATATATATACATGTATGTATATATGTATATATATGTGCATTATTATGTACACATAGGTATATTTATATGTATAAAAAAAAAAAAAAAAAAAAAAGGAGAACGGCCACCTAAAACCACTAACCTAGCTCTAAAACAGATCCTTTGTTTGATAAAATGCATGCCCATTGGCTGATAGGAAGGGGCGCGGTGGATATTAGAAAGCTGATTGGCCAACTAGAAATCCTCAACATATATAAAAACAAGAAGCAACGACAGAATTCGCACATAAGCCTGACGAATCCTATAGTTGGATGAAACGCAGAATATTCAGTGTAGCTTAATCGCCATATATATTTTATAAATTACTAACTAACTCTACCTACGTATTGAGCACTTTTGAAGTAAATACTTAAAGTTTACGCATAAATCTATACTTTCGTATATTAAATTTATGTGAATAAATGAAGTAGTTATATATATATATATATATATATATATATATATATATATAAAACATAAAACGTTGTATATATATATATATATATATATATGAGTGAACTGAGTTACCTGGCATTGGCTGGCTAGTAAATAGTTTGCCCCCTCCCCTCACACACTAGAAATGAATGAAAGAATAAAAAAAAAAACAGGTAACTGAAATAATCAACATGAATTTTGTTTAGAAGATATGAATTAATTTTCTTGATAGCCGATAACTTTTCTCAAAAACTGATAAAGTTAATTTATGTTCCTAAGAAAGAAAAAAAAAATCAAAGTTCACTTTTTCAGTAAGTATCAAAATAATGTTTTCAAGGAGCTCCCAACCACCCCAGGCAACCATTTTTACTCAAAATATAATCAAATCAATAATTTTGTTTGTATATGTACAAATAAGATTAAGACCCAGACCCATGAAAAACTAGATTTTTTTTTAATAATTTCTTTATATGTGCTACTTCTGTCATCTCCAGATTTGAAAATTGATATATAGGGAATTTGGACTTGTGGAACAAATTAGATTTGGATTTTAGCCAGTAGAAATAGCTATTAAAGGGTCAAAATTTAAAAAAAGTTGAAATATGGCCGGCGTAAGTTAACTAAAAATGTTACTTCTACACATGCGCTATATACATTTATACCTTTATCAATATTATTTTGCTCAAGTTTTTATATGTGCATGGACTTAGATCACATGGTAATGAATAATATTGGCAAGCTATATGTTTTGGTTTGATTCTAGATGATAGCACACAAGTCATATTTTATTTTAACTTTTAAAATGATTACTATACATTGGGTACAATATAATAATCAATAGAGCATTGGCTCTATAATAATAAATATGAAATTTGCATGAATTAAAATATATTTAAATATATTTTATGACCAGGCAATGCCAGGCGGCCTGCTCATTAAACAATAAATTTACATTTTTAACAATCCTCAATCATTTTTTTCAGATTTATGGATTTTATTCCCGTATTTGCCAATCTGGGCACATTACTGTGATGCATTTGAATTTAAATTTTATCAGACAAAATACTAATGAAGCTCATGGGTACGTTTATGCATTTCCTTATTTCAGTTTGTGAGTGGGAAGCTGATAAAATTTCAAGCCAGAAAAAGATACACATTATTTCATGCCCCTCCCCCTCATGTCTTGCCAATCATATAGTACTGATTTTGTTATCCTACACACTCACACACTCAGCAATCTTAGCTCTACATACATTTGAACTTTTCACCAGAATTGACTGACAGTCATTATAAGTTCCCAAAGATGAAAACTTAGACATGGTTCTAAATTTTTTTACTAAACGTTAGGCGGACGACAACTATGAATAGAAAGAAAAACATGAGAGAAAAAAAGAAAAAGCCGTTATCTTTTATGTAAAAGATTGGGCAAAAGGTGCCGTAAAAAATGGATGTTCAAGGTAACAAAAGTGATCAGATAAAAAAGTCAGAATATTCAAATGAATATTCTGACTTTTTCTTTGTGAATGAGAAATAGTTGAATTATCAAAATGACTCCAGAACCTACAAATTCTCATTGATAAAATGTGAAAACTCTATGATCAAGAACTCAACCGACACTCAATACTTACCAGACTCACACTTAATTCGCTTACTGAGTCTTGCTCATTTTATGGTAAAATGAGCAAGACTCAGTAATTTTTATGCAGAAAGAATCCTTATTACATTTTGAGCTATTTAAATCTTATGTGGATTACCTTCTAAATTAGTTATCGGTATACTTTAACTTGACCCCTTCTCTTTTTCACTCACAAACTAATATTGTCTATTTAACTGTTAAATGTATTTTTTGCTTATTGGTTAGATGTATTAAACCAAATGAATTTAGATCTTTTCCTTTATATTTCTTTTCTGTATTAATGAAAATATTTGTATTTGAATTTCTAACTTAGTTATCTTGTATTACTTCGCATTTGTTTGCCAAAGTCTTTTTCTTTACTTTCATTTTTGTCTTGAATCAGAGAATCCATTCCCATATTCTTTCTTTTTTTTTTTAATCATAACTCTGGAACCTTGACTTTTATTTTATATATATATATATATATATATATATATATATATATATTTTTACTATTGTGTTTCATATAAGCTTTTGTAGTTCTAAAGAAAGTGGGATATTGTGCAAGTGCATAGAACAACTAAAGAACATACCATAATTGGTGCATCACCACAGAGTTCATCGAAACAAAATCCAGGTGGAGGGTCATAACCATGGAGAAGAATACCAGAGAATAAATCGGAAGAAGCACCTAAAGGCAAAAAAAAAAAAAGGCAAAAAATTATAAAAAAGATTAATCTGGCAAAAGATGCAAGAAAAACGTTTTTATCAATCAAGAAGAAAATATAAAAATTACACAGGGTGATTCATATTATTTGGATTATTCAGACTACCGTTCTGATCTACAGTATTATTTTCACATTTTGGTCGATGGAACCTCTGATTTTCAATAGCTTTGTGGATAAAATCATCTAGATGATGATGAAAAGCATGACCGAAACTCCATGTTTATGATTACTTAACTTGCCCTTGATCCTTCTCTTGTAATGCTGAGTGCATAGCAAGGAGACACCAAGTACCATTTTTAAGGTCTTTGGTATGATTATCGAAACAGCAACAACGCCTCAAGAGAAGAGCTTGTTGTAGGAAGAATGAATTGCAGCAAGAACAAACAATGGCATTTGATATGAATAGGATTTGGAACATTAAATTTAATCATTAAAGTATTGCTTGATGATTAAATAATTAATTAAAGCAGATTGTTTTAAAATTCTTCATGCAACTGGAAATAGTATGTAAATATTTAATATTCCCTAGAAACTTTGTCCTTTGGAGGAATCTTGATCAATTCAGAGTGAATGTCATATCAGTTTATGAAACTATAAAAAAAAAAATAAATAAATATTTAATCTATGGTGGTAGCTTGCTCTTGTTCTGTCAGCCATGACCAAGTAGAAATCTTAAGTTATAATTGTATTTTTAGTATCGTTTGTACTGAGGATTGAACCGTTAGCTTCCAGAGGATTGCTTATTACTGAGCACTTTTATCTACGACCAAAATATTGATGAGAATAGTAATCCAAGTGATACAAATTATCAATCTTCATCTCAAAAATTCCTAAACATAAAAAAAGGATTGTTTGCCACATTATGAAGATAAACAAAAGTAGAAATAGAAAATATGTATATAAAAAGAGATTTTAAAAAAACATTTTAAAAAATTAAAAAAGATTTAAAAAATTTTTTTTCAAATACTGACCCAGATTCTGATTAGCCTTCCAAACCATTTCTAATTCTTTAGTTTGTTTTCGTTTAGAAATATCTTGATAATCAGCACGACCAAAGAATAAGCCATCAAATCCCATCTGAAAATAAGTAAAATGGTTACATTTTTTTTTTTAGTCATAACTTCAAAATTATGGAGGGCGTTTATGAAGATCAAGTGGCCGATCATAGTTGAAGGCAACCCAAAGGTTCTCTTTTCATTAACTGCTACACCGAGGTGTAGAGGGGCCCATTACTCCATGTCTATGATTATTCAACTTGCCCTTGATCCTCCTCTTATAATTGTGAGTGTATAGCAAGGAAACACCAAGTACCATTTTTAAAGTCGTTGCTATGATTACAGAGTATCTGATCTTCCGGCCCATTAACGAACACTTATATGTAGATGAAATCCTATAAAAGTGAGAATAATTTTTTTTTTTTTAATGAATTTTAAAATGCTAGAATTTAATTTATTGTGCAGTTGTAGTACTATGATAAACAGGAGAACGGAATACAATTAAACAAAATCTTGTAACATTTTTACACTCAGGCAGTGTCAGGGGTCTATATAAAGTAGTCAAATTTTTCCCCATTACATTGACCGAGATAGCTTAATAAATAAAAGCTACATCTGTTTAGTCATTCATTTTCATCCTAAATTAGTCAGTGTTATAAAACAAACAAACAAAAAAAATTCAATTTAATCAAATTAATCTGTTCAGTTTGGATCAATATTTTAAAATTTTGTCTTATTCAATTCAATTTAGTTGGCAAAAAAAACAGAACAAAAAAACAATTATGCTTCATTTATCTATTTATTTATTTTCCTTATCTTTTAGTTCTTGTTTCACAATGTTTCGGCCAACTGTTCCTCTGGCCTTCTTCAGGTGGTTAACCGTGACGGGATAGGAATGCTGAATCTCCTAACTGCATACTCAGCAATTACTGCCTTCGATAGTTGTTGTCGTCTCACCATGTTCAGGGCCCATGGAGCAGTGGAGAGAGACATTGAATCTCTATGGTTCCAGGTGAGCATGGTCAGAAGATAGCAGTTTCAATCCTACCCAAAGCCGTCCAAAACGTGGTGAGATGACAACAACTATGGAAGGCAGTAATTGCTGAGAATGCAGTCAGCATTCCTATCCCATCGCAGTTAACTGAAGAATAATTGGCCGAAACGTTGTGAAAAAAATATATCGAATATGAGGATAATATTCCGCAATAAATAAATGAATAAATAATACAAATTACTCATCTCGATAACGATTCCAATTAATTAAATAAATTATGCTTCGATTGCCACATAAGGTGGTAGAAATGTACATGGAAGAGGATACAATAGCCCAACATCTGTTCAAATTCATTTTGAATTTAGTTGTTTGCCACATTTATTACATCACTTAGAAGTCTATTCCAAGATTCTGATTGAAAAAGCATTCCTCTTTTGATCCAATCAAAATTGGCAATGGAATAGTTTCTTGTAGTGTCTGCGTAGACCTCTTTCTGGTGTAGGAGTAAATAATATGCCCTGAGTTCGGAGGTATATCATAAAGTCCATAGAAGAGATTGTAGGCCAAAATAAGATCAATGCATGATCATTGAGAAAAGGTTGATGCTTTTTGAATCGCCTTTTATAATGCATCTTCGATAAACCCTGCATCATTTGAGCAACCAGTCTTTGAACTCTCTCCAGATGCTGAATATCATGCATTAGATATGGAGAAGAGGTGTGGAGACCATACTATAACAGTGGTCTAACGTAGAGAGACAAAGAAGGAGAAATATTTCAAGAATGAGTTTGCAAAAAGTACATTGTATGAGAAATAGGATACTCCTTGTTTTGTTAGCAACCTGAATTCAATGTTTAGATGGCTTGAAGGAAGAATCAATCAGAAGGCTAAGATTTTTGTCTTATTCACATACTTAAGCAGAGCAGAGTCATCACTGAAAGTAAGAGCAAAGTCAAAAGGAGTACTCATTGCAATATACCAGCATTTATCAACATTAAGGTCTAATGGACCATTCAACGGACCATTTCCAGACACATTGAAGGCTATAGATTGTCAATTTCGTTTGTACAAGCTACTATTTTGACATCATCTATAAATAGGAGCATGTTTTCATCAAGATGTACTACGATCAACACCCATTACATAATTTTTCATAATTTAAGAAATTTTCGCTTCAACAATTGCTAATATTATGGGTATGCCTTAGGGTAATAATCTTTCACATTTTTTAACACATATGACATACAAACTGTTCTAAAATATACAAAAGTTAATTATTTAGGAAACACTTAATATTTATTAATCATTTTTTTCAGGAGATAATTTGATGCTTCTAGATTATAATAACAAAAAAATATTGAATTTCAAGTAAAACAAATGCACTCACACAATTGTGATGTCGCAAATAGTAACAGATCCAAAAATTTACGAAAAACGGCAAAGTAGAAAAATAATTATTGATGAAAAATAGGTTCCAATAAAGTTTAGATGAGGAATAAAATTTGTCTGACATTTTGAATTACGTTCATTACGTGACGTAAGCAACAGAACTTGATTATCTCCCCTGTCAACTTATCTCTTTTTTTTTTTTTTAGTAAGCATAACAGTGATTTCATTTCATTTCACAAATTTCTTTTTTCATTAATAATTATTTTTCTATCTTATCATTTTTCGTAATTTTTGGATATGTTACTTTTTGAGACCTGATAATTATGTAGATACCATTTATTTCACTTAAAATTCATTACTTTTTCGTTATAATATAGAAGCACTGATAATTTTATAAAGATTAAAGGCACACCTGAAATACAATCCAGATAAGAATTAAGTTTCTCCATCAAAAAATTTGCAAGCAAGATAAAAAAGAAAGTTTTCAAATGAGGGAAAAAATATACAACCTGTGCAAACAAGGATGCCATTTCCTTTGAATGACCGAAAGGATCAATCTGCCAAGCCACCCTAGGTCGTGCACATTCACCAAAAGTTGAAGAGAGCATATCAAAACCCAAAGTATGTTGGTCTATAATGGCGCTGTAATGTGTGGTGGCCTCATCATTCATGCACCAGCCACCAAGAATGAACTCCAAACGACCTGGAAACAAAAAGATGCAAATTTATTTGACATTTGTTGGCATATAAGTCATTAGGTACTTTAGGTAAATATTACATTAGGCAAATATTATACATTAATTTAAGAATTCTATTTGGGAATGGTATTGAAAACAAAGAATGAGACTATAACCACAGGCTTCAAAGATGTGCAAAATGATAATTCATTTTAATTGACATATTCTTGAGTGGCTTTTAGCCTTGATAAGTGGTGAAATGCCGTTTGTTTTTCCCAATAAAGTCAAGAATTTCAGATTCTCTTGACTTGTTCCCTCCAACCCTCTCTGTCAGCTATTGTTGTCAACATGTCTTCTAGATGGCATTTCACCATTTATCAAGATTAAAGGCCACTCAAGAATAAGTGTCAATTAAAATGAATTATCTCTGAAGCCTGTGATCATACAACAGTTTCACACGTTTTCATGCAGTCGTTTGCATCATTATTGAATTCTACAAAATTTTTCATGCTACATCATATAGTCCCCTCTCTCCATATTCGATGCTTGGCTCAGTTTTGTAGTCTGGCAATAGCAACTTCTGTCTGCCTCATTCTCAGATCTTTGACTGTCTTTCACTGGACCCAGCGTGCTTCTGAATCAGGGGGAAGGGCTTCAGAAGTTTAAGGGGTGAACATTAGAAAAGGGGCATTATCTCTCTGATATCTATATATCTATTTTATTTATTATTAAAATTCTAATTGCTAATTTTCCGTAATTTTTGTGAATGATATCTACTTTTTTTTTAAACAAATATATTAAATGGTTTTCCTTTAACTGCCATATTTCACTTATGTTTTAATTGAAACAACTACCAAAAAAGTCAATTTTCAATCGCTTTTAATATTTAGTCCTGCTCAATATTTTTTTTCATAATTAGTCATAGATACGGGAAGTCAGAGTTTTCATTCTTTGATCTATACTGCCACACTTGTGTTACCACTGTTAAACAAAGAATGAGTCCACTAGACATTTATGTGCGGTGTGACGTATGGAAGTGTCGTTGGTCAGTGGAGGTTGACAATGCGTTGCATGGAAAGAAATGATACAAGAATGATACAATGAATATGTAATGCAAGTCTTACAGAAAAACTTAAATCTGATAAACTCAGAGGAAAATGAAATCTGGATTAGTATATAGGTAAGATGTGTTCAGAAAAGGAGACTTCGTTGGTTAGATTACATTGAGAGAATAGATGTGAAGTCTTGGATAAGTAGATGTGGAACAGTTGAGGTAGCAAGGTTAGTTGACAAGGAAAGGTTAAAGAAAACATGGGAGAAAGTGATAAAAATAGACTTGAAATGAATAAAGATCTGGCCTAATGATAAGTTAGTCTGAAAATCAAGTTTTAAAAGCTGTTCAACACATGCTAGTATGTAAAACAGACATGTATCTAAATCTGATATGCTTTAATAATTATAGGATATTTTATTCTAATTTTTTTGTGAACCATAAAAACAGATGAGATTGCTTGGGTTAATAGATATATGTACCATAATACGCGATGATGTGTTTCGTAGACAGCAGTCACTGCAGTGAAATAGAGAGAGGAGGAGTAGGAGGTAGCATGACTGGTGACGTCACGTGGAGATAGCAGCAGCAGCGCCAGAAGATGCAGAGAGAGTGGAGGGGAAAAGAGGTGACGGCATGAACAGCAGGAAATGACAGCAGAAGACAACAAATTTCCACTAACCGGTGAAAACTCTGTAAAAATTGGTTATGTAAAAGGGAAAGCTCACACAGGAAATAAAAGTGTCTCTCAAAAAAAACAAAAAAAACAAAAACAGTGAGTTCAAATATTTGTTTTATTTGTTTAGCACTTCGATGGGATCGACAGATAAAAGGAAGAAGGGAATAAGAACGCCCCTCCATAACATTACTTGTAGAGCAGTTGAGATAGAAGATTCAGTTGACCAAGGAAAAGATGGGAAAAAGTGACAACAATGGACTTTTAAGAAAAAAATAATAAAAAAAGATCTTGGTTTTCTTAAATACTTTATTTAATGCATTTTAATAGACAGCAAATAGGATAGGTTATTACCTATAGTACAGCCCTAGTGCAGGATTCATCCTGGACAGGTTGAGCCGGCTTTCCTTGAAACAACAAGTTTCTAGTTTGCAACCCCCCTCCCCATTTTTAAGTCAACGATAAAATTTCTCTTGAATTATGAAACATTACCACAGGACTGCTTTCCCGTAGGCTATAACATGGTTATTTTCCAATCCAATATCAACAAATATGCAACTTTAACCGTCTGCATAAGTAATCAAATATTTTTAATTCCATTCATAATATTCAATCTTCTAATAATATTCTTCATCATTTAACTGGGAATTTATCCGTCTCATAAACCCTTATTAATGGGTGACATTAACCTTGATGAATGCTACCTCATTAGCAATAAACGTTTAAGTAAAATCAAAGTAGAATAAATAGTGGTAGAGACTGTAACCCAAACAGGATCACGGGAACATCTAGTTTATTATTAAATATAAAAAAGAACACGTTATAAAACAGTAATTTTTTCCTCAGCAACAATTTATTCAAAGTTTATGTTTTTTGATTCCCCGACAAAAGGAGGGTGCACCTGTAAATTCACCCTTGTCCGTTCATCTGTTCGCCTGTCTGCACTTTTCTTAATAACTACGCTTTGGAATTTTTGTTAAATTTTGCACAAACATTAAACATGATATGAGTAAAAAAGTAGCAGAACGGATTTTCCGGGAAAACTCCGGTCCCCCACCCCTAGAGGTGCCCTTCGGGTTAAAATGGCTAAAATTTACACTTTTGTGCTTATTAAAAAAAAAAAAAAAATGGATGCCTTGGATTTTTATAAAACTTTCTGGAAAGTTGTAACTAACTGATTTCTATATAATTTTGTTTGTCTATACTTCACAATAACTCTTGGGTGTGCCCCAGGGGCTCTTTTAGTGCTAATAAAAACACTTCATTTTTGGGACTATTTTACTATATTTGTCCAAAATTTTCTGTGTATGCCTATGCATGCCTCACTTGTTTTAATTTATATTTTGGATTCTTAAATGATAGGGTATTCAGAAAACTCATGAGTAATTCATGAGTTTATGGTAGTTAATTATTTACTGTAAAATCTTTTGTTCAGCATTATTCCTAAACAATTTAATCTGTACTAAAAATCATGATCTATGCCATTTTCTAGAGTAAAAACAAGTCTGAACAAACACTGTTTTCGATATTCACAATATTATACAAATATTATACAATATTATACAAATAAAAATTCAACATTTCGATTCAATTTCAATATTATACAATACTAGACTAGCCGTGACCCGTTTGGTCAGTATATTATATTAGCTATGGAATTAATGTATGAGCGTGACATTTGTGACATAAAAAAAATAGTGTTTGTGACAGAACAGAAACATTTTTATGAAAGTATATTGAAATGAAAAAAGAATATAGACAGATTTCTATGAGTCGTTCTGTTTATAATTGTTTATTTTTGAAAAAAAAAACTTACAGCCATTGAATTATAAGTGGTTTGCCATACTTATAGGTAAATGTGCACTGAACAGATATCATAATACTTAAAGTGAAATTCAAATTTTGATATATCTTTTAATTTTAACGCAAAAAAAAACAAAAACAATTGGGACGCTGAAAACGTACACAGTAAAAAAATACATTTTATTGTCGCGTTGATTATTTATTTGTAACGCAAATTAAAAAAAAAACATATTTTCGGGGTTATTTATTTATGTTGCTAGTGTAGAAAAAATGTATGAATGTTTTTTAAGAAAGGTATATTAAAAAATGGAGAATAAATTATAAAAAAAAATGAAGGCGGTGGGTAAACCATCGTTGTAAAATGCTTTTATGGTTGTCAATGGGTTAAAGTAGATTTATTTGTAAGAAAATTGCGTTAAAATAACTTAAACGTAATACGGAAATTAACGATGTAAAAAAAAAATGCAGAAAGTATTAACAATTGTTTATTTGGATAATTTAAACACAAAAAAAAAATGAGATGTTGAAAACATACACAGTAAAACAATATGTTTTATTGTCGCGTTGATTATTTGTTTATGTACGCATGCACAACCGGAAGTCGTAAACCGGATGTTGGGTTACAACACCCGTTACAAGGTCATTTGAGTTTTATAATTATATAGATTATACAAAGAAAAATGATGTAGGGGCGGATAACTAGTTATTTGGGATTAGGAAATATATGTCTCAGCATAATTTTCTGGTGTTGGGACAATGAATCGGAAATCGGAACTTTTGGGATATCTATGTCGGTATCTGAAAAATTTGTGCCTATTTTCCGGTGCTAAAACAATTCTTTCAATCATTTTTTTGGGGGGATGCGGGCTGGGGGGGTGTTAAAAGTTGAATTTTCTACTGCTGATAAAAATTATAAGCATTTATACCAGTAAAACTAAAATTATATATCATCCCTACAAGTGAATTTTTATGTTTGAGAAAATATAGGAACATATTACATGTTTTTATGGTAATACAAAAATTTAAAGAAAAAAAAAACTCTATTGTTAAATATTTTAAGATTAAAAAAAATCAGAATCTGGAATTGTATCAGAATCGCTAAAAAATATTGAAAATCATCCCATCACTAATATATACAGACACGCATGTTAGTATCCATAGGTATAAAAATAATTGTTAATATTTATAAAAAAATATTCTCATTATAAGCCTATTTAAGAAAATAAAATTGAGCTCTCTTCAAGGAATTAAGAAAATGTGCTCAACCACATTTATAGATACTTAATTTCCCTCAATTTCTGTGTAAATTTCAGGTAGCCTGAATTGAAGGTAGAGTGCTAACCAGCAAAGGCAAGGGTGATTTTGTTACTGGGTTTGATTCTCCCAACCAGTAGTAATTATAACTTCTTATACTGATGATTGTATGACGCACTAGTGTCTGTAGGTATAAAATATTTATTAATATTTATTTATAAATATATTTTATATTTATTTATTTATTATCGTTTTATATATATATATATATATATATATATATATATATATATATATATATATATATATATATATATATAATTTAAAGGAGATTAGAATAATAGTCTAAAGAGCTAAGTGTATTTTAATGTAATAGTGAAATTACTAGTTTAATTAAAATACAGGAAATGCTCGTTGTAATTTAGATATATAATAAGCTCGATAGTTAAATGTCCTAGAGCTAATTCAATATTAAGTAATGTGATTTATAATTTAAAAGTTTTAAAATTTTTAAAATTTAAAAATCAAAATTTAATTAAATTAAAAATCAGTTTCATAAGAAGGAACAACAACAAAGTCAATTATCTGTACGATCGTTTCGGAAATCCGTGCTTTTTATTTGTGGTATACATGAAGTCACGTAGAATAATTATACATAGTTTTTTTGGTAAGCACGGTCTCCTCATCAGCAAATTTAGGAGGATTTCTATTGAATTGAAAAGACACCAAAAATAAACCTAGCATTAAAAGTAAGGCAGATGAATCTGAAAAATTGAAGTAAAAGGTTTGGATATAAAATTTATAAGAAAATTAATAAGGAAATTGGTATAGGTTAGAGATAGAAATGAGTAGAAAAAATATATATATTTTTGAATTTACATAATAAATTTGATTTAAAAATATATAGATATATAATTACCTTTTGGTTTTTCTTTTTTTGAAATCAGGAACTGTATTTAAAGTAGTCATTTAGATGTTTGCTATAGCTTTTTATTTTATTGAATGATGAATTTTAAAAGGGCGACGCTCGTGCAGTAAATTGTTTCCGTTAGCGTATTTTGATTTAGAGACGCTACAGTTAATATCTATAGAGAGAGAGTTTTTTTTTTTTTTTTTTTTTTTTTTGCAAGTTTTTAAGGGGAGATAATTGTCATGGCTTTATTTATTATTTGATTTACGAGTCTAAGGGCGGTAATTGGTTTAACTTAATTTATTAAAAAAAAAAAAAAAAAAAAAAAAATCAATTTTTACTAATGAGTAATTTTTAATGATTTAAGGTGGTTTATATTTATTAAATTTAAACCAACGTTTATGATTACACGATAGAAGCTCGTGTCTTGAATTTACTAGTTTGGTTGTGCTTTTTATATCTTCATATTTTAAAATTTTTATGGTTTCTTTTGTACATAATGTACAAAATTTATCTCCTGGTTTATATGATTTGCAAGTCTCAATTATTTGCCATTTTAAGTTGAAAGAAATATTGCTATTTTTTAGTTGCCAAATATAGTTGGATAGAGTAGTTTGGTTTGATAGAGAGTTATTTTTAAAAGAATGTTTGTGCGTTGAAATTCTATGTTTTATTGGGCCAGATGTGGAACCAATATATATTACCTCTTGATTATTATGATTATTTTCCGTTAGGTTTATTGTTGGATTATAATGTGGTGGGTTGGTTAATAATTGATCGGTAGATTGATTTAAGTTGGTGTTATTATTTAATTCGGTAGTTGAGTTATGGCTGTTGATAGGTTCTTGTATATTTGGAGTTTTTGATACTGTGCAGCTATAGATAACATTTTTAATTTTACATGAGCCTTGTAGGGGACATTTATTTTTTCTTCTACAGTTACAGTCCGATGTATTTTGTATAGTTGCATTTTGTAGTTTATTAATTTTATTATTATTAGAGCTAATTATTTTCTGATGAAGGTTAGGCATAGTAGAGTAAGAGACTTTAATTGTGTTCTTATTGAAAATCTTATTATATCTATGGGGGGCTTTAAAGTTCTTATCTAATATTTTAAAAAATTCTCTAGCTATGTTTGTTTCTAGGTTTTTGGAATACGGGGGGTTGAACCATAGGATCTCCTTGTGTCTATTCTTACGTTTGCGGGTTTTAGTTTGTTGTTTATTTATATTATTATCTAATATTTGTAGTTTGGTTTTATCTTTTTTTGTCTCCTGGTTATTTTTCTTAACTCGTATACGGGAAGACATTGCCATATTATATGTTATTACGCTCTTAATAGGTTTATTTTTAATGCAGTTTATGTTTCTATCATTTTCATTTATGAATTTAATTTGTGAATTATATCCAGAGTTTTTAAGGGCTTCATTATAGTATTTTTCATTTTTGGTAAATATTGATTTAGTAGAAGACAGTCTAGAAATTCTTAGAGCGATATTGGGAACTATTGATTTTAATATTGATTTAGGGTGGTTTGATTGATTGTGGACATATAGAAGTGATTGGTTAGGTTTATGGTATGGTTCAAAGGTAGAATTTTCAAGATTTAAGGTTATGTCTAAGAAATTAACAATTTTTTTATTAGGGTCGATTTTTATACTAAGTCCATAATTTTTAAATAATTTATGTAGAGCTTTAATTGCATTTTCATAATTTTTATTAGTAGAATTCGTTATGAAAAGTGCATCATCTCTATATAGCCCTCCTTCAAGTTTGAATTGTTTATGGAGTATACAATGTATTTCATTTAAAAGGAAAAGGCCAACTAGATCAGTGACCTGAGTCGAGTCCGTCGATCCCATTAAAATGTTGAAGTGGTTAGGGGTATTTTTCCTGGTCCAATATTTATTATCAAATGTTATTAAAGACTGTCTAGCTATAAGTATTAGTTTAGTTTCGTCTTGAGTTATATTAGTTAATTTTCGTGCCATTAATAGAGATTTATTAAGTAGGATAGGTGATATAGATTGGTAATATGATTCAATGTCAAAAGAAAGAAATTTAATATTATTTTTATTTTGAATATTAGAAAACCAGTCGATTACTTGGTTTGAAGATTGCCATAGTGGGTATTTTATTATGGATTTAATTTTGGGGATAATTCTATCTAATATGTTTTTACTAACCAGTCCTATATCTGATTTCGAGGGGCAAATGAGTCTAATAGTAGGGTTGATATTGAAGCTGTGTTTGTGGTCTTTTAAAGTAAATCTCGGGGTACCTGGTACTGTTATTTCTGTGTATTTATCTATTTTAAGTTTAGTTAAAATGTTTTTTGCATCATTATTTATTTTATTTAGTGCTAATTTATTAGTAGTTTTATAATTTTTATTAAGTTCTTTATATATTAGATTTTTATATTGTATATAGTCCATTGTGTAGAAATTTCCAGTTTTATCTGCCGGTACTATGAGTTTATTTTGGTGGCTTGTAGAAATAGATTTTGAAAATTTATTTATTTTTTTAAGTGTTGGAGTGATATATTTTTTATTTTTCTTAAACTTAATATTTTTAATCAGGTTGATTAAGTCATTTTCAAAATTTTCAGTGTCTATGTTTCTCTTAGGGTTTTTGTATGTTTTTAGTCTGTAGTATTTCGCTGCTTTTCTTTCTTCATTGTCTTGTCTGAGGATGGTTTCTTTTATTTCTCCAGGTTGGTGGTGTATTGGTTCTGTGGTTTCACTTTGGTAATTATCAAAATGGTAGGCTTTCCATCTCAAGTTCCTTATAAATGTATTTATACTTGTAATTAAGCTGGTTATAAAGGTGTCTTTAGGGGGTATGGGGATGCATTTAGTTGATAATTGTATGTCCTTCTTATGAAACATATCTACAATTACGTATATAAACTCAACCTGTTATAGGGAGCTGATAATTTAAAGGAGATTAGAATAATAGTCTAAAGAGCTAAGTGTATTTTAATGTAATAGTGAAATTACTAGTTTAATTAAAATACAGGAAATGCTCGTTGTAATTTAGATATATAATAAGCTCGATAGTTAAATGTCCTAGAGCTAATTCAATATTAAGTAATGTGATTTATAATTTAAAAGTTTTAAAATTTTTAAAATTTAAAAATCAAAATTTAATTAAATTAAAAATCAGTTTCATAAGAAGGAACAACAACAAAGTCAATTATCTGTACGATCGTTTCGGAAATCCGTGCTTTTTATTTGTGGTATACATGAAGTCACGTAGAATAATTATACATAGTTTTTTTGGTAAGCACGGTCTCCTCATCAGCAAATTTAGGAGGATTTCTATTGAATTGAAAAGACACCAAAAATAAACCTAGCATTAAAAGTAAGGCAGATGAATCTGAAAAATTGAAGTAAAAGGTTTGGATATAAAATTTATAAGAAAATTAATAAGGAAATTGGTATAGGTTAGAGATAGAAATGAGTAGAAAAAATATATATATTTTTGAATTTACATAATAAATTTGATTTAAAAATATATAGATATATAATTACCTTTTGGTTTTTCTTTTTTTGAAATCAGGAACTGTATTTAAAGTAGTCATTTAGATGTTTGCTATAGCTTTTTATTTTATTGAATGATGAATTTTAAAAGGGCGACGCTCGTGCAGTAAATTGTTTCCGTTAGCGTATTTTGATTTTAAGACGCTTCAGTTAATATCTATAGAGAGAGAGTTTTTTTTTTTTTTTTTTTTTTTTTTTTTTTTTTTTTTTTGCAAGTTTTTAAGGGGAGATAATTGTCATGGCTTTATTTATTATTTGATTTACGAGTCTAAGGGCGGTAATTGGTTTAACTTAATTTATTAAAAAAAAAAAAAAAAAAAAAAAAAAAATCTATTTTTACTAATGAGTAATTTTTAATGATTTAAGGTGGTTTATATTTATTAAATTAGGTCACTGATCTAGTTGGCCTTTTCCTTTTAAATGAAATACATTGTATACTCCATAAACAATTCAAACTTGAAGGAGGGCTATATAGAGATGATGCACTTTTCATAACGAATTCTACTAATAAAAATTATGAAAATGCAATTAAAGCTCTACATAAATTATTTAAAAATTATGGACTTAGTATAAAAATCGACCCTAATAAAAAAATTGTTAATTTCTTAGACATAACCTTAAATCTTGAAAATTCTACCTTTGAACCATACCATAAACCTAACCAATCACTTCTATATGTCCACAATCAATCAAACCACCCTAAATCAATATTAAAATCAATAGTTCCCAATATCGCTCTAAGAATTTCTAGACTGTCTTCTACTAAATCAATATTTACCAAAAATGAAAAATACTATAATGAAGCCCTTAAAAACTCTGGATATAATTCACAAATTAAATTCATAAATGAAAATGATAGAAACATAAACTGCATTAAAAATAAACCTATTAAGAGCGTAATAACATATAATATGGCAATGTCTTCCCGTATACGAGTTAAGAAAAATAACCAGGAGACAAAAAAAGATAAAACCAAACTACAAATATTAGATAATAATATAAATAAACAACAAACTAAAACCCGCAAACGTAAGAATAGACACAAGGAGATCCTATGGTTCAACCCCCCGTATTCCAAAAACCTAGAAACAAACATAGCTAGAGAATTTTTTAAAATATTAGATAAGAACTTTAAAGCCCCCCATAGATATAATAAGATTTTCAATAAGAACACAATTAAAGTCTCTTACTCTACTATGCCTAACCTTCATCAGAAAATAATTAGCTCTAATAATAATAAAATTAATAAACTACAAAATGCAACTATACAAAATACATCGGACTGTAACTGTAGAAGAAAAAATAAATGTCCCCTACAAGGCTCATGTAAAATTAAAAATGTTATCTATAGCTGCACAGTATCAAAAACTCCAAATATACAAGAACCTATCAACAGCCATAACTCAACTACCGAATTAAATAATAACACCAACTTAAATCAATCTACCGATCAATTATTAACCAACCCACCACATTATAATCCAACAATAAACCTAACGGAAAATAATCATAATAATCAAGAGGTAATATATATTGGTTCCACATCTGGCCCAATAAAACATAGAATTTCAACGCACAAACATTCTTTTAAAAATAACTCTCTATCAAACCAAACTACTCTATCCAACTATATTTGGCAACTAAAAAATAGCAATATTTCTTTCAACTTAAAATGGCAAATAATTGAGACTTGCAAATCATATAAACCAGGAGATAAATTTTGTACATTATGTACAAAAGAAACCGTAAAAATTTTAAAATATGAAGATATAAAAAGCACAACCAAACTAGTAAATTCAAGACACGAGCTTCTATCGTGTAATCATAAACGTTGGTTTAAATTTAATAAATATAAACCACCTTAAATCATTAAAAATTACTCATTAGTAAAAATAGATTTTTTTTTTTTTTTTTTTTTTTTTTTAATAAATTAAGTTAAACCAATTACCGCCCTTAGACTCGTAAATCAAATAATAAATAAAGCCATGACAATTATCTCCCCTTAAAAACTTGCAAAAAAAAAAAAAAAAAAAAAAAAACTCTCTCTCTATAGATATTAACTGTAGCGTCTCTAAATCAAAATACGCTAACGGAAACAATTTACTGCACGAGCGTCGCCCTTTTAAAATTCATCATTCAATAAAATAAAAAGCTATAGCAAACATCTAAATGACTACTTTAAATACAGTTCCTGATTTCAAAAAAAGAAAAACCAAAAGGTAATTATATATCTATATATTTTTAAATCAAATTTATTATGTAAATTCAAAAATATATATATTTTTTCTACTCATTTCTATCTCTAACCTATACCAATTTCCTTATTAATTTTCTTATAAATTTTATATCCAAACCTTTTACTTCAATTTTTCAGATTCATCTGCCTTACTTTTAATGCTAGGTTTATTTTTGGTGTCTTTTCAATTCAATAGAAATCCTCCTAAATTTGCTGATGAGGAGACCGTGCTTACCAAAAAAACTATGTATAATTATTCTACGTGACTTCATGTATACCACAAATAAAAAGCACGGATTTCCGAAACGATCGTACAGATAATTGACTTTGTTGTTGTTCCTTCTTATGAAACTGATTTTTAATTTAATTAAATTTTGATTTTTAAATTTTAAAAATTTTAAAACTTTTAAATTATAAATCACATTACTTAATATATATACATATATATATATATATCATCGTTTTATCTGCTTAGTTACACATGTTTCGGTTACCGAATCGTATCAACGATCCAATAACTTCATCACACTTTACAGAAATGATTATGATAAGGAAAAACGATATTTAAAGGACCGTTTTAAATCTTGCACAGAAATTAAAAGGGTTATGAATAGTATTTCATGTGTTAATGTGTCAAGACAGACTGTTTCTAGACGATTGCAAGAAATAGGCTGTTTAATCGAACCCCAGGAAAGAAACAACTTGTTGGTTCGAAGAATAAGAAAAAGAGATTAGAGTTTGCAAACAGGTATGTAATTTGGACATATGAAAATTGGGTAAAAGTATTTTTCAGTTATGAAAGCAAGTTTAATCTATTTGGAAATGATGGAAAAAATAATGTAAAGAGACGTATTGGTGAAAGATTAAGTGCAAAGTGTACTAAGAAAACTGTTAAGTTTGAGGAGGGGGCGGAAGCGTCATGGTATTTGGAATGTTTTCTAGCCAAGGTACAACGCCTCTTGCCCGGTTACAAACTCGTGTAAACGCGCAGATCTATAAAAACATTGTTCAAGATCATGTTGTGCCAATCATGGAATTCAGGTTTCGATAGGGCCACCTTTATGCAAGATAATGCCTCATGTCACAAGGCAAAGGTGGTAATGAGTTACCTTAGCAAGTAAGATTTCGAAATTATGGATTGGCCACCGCAAAGTCCTGACTTAAATCCAATAGAAAATCTTTGGAAGACCTTAGGAGTGAAAGTTATGGAAAGAAATTCCACTAACACGGAGGATTTGTGGGTGAAGTTTCAAGAAGAATGGTCTAAAATTAGTATCGAGGATTGTCAAGAACTGATTCGTTCTTGTAGTCAAAGATGTGCAGCTGTCATTGAGAGCAAAGGCTTATTTACTAAATATTGATTGTGCATGTATTTTTATTGTTTTTTAGCTGTTTACATTGTTTTTCTCAATTTTGTCCCTTAATTTTGGACGTTCCTATTTTGAAAATAAATAAATAATCGTTATAATTCTTTTTCTATCCTTTGCAAATGATTCAAATTTTAGTATGTTATTATGGATGATAACGACTACCAGTTGTCAAAATTTCAGCTTTTCACAGTTGTTATTTCTAACAAATATTAGGTTTTAAAATGTTGCCACTTAGTTTTGGACGCTATTGTACATATATATATATATATATATATATATATATATATATATATATATAGAGAGAGAGAGAGAGAGAGAGAGAGAGAGAGAGAGTGTGAGAGAGAGAGAGAGAGAGAGAATGTTAAAAGGATAGAGTAAAGTTATATTGGAACTTTATTACATTATCATGTCAATAAGAGTTACGGAAGGGGGAATGGGGAGAAATATATATATATATATATATATATATATATATATATATATATATATATATAATTTAACTAAATAGTCATTTAAAAACAATAAATATGACACAGCATGAGTTAGTAAAATTATTTTCTATTTTTTCTCCTAGTTCTCTTTATTTTCGTTAATATTATTTCAATATACGAAAGTATAATTTTATGTTTAAACATTAAGTATTTACTTCAACAGTGCTCAATACATAGGTAGAGCTATTCTGTGTAGCTTAATTGCCATATATATTTTTATAAATTACTATATATATATATATATATATATATATATATATATATATATATATGTAGTGCTTCTTCTAACGCACACACAACTATATCATTTTATATTCATTTACATTATATATTAGTTTGACCACAACATCCACTTTTTCTTTAAACAATGTTCTATTGTCAAAAGTGTTTTTATTCATAATGTCTGAAGAAATGCTGGTTTTGTGAAAATTTTCAAATGCCATAATGCTTGAAATTGTCGTACTGACATGGAAACAATTGTAACGTTAAATGAAATACACTTTTTGTTGCTATCAACACCTTTTTTGAAGTCTTGATTTTGCTTACATAAAAAAAAAACGAAATTATTTTTGCACCAACCTAATACTGTCATTTAATAATGTCATTTTTTTATCATATATATATATATATATATATACATATATATATATATATATATGATAAAAATATTACATTATTTTTGCACCAACTTAATATCATTATATCTCGAGTTTAATCATTGTAAGAACTGGTATTTTTCTAGTCCAACATAAAAGAGAAACAGAAATTAATAGAAAGCCATCTTACCTTCATCAACCAGTTTTTTTACAACGTGCTTCTTAGAATCGGTTTGTTCAAGCCACCATCGCCAAAAGAAGGCTATTTCTACATAAATAAATCGTCTGTTCGGATCTTCCACTAATTCCTTGATGACTGAATCCAAAATATATTGTACAGCAGCATTTTGAATATCTTTTCTTGCTAAAAAAAAAAAAAAAGAAAAAATTAAAAAATTATTTAAGTTATTCTTAAGAGTTGTAGTGGGTATCAACTCTAAGAAACATTTTAGTGCAAATGAAATGCATTTATGGTTATTCCAACAATAACGCATTTCATTATCTTTCAAAAGTTTTTTCGCACACATTTTACAATGCTCTGCCATATTACATGTGCTTTTTAAAATTCTCTCTCCCCGCTACCTTATGCCGACCATACACAATGCTTTCTCACACTCATTTTCAAATGTTCATCCTGCCCGACCGCACTTTACTTCCTCCTCTTGACCATGTAGTGTATTTTTCTCTCTCTTTTTCTTGTCATGCAAGCTGGCGCATACTTGCTAATTTGTATATTGCTAAAATGGCTCCTGCAACTAATATTTTTTTCTTGTCAGCTATCTTACAACTAATGCTGATTTTCTCACATGCATTGCCATACGTGCTATGTTACACGCGTGTAAGAATCGTACCAGCGGAAATAAAAAGTTTCATCACTACTTTATGCTACTAAATATTAGTTTGGTGGTTTTAATTCTGAAACTAGCAATGATTTAAGACTGTATTTGGTGCGAGTATACTGGTTCTGCATCCAAAAGAGATTGGAATTCTTCCTTTGCATATTCCCAACAATAATTGGGATGTCATTCAGAAATGAATGATATTACTAAAGAAATGCAGACCTTAAATATAATTCTAAAGAATTTGCGATATCGGGCATATCATACAAAGTCCAAGACATACCCATAAACGTCACCAAAACTAATTAAAAAAAAAACGTCACTCAGATATCTTACATTACTCGTAGAGGAAGAGCCGATCGACGCCATTTTTGAGACTTTGGTCTTGATCCACTCCAACCAACCCAGGAACAGCGACGAACGGGCAGAAAGAGAAAATTCATCGATCCACTAGCTATCAATCCAAAGTGGAAAAGATATTAATAAGCTTTTTGCAGTGCAGAGGAGTCACCTATGCACAAGAGATAAACTCTTCTGAACTTTATAAATAAGCCCAAAAGTTGCGCGAGCCTTTTCTAGTCTCACACAAAAACACGAGTTTACATCTCAAGCTATATTACTTGTCATATACATACGCGCACACGTCCACACACGCACATATATTCACGTTCGCGTACATACACTCACATTCACGTGTATATACACACACGCTAACGTACACACATGTACTCACATACACGCACGCATGGACAACGTCACTTCCCCTTTCAAAGGAAATCCACGCATACCACCGGAAACACCTATAAAAGAAAGAGCAATAAGCGGTTTCTTCCTTTTCAGACCAGCTTCCTAGCTGGATGGTCTACCGATGACAGCGTGCCTTTTCGGCATGCGCGCGCACGCGTGTACCTCACACCACTTGCTACTATGTGGGACAAAAAGCTAACAGACCGTACGTACACTTTATACGCTTTCTCTCTCCATGAATTGGATTGACATTCTTACTCTTTCTCTCTCTATATATATAAAACTTGTCCCTGAGAATACCTTCGCGTAGCTGACTGCTAACGAATGTCAACCCTCTATCCTTTGTCTTTGTCTACACGCTGGACTATCATTCCCATTTTCCACTACATCACTCACTTCTCTCCCCACGCGTGAACAAATGATAGTGACCTGAACGTGAGATGAACACACATTTCCTTTTTCCTTCTATACAACCAATCCCGCAACAAACGATGGTTACACCCGCACAGACATGAACACGTGTTATATCTAAAACATTCATTCTTTCAACAGTAAATAAACAACACGTTTATCTTATCCAGCCTTTGAGTTTTTGTTTCCTTCATTCCATTCGTTTCATTATTTTCTTTTGTAACAGGATTAGGATTTATATATCCTAGTCCTCTACAAAGTACAGACTCTTGGTGTGACCTGTGTACTTTCACAGTATGCCATTTTGGCGTTACAGTAATCTGTTGCTCTCTGTATATTCTGTTTTGTTTCAATACGAATTACTTTTCTAACCCATATCCATGTCTGTATTTTCCTTAGTGACTCTTCCAAGACACAATAGTAAAAAATAAATAAATAAATAAATAAAAAATAAATAAATAAAGACTGTGCATATTATTCAGTATTTTTTTTATAAAATAAAATTTGATCGGTAAAAGATTTCTAGCTGGTATTTTTATGATGGCTAAATAATTACTGAATTATGTTCCTTGGCTGTTGACCCGAATGTAAGTAGAAAATGGTGGATAAGATATTTTGCCGTTAAAATGTGTTTTTCTTGTTTTACAAAACAAACAAAAAAAAAAGTAGTTGATGAATTTGCATACTTTTTAGTATACTGTCTTTTTTAATTTTAATATGCGAGTATGTAATTAAAATTTTGTTTATATCATTTTAATGTGCAGTTTTTAATATTATAGAAAAAACTGGATAAGCATCAAATAAATTTTTTTTAAAAATGCAAACTGCATGATGTTCTTATTTCTAGAATTCTTCCAATATCATGTGCCGTAAAAGAAGACGAAAAACGAAACAATAACTTACCGCCATAATAATATTGGTCCACTGTTTTTAGCCAACCAACATCATCGTGTGAGTGGGCCACTAGATGCACATTTATCATGTGGTCCTTGCCCAGGTTACAATTCTGAAAATCAAAGAAAAAGATTACATATTTTAATAATTAACAGTATTCAAATCAGAGTTTTAGCGCTTCTGCCCATTCACACGACTAATTGCTGCTGCTAATTTTATATTGCTCTCAGCATTCAGTCAATATCTACCCTTCGTTTTGAGCAACGTTTGATTTCGGTCAGCATTCGAGCAATCTTTGCTGAAACTATCCGAAATATTTATTGCAGTATTACGTATTTTTAAATTAAAAAAAAAAAGAATTAAACAGATTTACTCCAAAATGATCAACCTTAAATATTATACGGAATCGGAATATGGACCTAACAACATGTTTGTCAAAATAAATTCTCAGTTTGAGGAAGAGGGTAAATAATTAATTGATAATGATATATATTTATGTAGGTTGTAGTTTGCTTGAAGCATTGTTGAAGAAAATTATAAGGTAAAATTAAAAGCCAAGAACAATGCGAGATTTTTTTTTTATAGAGTAAAATTAAATGCAAACAAAAGAAATAAATTTCTTTTTTTTTGTTGTTTGTTTTTTCTTTTTCACACAAATTTTAACTCTAAACAACAGTAATTTTTTTTTTCTGTTGTATTCAATGGTGTTATAAATCTCAATATATTTCAGACTTATTAGTCCTTTTTCAAGAGAAGACAGCGGAAGAGTGTTCAAAATTGGAAAAATTGGAAAAGTAGCCGCAGAGAGTTTGCCACGTGATACTGCGAAATATAGAACAAAAAATGACGTTAGGAGAACGTTAAAATAAATCAGTTGATGTTTGAAATACTTGTTGCGTTTGTGAATCAAGGGAGATGACTATTCAAGCAAGGTTTTTTTTTTTATATTAATTATTGTTTTTCTTATGTTTTAAACTTATATTATAAAAGCGGAGCTCAATTCCAGTCTATTGTTTAGTGTGGGAGTATTTTTTGAAATAATTAAAGATTCGAGGATACGAAGTTGACCTACGTTTCTTGAAGAAGCAAGGATGTTGATGTGAAAATCTGGTTCTGAATTAATGCAAGTGCGAATATGTTTATAGAACGACGAAGCAGTAGTGTTTAAGTGCTCTTTAATGCGGTGATGAAGCAATCTGGTAGTGCTTCCGATGTAACAAGTATCTGGACTACCCATGGGCTCCAGTCTATCCGGTATTCTTGCCATTGCTTATATGGACAAACTCGAAAGACACACCCTTAGTACCTGCTACTCATATCTCCTTTTTACTAGATATATCGATGACATTTTAATTATCACATACTCCCGCGAAGAAGCTATTAACATTTTCCACAAATTCAATAACGCCGACCCAAACTCAAAATTTACTATAGAACACCCAGACTCTTCTGAATCTCTTTCTCTACTTGATTTTAAAATACAAATAAAAAAAAATGGTGCCATATGCACTGAATTCTACAGAAAACCCGCCAGCAAACGCCTCTTCGTACATTTCAAATCTGCACTACCTCTCAAGGACAAACTAAACTACGCACATGCCGAAATCTCACGCATACAAGACAAATGCACTAACATCTCCGACAAACATACACACACTAACAATTTCCTACAGACCCTCTCACTAAACGGCTACCCTAATACGATCCTATCCTCACTTAAAAAGAAAAAACGCAACACCCGACCCTTCTCTAACAATTGTTTTCTAAAACTACCCTTCCTCAGTGACAAAATCTCATCTTCAATCCGAAAAGCCATCCGCAGCGAGGGACTCAACATTCAACTCATCCACACTGGATCTACTTTAAGACAACAGCTCAACCGAAAACATCCATCGCATACACCTTCCCCTTGTTCACTATCTAATTGCCCAATATCACACACAGGTTTATGCTTTAAGAACCACGTTGTTTACGACCTACAATGCGCTAAATGCAGTGCATCTTACATCGGAAGCACTACCAGATTGCTTCATCACCGCATTAAAGAGCACTTAAACACTACTGCTTCGTCGTTCTATAAACATATTCGCACTTGCATTAATTCAGAACCAGATTTTCACATCAACATCCTTGCTTCTTCAAGAAACGTAGGTCAACTTCGTATCCTCGAATCTTTAATTATTTCAAAAAATACTCCCACACTAAACAATAGACTGGAATTGAGCTCCGCTTTTATAATATAAGTTTAAAACATAAGAAAAACAATAATTAATATAAAAAAAAAAAAAACCTTGCTTGAATAGTCATCTCCCTTGATTCACAAACGCAACAAGTATTTCAAACATCAACTGATTTATTTTAACGTTCTCCTAACGTCATTTTTTGTTCTATATTTCGCGGTATCACGTGGCAAACTCTCTGCGGCTACTTTTCCAATTTTTCCAATTTTGAACACTCTTCCGCTGTCTTCTCTTGAAAAAGGACTAATAAGTCTGAAATATATTGAGATTTATAACACCATTGAATACAACAGAAAAAAAAAAATTACTGTTGTTTAGAGTTAAAATTTGTGTGAAAAAGAAAAAACAAACAACAAAAAAAAAGAAATTTATTTCTTTTGTTTGCATTTAATTTTACTCTATAAAAAAAAAAAAAATCTCGCATTGTTCTTGGCTTTTAATTTTACCTTATATATATTTACTTTTCACTGTCATTTTGGTGCACCATGTAGTAAACACCGACAGAGAAGGAAGAGTTGAGGTTACCCAAATGCTGACAAACAGCAATAGAAAAGTATTAGCAGTAGCAACTACCGTGTCTAGTCATGCTAGTGGATATACAGTGGCTAAGTATTAATGACGGACTGAAAATTTGGTTGTGCCAAGTTCAAATTCACTTTCTTCCGCAGAAACCTTTTCATCAAACCCACACTGACCTTGTGTTTAACCTCTTGGAGAGGAGATAAGATAAATAGTAAATATCGTTCAGAACAACAAAACAGCACTTTTGGTACATGAACCTAGTGTTTGTCAAGTGGCTATGTATGCAAATCTCATAAAACCGGGTTAATCAATGTTGTATATATTTTAATTATAAAATACATGTTAAAATATTCCTTAGTTGAAGTTATTTTTGGACAAAAAAATTCATTTTAATTGTTCTGATAAGCCACAATTTACTTCATCGCTTGCAAAGTTTCTATCACTCTCACCCTCTCACTTGTTTGACACCGCTTTTATTTTATAAGATGTCTATGACTCTCGCTTCTGTCACTCACAAACTGTTTATTAATAGGTCAGGATAAAAAATGAGGAAAAAATTAAAAAATTGGAATAGCCCATTACTAACAAAACAGTACTATTTCACCTATAGTTATAAAGAGAAAGGAAGAGAGAGAGAGAGAGAGAGAGAGAGAGAGAGAGAGAGAGAGAGAGAGAGAGAAAGGGGTAACTAATTTTTAATTTTGTCTTTTTATATTTAACTGGCTTTACAACTCCCAAACTAATCGGAGTTCAATGAGGGACCTCATAAGTCACATTTTGTTTCTGAATTTTTGAGATGAGGATAGACAATTTATATTATTCAGACTAGCGTTCTCATCTTGAGTGTTATTCACACAATGTTTTGATCGATATAAACTCCAATCTTTTTTCAGGTGTTTCTTGTGGCACTTGGAAATCTGCACAGAATTTTGAACAGAAGCCTTTATTTAATCCATGGGGTTAACATGCTCTCGTTCCATCAGAAGTAATTCGCAAGTGTATTTGGAGTGTCGCTCACACTGAGGATTGAAAGTTTAACCTCCAGAAGAGTGTAATTTATAACCAAACTTTACCAAGTGCTTTATCCACTACGCTACGAGAGGCAGTTTTAGTATGAATTTTGATAGCCTTAAACCTGTTTTTATTTTCAAAAGTATAATCTTATTACTACAGATTACTAAATAAATGCACACGCAGAGAGTGGCAACCTTGGTTGAAGTGAGTGTCCTTAATGATGGAGGTCTGAACAGAGCTGAAAGGGAGAAACAGACCAAATATCAAGGTCTCATGTATGATATGAAAAGAAACTGGAATCTTAGAGAGATATCAATCATACCAGTTATTATAGGTGCCACAGGGCTTATGAAGAAAAACCTGAAGTCCTACCTAACTAAATATTCCTGGTGAACCAAGTGCAAGAGAGATCCAGACAATTGCACTTAAGGGAACAACGAGGATACTAAAAAGAGCTCTCGGTTGGTTTCAATAAAAAGCAGGGGAATGTTGGCAGCTGGTTTGGCTGCCCCATACCCAACATTACAATCTTCAAAGACATTAATATACCAGATTATCAAATAAATAAATAAATTCAATATTTAAATATTAGTAAAGAGTGCTCAGTATCTAATAAAACATTCTAGTAAATCGATCCCCGATATTGGAACCACTCAACGAGAACATGTACACCCTTATTATATAAAGGATTTTTCATTTATCAATCTAAGAACAATGGGTCCTAGATATGACCTTAAACTATATCCAGTGGTGAGGCCCCAGCTTGCGGGCTTTGGGGAGTGTGGAGCCACCCTTTAATTACCATTGCTCCAAGGTCCACTCTGATCCGGAGTGGTAGTACCTGTTAGGATCCCAACTATGGGTTAAGTAGAAACCGATTTGAAAACAACAAATATATTCTATTAAAATTTTTTTCTTCAAAATCTTTGGATTTGGCATTAAATAACCTGAAAAGGGTTGATATGCCGTAAAACAAAAACAACCAACCAAGAACAATGATATTACATTTATTATCACATGTATTCCGTATTTTTATTAGTCGCCATGTTTGTTTTTGCATGAAACACACGTAGTACTAAGTGTTATGTTAGAACAAAAAAAAATGGCAGACATGAGACATTTGTGGAGTCTCGGTAATCGTTCAAACATCGAAAATTAAACAAAATAATAGTAAACCCACTTGATAAATGTTACTGTAACATTGGCAATGTTGACTTTATTAATCGGCAAGATGGCATCCGCGAACGGATTGAAAAAATGGAACAGAACACAAATTTTAACGAAACGAATTTAGTGAGTTGACTGTACAGTCTAGCAAGAAAAAATAACAACAAAAAAAACCTCGATTGTTGATAACAACAACTAATAACTAAGTTTTTGTTTCAACTAGACTGTAGTTTCACATAACATTTTAATAAACAAAAGATACTGTAAAGATTGAATTTCATCTTCCTTTCTCTGCATAACAAAGCAAAACAATGAAATGAAAAAAACTAAGAAACTTTTCTTTTTTTCAAAATAGAATTGTAGTTTCACATAACAATTTCATAAACAAAAGATACCGTAAAATTGTTATGTGAAACTTCAGTCCTATTTGGATTTAAAAAAAAAAAAAAAGTTTTTATGTGAAACTTCAGTCTAGTTGAAACAACAAAAAAATATTCTTAGTTATTAGTTGTTGTTATCAGCATATCAGAGTTGTTTCTTTTTTTCTTTCTAAGCTTAGCAAATCTCTCGATGGAGGCTTCTTTTCTAGGGTAATTGTTCTTGACATATCAAAAGCCTTTGATAGGGTATGACATAAAGGTCTACTTCACAAGATCTCCAACTACGGTATAGCTAGAAATGTCTTCTTAATATACAGTATTTGTTTATTATTTTTAATCGACGAATGTAAAGTAACTTCTTTTTAAACTTTTGTCTAGTGTGATGAATTTTGAAGATAGCGATTGTTTTATCAACATCAATGTTCATAATAAATTGACTGAAATACCGAAGTTTCGCACAAATGCTTTCATTACGAGGACAGAACTTCTTTAAAAAAAAATGTAAATAAAAATATATATATATATATATACACCCAAAATGTCCACAGAGACATATGTCTGCAGAGCCATGTGCCGAAAACGAAGCACGCTCCTCCCACCAAAATGTGCGCGAACTAAAATTTGAAAACGAGGCTTTTCTCTGTGGACAAAAAGGGGGTTAGTAAATTTTGGCCATCTTGAATTTTTACGAGTCGTAAAAAGTTAATATCTGATATGAAATAAATGATTCAGGTAGGTTGCCAAGTAACTTTTATAGCGAATGTTAATATTTCTTTGTTGCATATTTTAATTTTTGACCACTTTTTCGAATCTATGTGTACAGTAATACAACCCTCCCCCCCCCCAAAAAAAAATGTCATGTTTTGTTTACAGTTTGTTTTCAATTCTAGAAAAATTGAACATTTAGCAGTATAAACAACAAAACAAAAAAGTGGCAAAAAAATGTTACGGCAATGTGGACTTTATTAGTCAGCAAAATGGCGTCTGCGAACGGATAGAAAAGCGGAAGGGAAGGTACATTTTAGCGAAATGAAATTAGCAAGGCGACTGTACAGCCTATTTTTTTTTTTTTTTTTTTTTCATATACGAGTCACCACTTATCAAGGCCCGGAGGTCACTCGAGGATAAGGATTGATGAGTTCATGAGTGTACAGTAGTCACTGGGATAATATCGTAGTAATCGTTAGTAGTGGAAATTTGGTAAATTGGATTACTTAAAGGGACGGTTCAACAAGAATTTGTTTATGTTGGACTTGAAGACGACTAAATTGTAGTTAACTAGAAACCAGGCAAACAGAAGAGATTTCCACAGGCGTGCAGTTCTAAGAAAGAAGCTTTGTTCATGGAATCTACGTTTAGGTTTAGGCACAGATAAAGAGTGTGAAAAATTATTTATTATAGTTTCAGCTAGACGAGTGTTTTTGTGAAAGTTTGGCAAGGAGGGGGGCATAGATTGGAGCTCAGACGAGCACTTGTCATGAAAGTAACGATAAAGCAGAGATAGGCTCGCCACATCTCTTCTGTGAGAGAGAAGTTGCAGGGAAGAGAAAAGGACATCCCCTACTAGGCTATGAAGTCTATTTTGAAATCTGTCAAGGCAGGATAAGATGCTTCTAGCAACTCCTACCCAGATGTGACAGTAATACTACTTCATCCTTTTATATAGGTAGAGAATTGCATCAGCAGTGACATATCTAATAAAGCAGTAGAAGGATCCCACCATTTTTCCAGCGACAGATTCGATGTACATATTCCATTTCAGATTAGGAGTAAAGGTCAAGCCCAGAAGCTTGTCAAAACATGGAGCCTCACATGGTGACTTAATTTGTAAGCTTCAAAATTACCATTTTTTTGTAATTGAGCATTCATACATTGTTTTAACAAAATCAAGACAACAAAGATTGGGTTGATAGCAACAAGTAGTGTATTTTCATTGAATGAAAATTCCATGAACAAAGCTTGTTATCTTGATTTTGTTAAAACAAGAGCTTTTTTCATTTCAAAAGTATATTATAGCAGTAAAAAAAAAAAATAGCCGTTTCTGTGAACTATTAGAGACTATGGGCGACTGGAAAGCACCGGAATATGATGATTCGCACTGAATTAAAAGATTTAATCTCTCCATATATGTAGATGAGGGTACCATAACATAAATATATATATATATATATCAAATGAAAGATGAGAAATAACTGTAATATATAACTTTATTATATCATCAGAACACTAAGGAAAAGTAAAGGAGAAAATTAAGAAAAAAAAACTCTTTAGGCCATGGCATTTTGAAACTAAATGCTTATCATCAGAAGAGGAGAGGGGCCAGAATCATACAAAATCGTTTGAATGTTTTTAAAAAGTATCAAATCTCTAATTAAATATTGAAAATTTTTTTAAAGAATCAGAATCAGTACTTGTATTGGAATCGGGAATTCAAAAGAGACTTGATAATTGTATTGAAATCGGGAAGAGTTTATTTTTCAATTGGCAGTTCTCTTTTTTTCAAATAAAAATCGATTAAAAGTATTCCACATATCTGAATACCCTATATACCAAAGTCTGTAGATGAAAAATTCGTTGAGTATATAGGTTGAGAAGTGTCCTTTTGCACACACACACACACACACACACACACACACACACACACACACACACACACACACACACGCACATTCTCATTATTATATACATTATATATATTATAAATTTTAAAAAATTAAAGTTTACAAATTTAAGAATTCTGTAAGCTAAAAGCAAATATAAATAATAATATTAATATTATATGACAATCCTAACCTAATGAGAAAGCTCAATATTCGAGATAGAGCATTGATATAAGAGGTTATACTATTATTTATTTATTTTTTTACAGAAACACACTTAACAGAAAAAACGGTACTTATACAGTTTAATCAAGACATTAAAAAAATGAAAATATCGAAAAAAGGTTACGTATCCGTTTTGGACTGAAAATCTCCGGGGGAAAAAAAAAATTCACTTAATTTGATCGAGTAATTTGTTGTTGTTTTTGTTTTATTTTTTTACAGCGGAAAAACACGTTTTCATAAGAGCGCGTTGAAGTCAGCCATCTTGGAATCTTTTGAACACGCCACGGGGAGTTAAAGCACCGACACTCCTTCCCCATCTTTAATACGAGCTTTTCTTCCTAAGAATCGAACCTTTTGCTCGGTATCATAACAAATAGTTTTTCGCTGTAAAAAAATAAACTACTTGATGAAATTAAGTGAATTTTTTTTTCTGAGGAGTACTTGTACAGTTTAGTGAAGACATTAAAAAATGAAAATATCGAAAAAAGTTTAAATTGTGCGTGTCTGCTATGGAATGAAGTTCTCCGAAAAAAAATTTCATTTAATTTCATCAAGTAGTTTTTATTTTACAGCGAAAAAACAATTTGTTATGATACCGAGCAAAAGGTTCAATTTTTAAAAAGAAAAGCTAGTTATTAAAGATGGGTAGGGAGTGTCGGTGCTTTAGTTATCTCCCTTGTCGTTTCTAAAATTCCCCCCTCCAAAAAAATTTAAACAAATCCAAGATGTCTGTCTTCAACACGCTCTCATAAAAACATATTTTTCCGCTGTAAAAAACAAAAAAAAAAAAAAAAAAAAAAAAAAACTACTCGATCAAATTAAGTAAAAAAAATTTCCGAAGATCTTCATGTCAAAACGGATACGTACAATATAACTTTTTCGATATTTTCATTTTTTTAATGTCAAGTACCAAAAAAACAAACAAAAAAAAAACAAAAAAAAAACGAATAAATAATGAAAAATAATTGACAAACCTGATAACCACATTTCGTTTCTATTTTTTCTTCTGTCCTTCGTGGTAACGCAGACGCGGTCAAAATGAAAAAAAATAAAGAAATTATAGCATGAAAAACAGCCATTTTCTTTCAAAGACTTTCCGGGAACTGATTATTGGCACGCTTGTTGTTCTGCCTTTTATAAGTATTTCAATCAATTTGTAAACAATTGATGTACAAAGTCTATGCTGATGAAACAATTGCTACCTTTAGAATTTATCACATAGGACAAAAGTTTTTTAAAAAAAGATTACATTTACGTGTTATTTCTATTTAGAACAAAAATAAACAAATACACAAATATTTAAAAACAAATATTTAAAATACAATGACTTATTTCTTCGTACACACCTGTGAGTGAGTGGAGTGACATCCCCTTTTTTATCAACCATGTGCCATTCCGTTTCTAAAACTTGTTTACATTTAAACATAAATAAATAAATAGAATCAAACAGCAATAACTAATATATATATATATATATATATATATATATATATATATATATATATATATATATATATATATATATATATATATATATATATATATATATATCAACTCTAGAGGAGTTTTATTCAAGCTGAAATATTATGCGCGTTTTGTTTTTATATTAGTTTTTTACATATCCAATATTTTTAATTTGGCAATTTATAACTACAATAAATTGCGGTTTCACTTAATGCCTTAACTAGCAAATTCTAGCATTGCTACAAATATAATTTGCTGATTTCTTTATGTCCTCTGATGAGAAGAATAATAAGAATAGCATTCTTTGAAACTTCGCGGAATAAGGACTTTGTAAATTGTTTTTTTTTTTGAGTATTCAGTCGAACAATAAATTTTGATTATAAAGTTCAACTTACAGTTTTAATTTTCTTTCTCTTATATATATATATATATATATATATATATATATATATATATATATATATATATATATATATTAGTGTTGGAACGATTAATCGGAATCGGGAATCGGAAAAATCGGAACTTTTTGGAGTATCGGAATCGGTATTGGAATCGGAAAAATTATAGCTTAATTTCCGATTCCAAACCGATTCTTTTAATTTTTTTTTTTTTTTTTTGACAATAAAAAATGAAACAAGCACAAATTATTATTTTTTTGATTATTATTAGAAGTTGTTCATTTGCAACATAAGACTGAGAAAGGCTCCAGAATGGGTTATAAATCTCATTTTCAGATTTAACATGGATTCACAGTTTAATTTATTATATTTATTGGTCATTTATCGAGAGATAACTTGCTTACTCCCCTTTAAAAAAATTTCGCATCTATTAGCTAAATGTCTATATGTTCCCGTCCGAGGGAGTTCACTTGATCATTGAAAGGTTTTAATTGCTCTGATCGGGGTTTTTAAATTTCGTTGACGCCAGCTGTATATTGGCGGTAGCTAAGATCGGCTTCTTCTGAAATAATTGTAGTTTTATGGCACTTCCTTTTAGACGCATGTGGAAAATATTGATGAAACTCTCCGGCGAGTTTACTAAAATCTTGGATAAGACACATAAAGAAAAAATATTCTGAAGATTTTCTTAATTAAAAAGAAATTATATCTGCTTTTAAACATAGATGTCAACAAGGAGCTCTTCCAGCATCTTTTATAACACGTACCTCAAAAAGGATAATGGGATTGGGACATTTATTATTGTAATTAACAGAAAAAGAAAAGAAATGATAAACAAATATGCAACAAATAAATGTTACCAAAGGCAAGACTCTTCTACATAGCCGAATAAATTTATTTGTGTTTAAACTTCTTTTGAAGTGTGTTTTTGGTTCAAAACAAACTTAGTGCCTCCTCTTTGAATTAGAATTTCAAAAATAGCTGCTTGATAACGAAAGGACCTATGGCGGTTACCATAATGTAACTCTTGTTGGGTAGGTCACCATTTCGACGGGTCCCCCTTTAGGGGAGTCGTCGAAATTAATAAGAAGACGGGGGTGTTGGAACGGTCTAGAAACCGACCTGGGAATAATAATCAAGAAATTTCAAAGCGAAACGGTTTTATATACATTTCAGTGTACAAGTGATATCGAGAAAGTTCGGGATTTTCATTTGTGCCCTGACCCTGGAACAACTCGTCTCTCCGTCTTTTTGCTTCCAAACTTTTTGTATCTCCTTCTTTCTCACCAGAACTGTTCTCCGTCCTGATTGGCTACAACCTCTGGTCACATAGAGAGAAAAGAAAGAAGGAAGGAAGGAAGGAAAGAAGGAAGGAGGGGAAAGGGAAAGGGAAAAGTAGAAAGAAAAAGAAATGTAATGGAGAAGTAGTAGTCTTGGCTTCACTACAGACCATTGATAACCACAGAAACACATACATAAATGGAATTTAGGAAAACTCGTCCTAGGGAAACTCGTACTCGAAAAACTCGTACCCGGAAAACTTGTCCATTATTGAATAAATATCGATTGAAAACATATTTTATGACCATTCTTGAAGAATATATTGTTTTTAAAAGGTACCATACTCCCCATAATATTTTTAAAAATAATTGTACTTGTTTACTGTTGTTTTAAAAAAGATACAATCGATTTTCTATGTGTTCGTTTTCTACCTAACTGGCTTTAAGTTGTTAGTGGTTTAATTTATTTTAAAGCGTTTATTCAGTAAAAAAAGAAAAAAAAGTTGAGTGTGACGTGAGAACGAGAAATAATGTCCGACATGAGGGGATCACATCTTAGGTGTCTTAATAATAATCGCTCAAAAACAGAAAATTTAAAAAACTACTGAGGGAGATTTAGTCTTAAAAAGAGCCCCCGCATTCCAAAAGAAAATAAATTTTAATATTAAAAAAAAAAATAATTATAATGTTTTAATTAATAATTATTTTATTATAAATATTTATGCATAATAATCTGAAAAAAGTCTAAATAAAATTTTACCGCTGCCATATTTACCTAAATTGGGCATTTACTCACTGTTTTAACTTTAATTTCAGAAAACTCAGTTATTTTTCTTTGCATAACTGACCTACTCGCATCAAGATGGTACCCATTCTTGGATAAGGTATCAGTAATTATTTTAAATTCCTCATCTAATTTTGATTTTGAACAAACCATCAGGGCACGATGTGTTAGGGTCCAAATTAAATTGATCTTATATTTTGGGGGACAAAATGAATCCCAGCGTGTATACACTCTCGTAAATGTGGGTTTTGGTGTATATTGATGTAAGATAACTAGATGGTGTTTTTGTTACCAATATATCAAGGAAAGCTATGGACGAGTTACACTCTCCTTCATAAGTATACTTTAATGCGGGATGCATTTTATTGAGTAAGAAGAAAAAATTATCTTCCTCCGTTTGGTTATTAAAGAGACAAAATATATCATTCATATATTGAAAATAGACTGATGGTTTCATGGGTCCAGAAAATAATTGTTCTTCAAACCCACGAAAATATTTGCCATTATGGGTCCCAGGACTGAGTCCATGGATACACCTATTTGCCGATACATTACAATATTGAAACTGAATTCAACAGATACAGTGGTAAATTTCATCAGCTCAACAAATATGCTTTCAGAAATGGGAGGAGGCGATATCTGGCTACGATATAAAAAATCTGTACAGATATCTATAGTCTCTAAGATTTTAAAACGCGTTTTACGCATTTAACTTTAATTATGAATAATAAGTCTTTGAAATTGAAATCATAAAAATTGATCAGTCATCTCAGAAGACATGTATACAGGGTGGCCCACTTAAAAGTAGTCCGATCTCTCTCATCTTTCTCTTAATGACCAACTGACACCACAAGACAAAATACAATTCTTTTTCCAACAAGATAGCGCTACATGCCACACGTCTCATAGATCACTGACATGCGTTCATGACATGTTTAGTGAAGAGAGAACAATAAGCAAAGGATTATGGCCACCACGTTCCCCGGACTTGTCATCATGTGATTTTTATTTTTGAGGGACTTTAAAACAAAAAGTTTATGTAAATAATCCTCACAATCTAGACCAACTAAAGGAGAAGATTACCAACGTTATCTGGAGAATCACCAGAGAAGATCTACAGCCAGTATCTGCAACCATTGTTAAACGTGCTTTGAAATGCATGGATGTCAACAAGGAGCACTTCCAGCATCTTTTATAACACTATAGGTAATTTAAATAATGGTACATGTAATTTAAATAATGGTACAGGTAATTTAAATAATGGTACATGTAATTTAAATAATGGTACAGGTAATTTAAATAATGGTACAGATAATTTAAATAATGGTACATGTAATTTAAATAATGGTACATGTAATTTAAATAATGGTACATGTAATTTAAATAATGGTACAGGTAATTTAAATAATGGTACATGTAATTTAAATAATGGAACAGGTAATTTAAATAATGGTACATGTAATTTAAATAATGGTACATGTAATTTAAATAATGGTACATGTAATTTAAATAATGGTACATGTAATTTAAATAATGGTACATGTAATTTAAATAATGGTACATGTAATTTAAATAATGGAACAGGTAATTTAAATAATGGTACATGTAATTTAAATAATGGTACATGTAATTTAAATAATGGTACATGTAATTTAAATAATGGTACAGGTAATTTAAATAATGGTACATGTAATTTAAATAATGGTACATGTAATTTAAATAATGGTACAGGTAATTTAAATAATGGTACAGGTAGTTTAAATAATGGTACAGGTAATTTAAATAATGGAACAGGTAATTTAAATAATGGTACATGTAATTTAAATAATGGTACAGGTAGTTTAAATAATGGTACATGTAATTTAAATAATGGTACAGGTAGTTTAAATAATGGTACAGGTAATTTAAATAATGGTACATGTAATTTAAATAATGGTACAGGTAATTTAAATAATGGTACAGGTAGTTTAAATAATGGTACAGGTAGTTTAAATAATGGTACATGTAATTTAAATAATGGTACATGTAATTTAAATAATGGTACAGGTAGTTTAAATAATGGTACAGGTAATTTAAATAATGGTACATGTAATTTAAATAATGGTACAGGTAATTTAAATAATGGTACATGTAATTTAAATAATGGTACAGGTAGCTTAAATAATGGTACAGGTAATTTAAATAATGGTACATGTAATTTAAATAATGGTACAGGTAATTTAAATAATGGTACAGGTAATTTAAATAATGGTACATGTAATTTAAATAATGGTACATGTAATTTAAATAATGGTACAGGTAATTTAAATAATGGTACAGGTAATTTAAATAATGGTACAGGTAGTTTAAATAATGGTACAGGTAATTTAAATAATGGTACAGGTAGTTTAAATAATGATACAGGTAATTTAAATAATGGTACAGGTAATTTAAATAATGGTACATGTAATTTAAATAATGGTACAGGTAATTTAAATAATGGTACATGTAATTTAAATAATGGTACAGGTAATGTAAATAATGGTACAGGTAGTTTAAACAATAAAAGAATGTTCCTCCTCTCTGCTACATTTTCTGGGCTACTTTAAACTGGGCCACCCTGTATATAACATATTAAATTTTCAAGAATCTATGATAATTTTAAATGCCTACACAAAATAGTCTATAAACTTATTTAAGGCACCTTGTATATCTCCATATCTTGGGTTGAGCATATTGAGGAGTGAAATAACACACTGCTAGTGGATAAAGCAATACTTTTTGTGTAAACAAATATGGCTTAGGCGTTTGGACAATTTCACTACCTACTTTAGCAGCAGCCAAATATCGTAACAGTTAGAAGCGCCGACTGTCGCCTAGGTGGTCGAGTTTCAATCCTGGCTTGAGGTGGTTGCTAATCTAGCTGCACTGAAGAACTGTAATACAGTAAAATTGGATCACTGAATATATATGTATGTATACTAGCTGTCCGGTTGTAAAATATGATATTTTAATTTATGCAGATTCTGTATTTATTACTATGTATTTAATTTAATTCTCTATTGATTATTATATTATACTCAGTATATATATATATATATATATATATATATATATATATATATATATATATATATATATATATATATATATATATATATATATATATAATTTAAAGGAGATTAGAATAATAGTCTAAAGAGCTAAGTGTATTTTAATGTAATAGTGAAATTACTAGTTTAATTAAAATACAGGAAATGCTCGTTGTAATTTAGATATATGATAAGCTCGATAGTTAAATGTCCTAGAGCTAATTCAATATTAAGTAATGTGATTTATAATTTAAAAAATTTAAAAAAATTTTAAAATTCAAAAATCAAAATTTAATTAAATTAAAAATCAGTTTCATAAGAAGGAACAACAACAAAGTCAATTATCTGTACGATCGTTTCGGAAATCCGTGCTTTTTATTTGTGGTATACATGAAGTCACGTAGAACAATTATACATAGTTTTTTTGGTAAGCACGGTCTCCTCATCAGCAAATTTAGGAGGATTTCTATTGAATTAAAAGACACCAAAAATAAACCTAGCATTAAAAGTAAGGCAGATGAATCTGAAAAATTGAAGTAAAAGGTTTGGATTTAAAATTTATAAGAAAATTAATAAGAAAATTGGTATAGGTTAGAGATAGAAATGAGTAGAAAAAATATATATTTTTTTGAATTTACATAATAAATTTGATTTAAAAATATATAGATATATAATTACCTTTTGGTTTTTCTTTTTTTGAAATCAGGAACTGTATTTAAAGTAGTCATTTAGATGTTTGCTATAGCTTTTTATTTTATTGAATGATGAATTTTAAAAGGGCGACGCTCGTGCAGTAAATTGTTTCCGTTAGCGTATTTTGATTTAGAGACGCTACAGTTAATATCTATAGAGAGAGAGTTTTTTTTTTTTTTTCAAAAAAAGAAAAACCAAAAGGTAATTATATATCTATATATTTTTAAATCAAATTTATTATGTAAATTCAAAAAAATATATATTTTTTCTACTCATTTCTATCTCTAACCTATACCAATTTTCTTATTAATTTTCTTATAAATTTTAAATCCAAACCTTTTACTTCAATTTTCAGATTCATCTGCCTTACTTTTAATGCTAGGTTTATTTTTGGTGTCTTTTCAATTCAATAGAAATCCTCCTAAATTTGCTGATGAGGAGACCGTGCTTACCAAAAAAACTATGTATAATTGTTCTACGTGACTTCATGTATACCACAAATAAAAAGCACGGATTTCCGAAACGATCGTACAGATAATTGACTTTGTTGTTGTTCCTTCTTATGAAACTGATTTTTAATTTAATTAAATTTTGATTTTTAAATTTTAAAAATTTTTAAAATTTTTTAAATTATAAATCACATTACTTAATATATATATATATATATATATATATATATATATATATATATATATATATATATATATATATATATATATATTAGTACCCCAATCATAAAATACATTTACATCTGACATTTTAATTTATGCAGATTCTGTATTTATTACTATATATTTGATTTAATTCTCTATTGATTATTATATTATACTCAGTATATATATATATATATATATATATATATATATATATATATTAGTATCCCAATCATAAAATACACTTACATCTGATATTTTAATTTATGCAGATTTTATATTTATCTATTATTATATATTGATTATTATATTGTACCCAATGTGTCGTAGTGATTTCAAAAGTTAAAAAAATAATAATAAGTAAAAATATGACTTAAATGCCATCAGTTAGAATCGAAATCAAAACATATAGCTCTCCAGCATTATTCATTACCATCTAATTGGTTGGTTGGTTGTTTTTGCTTTAAGGCATATCAACCCTTTTCGGGTTATTTAATGCCGAATCCAGTGATTTTGAAGAAAATTTTTTTAATAGAATATTTTTTTTTTCAAGTCGGTTTCTATTTAACCCAGGGTTGGGGCCCTAACAGGTACTACCACACCGTGTAAGAGTGGATCTGGGAGCAACAACAATTGAAGGGTGGCTCCACACTCCTAAAAGCCCGCAAGCTGGGGCCTCACCATCGGATATAGTTTAAGGTCATATCCAGGACCATCATTGCCATTTAGGCTAATTCCTAAATCCATACTGCTTGCCAGAAAGAAGATTAGCTTTTGCAAGGTGGTGAACTAGTGCTTCATTGATTAGCGTCTCAAAGATTTTAGCGAAGAGGAGGGGGAGGAGGAGACTAGTAAAGTAATAATTGTGAGGGTTGGTCCTTTCATCAGAATTCTTGTACACTGGTACCACAGAGGCCATCTTCCAGCTATTAGAGAAGCTAGATTCAGCAAGGCATTTGTTGTAGAGTTTAGAAAGTACGGGGACTAGCTCAGCTGAGTATTTCTTAATTAGTATAGCAGGGATGAGATCAGGTCCACACGCCTTGGAGGTGTTTAAGTTTTTTATGATATCGTGGACATGAAAAGGGGTGATTTTCAGATCATCGATTGTGGCTTCCGTCCGCATAGGGAAATTTGGGAGGAAGTTGTTTGTTGGCTCTAGGGTAGAGTTGGAGGCAAATTGCCAAGCAAGCAATTTCGCCTTTTTGGTTGCCGTGCATGCAACCTTCTGGTTGTTGGATAGGGAATTACTGATTGCCTTTTATTTACTACACTATTATGAATTTTCCATAAATCTGTGATTCAATGCGTTCCCTAGTTAGCATGACTGCTTTTGACTGTGGCTATTTCTTTCTTGCAATGATTTCTAACATCAATAAATTTTTGACTATTTGCATTTGGCTTATAACGTATAAACCAGCAGAATGCATGCTGTCTTTGTGCAATGGCAGCTGCACAATCTGTAGTGAACCATGGAGGTGAGTGGGGCATGCTATAATACTTCCGGGCAGGGACATGTCGGCAGATCGTTTTTTATTATTATTATTATTTTAAGCAAAAACAACAATACTTACTTAACTGTCATGTCGAAAATAGTTATATATCCCAAAATTACGAAAATTCATTATTTATAGTTAAAAAGTAATTTTTACGGAAAATGCATTTTCTTTTGATATAAACACCTTGAGGATTGTGAATACAGGGGGCATACTTATTTCCTTTTTCGATACTTTAATGGCGGATTTTTTTTTCTTTTTTAACCACAGCGATGGGCTTTTTTTATCTTTTTTTTTTTTTTAACTAAAAACACAATAGCAATTGTTCTACTTAAATTTTCCTACTTTTTGGATGTATTACTATTTTCGACGACAAGTAAGTGGCGTTGTTTTCGATCTGTCGACTCTATCTTAACAAGCACCTAATTTTGTGCATTTAATATTCATTAAATTGGTATTTATGTGGATTAAGGACCATGTTATTGTCAGAATTTTCTGGGTGTTTTGCATAAAACGCCGAAGGATGACCAAACACTGAGTCAATTAAATTATATGAAAGTGGCCAGCGTCTTTTAAGAAACATTTAGTCGATCGCATTTGTTTATTACAACAAAAATATAAACATTTATTTTAAAAAACTTAAACAAATAAAACAATAAAGTCAACACTATTTTTGATTTCTATTTGTTCTTTGTTTATCAAAAATTAAATATTTATTCATGACCAATGAGTGTTTTCATTTTATTCATTCAATATTTTTTTATAAATAAAACAATAAAAATAAGAAAGTCCTATTTTTACTTTCTTACACATTGACACACTTTTTTTTTTACAGGGTGAACAGAAAGTCCTTGGACCATTTTTAGTTTTAAAATTAAATATTGTTAAAATCACTTTTTCTCTTTTTGAATAAAGTAAGTATTTAGTCTAACTATTGATCTAATTATTTTCAACAAAAATATTAAAATAATTTTGTTTAAACTTTCAGAAAAATGAGCAAACGAGAGGCCATAATTCAGCTTCATTGCGCGGGAAGGACAAACTCAGAGATTATTAAGCTCTTGAAAGAGGCTAAATCCACCGTGTACCATGTTGTGAACAGATTTAAGGAATTTGATACATCTGAAGACCGTCCTAGGAGTGGAAGACCTCGCACTGCTCGAACAAAGAAGGTGATTAAAGCTGTCCGAGAGAGGGTAAGGAGGAACCCGAAGAGATCTGCAAGACAAATGGCTAAAGACATGAATGTGAGCGTGACCTCGATGAGAACCATCGTAAAAAAACAATCTCCAGTTGTCCCCCTACAAGATGAGAAAGAGACAGTACCTCACACCTGCCCAAAAGCACAAGAGACTTGAAAGAGCAAAGCTTCTTCTTGGAGAACTGAAGGCTGGCACGGCAGAGCGAAAGATCGTTTTTTCTGATGAAAAACTCTTCACAATTGAAGCGACTGTTAACAATAAGAACGACAGAGTTTACGCAAAATCTTCAGCAGACATTGATGACTCCGTGAGAATAGTTTTCCGCCGACAAAAGCCGTCTTCCCTCATGGTGTGGGCTGCAGTCTCCAAATCTTGGAAGTCGCCTCTGATTTTCGTGGAGCAGGGGGTTAAGATCAACACAGATCGCTACATTAAAGATATTTTGGTTCCAGCATTTGAAGAGATGAAAAAACACTTCAAAGATCAGCCTTTCACCTTCCAACAAGATGGCGCACCATCCCACACCTCCAGAAAAACTCAGGACTGGTGCCAACGTCATTTTCCAAGATTCTGGAGTAAGGAGATTTGGCCTCCTACATCGCCTGATTTGAATCCCATGGATTTTTCGGTGTGGTCTTTGTTGGAGGCAAAGGTCTGTTCTCTTGCCTCATCCAAGTGTTGATGCTTTGAAGACATCTCTTCTGAGTGAATGGGCTAACATACCTCAGGAAACGCTGCGTGCCTCGGTTGGTAACTTCAGACAGAGAATTGAACGTCTAATCGAAAGGAAGGGACATCACATTGAAAATAAATAATTTGAATTTATTCTTCGTTTCCTAACTTATAATTTTCATTCATGTTTAATTTATATTTTTGTAATTTTCTATTAATAAACCACTTTTGAATTGGTCCAAGGACTTTCTGTTCACCCTGTATATATTCGTGCGGGAGGTTTTAATATTCTCATTTGATTTCTGGTGCTCTGATACAACAATTTCATTTATTCATTTTTAATTACATTCCATGATTAATAAATACCTAATAAATCAACATCTAGGCCGATTTTTTGAAAATTTCACACAAATGTACTCTGGGAGTGTTTTTAGATAGGTTTTGTATTAGAATGCCTTTAATAAGAACCGATTATTGAAAACTATATAATTAAAGAAGGAACAGTCCGATTTTGATTAAAGTTAACGCCTTTATACAGCCAAACACCACAGGTGCGTTTAATAAGTTTTATCACTGCAAAAGTAGAAAGGCCCGGCAACCATTGTAAGAAAGTAATAAAGAACGCAAGAGAGTTGTATGCTCAGTCCGTCAAGTCCAAAGTAGCTGAGCAGCGGCTTGGTTCCCACCAGTTTTGGCAAATTGCAAACAGAATCCTGAACAGAAGCGTGTGCTCTATCCCAACTATCATCAATGGACCTGAGTTAATCTCGTCAGCATCAGACAAAGCCAAACTCTTTGCCAAGAACTTTGAAGCCAATTCTACCCTTTGCGACCAAGGCCGCCAACCCCCAATATTTCCTCCTGTATCAGAAAACACACTATGTGATATACAAATATCTGTATGTGATGTTGCCAAGCTAATCAAAAACCTTGATTCCAGTAAAGCAACCGGCCCTGACGGTATTCCAATTATAGTACTCAAAAAACTTCAACCAGAACTAGCACCCATACTTACAAAACTGTTTAAACGTTGTCTTAAGGAAAATTGCTTCCCATCACCTTGGAAAACCTCATCATTATGTCCTGTATTTAAGAATTCAGTGATCGCTCATCCCCCTCTCAGTACAGGCCAATAAGTCTCCTGTGCGTCATGAGTAAGTTACTGGAATCTGTGTTAAATACAGAAGTAATCAACCATCTCAGCAAAAATAACCTTCTTAGTGACACGCAATATGGTTTCCGTTCTGCTAGATCTACAGCAGATGTGCTTACAGTTATATCTCATAGGATTAGCGAATCTCTCGACAGAGGCAACCTTTCTAGGGCAATTGCTCTTGACATATCAAAGGCCTTTGATAGGGTATGGCATAAAGGTTTACTTCACAAGATCTCCAGCTATGATATAGCTGGAAATGTCTTCTCAATTATTAAATCATTTCTCTCTGATAGGTTCATAAGAGTAGTAGTTGATGGGCAAAAATCAGAAGCTCACAGTATAAATGCTGGAGTCCCTCAGGGGTCCATCCTGGGCCCAACTCTTTTCCTGATCTACATTAATGATCTTCCAAATCACATCCTTACATCATTCGTAGACATTTTTGCTGACGACACTACCATCTATGGTAGCACATCTAAGACAGTAAACGACCATGTTCTCTCCGATTCTCTCTCCTCTGATTTTGATCATGTTGTACAATGGGGAAAGGAGTGGCTGGTTACTTTTAATGCATCTAAAACCAAGCTTTATCTTTATCTTTACATCATCAACGTTCTGATCCCCATCTGGCATCAACTAAAATGAATGGCTCTCGTCTTGGGGAGGCCTCAAGTTTTGACAGGCTTCTGGGCTTGACCTTTACTCCTGATCTTAAATGGAATACGTACATCAAATCTGTTGCCAAGGCCGCTGGAAAAATGGTGGGATCCTTCTATCGATCCAGTAGATATCTCACTGCTGATGCAATTCTCTATCTATATAAGAGCCAGATACGTCCAAGGATGGAATACTGTTGCCACATATGGGCAGGAGCTGCTAGAAAAGACTTGTCCTGCCTTGATAGGGTTCAAAATAGACTTCGTGGCCTGGTGGGAGATGTCCTTTTCTCTTCGCTGTAACCTCTATCTCACAAAAAAGATGTTGCGAGTTTGTCTCTGCTTTATCGTTATTTTCATGGAAAGTGTTCGACTGAGTTCAATCTATGGTCCCCCCTCGCCAAACTTTCACAAGAAGCACTAGACTAGCTGAAAACATTATCAATAATTTTCCCCACTTTTTATCTGTGCCTAAACCTAAACATAAATTCCATGATCAAAGCTTCTTTCTTAGAACTGCACACCTGTGGAATTGTCTTTCATTTTCCTGCTTTCCAGCTGTCTACAATATGGTTGTCTTCAAGTCCAACGTGAACAAGTTTCTGATGAGCCGTTCCACTTAAGTTAACAAATTTACCGAACTTCCATTACTATTGATTACTATATTGTCCTTTTGACTACTCTACACTCTTTAACCCTTATCCTTGAGTGGCCGATCGGCCTTGATAAGTGGTGACGCCTATGTAAAAAAAAAAAAATCAACAATAGGCTCTTTGATAACACATTCAAAATCAATGTTTCTGTTTTGAGCATAATTTGACCATGATAGTAGACTTTTGCATTTTAAACTTTAATTGAAGCTATTACATAAAAATAATCTTATAAAATCAAAATTAGGTTCTTCACAGTGCAATGTAGACTTAAATGTATTGTGAATTAAGTCACTGTGGGGAGGCATGTAGGTCCTCGACTAGAACAGGCAATAAATCGATTTGATTGAAAATGGTCGATTTCACTGATTTCGATGACAATAAAAGTATTAGAAATCTGAAACATTTAGTGATCCTCATTCAATCCTGGCTCTCCCTGCTAGTATATGTTTCGCTGTTTCACAGTTCATCAGTACAGCTAGACAGGCACCCGACCGTCTGTACGACAGTCAAGGCTCCTAACTATTATGCTATCGGAGTTTAAAAATGTTTTGAAATCGTCCCGAAATACCTAAGCTCGATTTGTTTACACAAAGAGCATCGCTTATACGTAATTCGTGCATCACTTCTCAATATGCTCAACTCAAGTTGAGGAGCATTATAGTCATCCACATAAGTACTGTTTCGCTGTTTCACAGCTCATCAGTGCGGCTAGACAGGCAACTACCTCAAGCCAGATATATATATATATATATATATATATATATATATATATATATAAGGAATAACAGTATAGATACATTCCTATCCAAATTCCAAATATTTATTTTTCTTTGAAAACAGTTCTTTAAGCATATCAAAACTTCCGTATATTTTGACAGATCTGTTTCTTTATGCAGAAACAATTATTATGTCAATATCGAATTTTTCGTGTGTATATGTCTGTCTGTCTCTCTGACTCTCTCTTTATATATATATATATATATATACATATATATACATATATATATATATAAAAGGAAAGAGAAAGAGAAAGACATATATATATATATATATATATATATATATATATATATATATAAATAACAAGATCTAAGTGTAGTATCTGTTCTGACAGATACTGCAAGCAAAGACCATATGTGGGGGTAACCCCACATATCAGATCACCCTACAGACCAACAGTTACTATCCAGCTCCCATTTCCCACCTCTCAGGAGCTGGTCCCCTTTTCCCTCCCCCCTCCCTCTCTCTCCACATTAAAAAACGGTCTTGTGCCTAATTTGCTCAGTAAGGAAGGAAATAAATACTACTGCCCGCACGGCCCTCAGTGGCCCAGGCGACAAGATCAAAGTGTACTATCTGTTCCGACAGATACTGCAAGCAAAGACCATATGTGGGGGTAACTCCACATGTCAGACCTTGGTCAATGTAGGGGTCACTCTACAGACCAACAATCACTATCCAGCTCCCATTTCCCACCTCTCGGTAGCTAGTCCCCTTTTCCCTCCCCCCTCTTCCTCTCTCTCTACATTAAAAAACGGCGTTGTGCCTAATTTGCTCAGTGGAAAAGCAAATAAATACTACTGTCCACCCGGCCCTCCGCGGCCCGGGTGACAAGATGAAAGTGTAGTATCTGTTCTGACAGATACTGCAAGCAAAGAACATATGTGGGGGTAACTCCACATATCAGTGCTTGGTTAATGTAGGGGCGACCCTTCATACCAATTGTCACTATCCAACTCCCATTTACCACCCATCGTGAGCTGGTCCCCTTTTCCCTATCCCTCCCCCCTCTCTCCACATTAAAAACCGCCTTGTGCCTAATTTGCTCAGTGGTGAAGCAAATAAATACAACTGGCCCATGGCCAGTGGTCTCTAGAAAGCGATGTAACGTTTGGTCAAGTCGGCTTTGTCATATCAGACGGTTGCTTGTATTTTGAGACGAGACACTCCCCCTAATAAGCAGGGAACTGGTTTTCTCCATAGCTAGGTAAAATCAAACAAACCGGGTTATTGACCTCATTAAAAACGTTCCCGCAGAAAATGTTAACTGCTGAATAGCTATTGCTTACGATCGCCGCATGTGCATTAAGCTTTTTCGTATAAAAAAAGAAGCCAACAAACTCGCACTCAAAGTTCACGTCATTGACTCGTCAAAAACGGGCACCTGCCAGGTTGCACTTTTTTTTTTTTCACACTTTTTTTCTTTCTTTTACACCTTTAAACACCCGGGTTTAGTTTGCCCCCCCCTACACACACAGCGTTGTTATCTTAAGATTGCAGGTTCGATCCGACATGGTTATTTATGCCATTTTTTTTTCTGCTTTTCGCTGTTATTTAAAAAAAAATTTTTTTTGTTTTTTTTGTTTTGGTTTTTCCGATTTTTTTTAACATCGTTTTTTTTATAATATTTAAACAGGGTTATTACTTACACCCCCCATACACACACCTACAAACACCCAGGCAGCGCCGGGTATCCCCGCTAGTCTATATATATAAAAGCGGAAATGTATGTTCGCTTTTTGTGTATGTCTACAAAAGGCTTTTTTCAGAGAAGCGGTCGCTCGCCTAACAACTTTTTAAAACTTTTTATATCACATGTAAATCGTAATATCTCAGAGTTGTCAACGGAACTCACCTGTCTATTTAATTTGCTTGACTTCGGGAAGATAAATATTCAACAGTTTTCGCTCGCCGCATGTGGATTAAGCCTTTTCCTATAATTAATTCTGGTGGCATTTTCCGGTTTCCCCCTACACCCGCGTTCCGCGGTAAATGAAATGCTACTCCGCAGTCAACAGTTGACCTCATTAAGTCATTAAAACGTGCACCTGCCAAATCGAAGTAATTAAATAAATTCAAATGCGTTTCCGTTGGTATGTCGCGGTGGTGCAATGGTTAACGTTGCATGTTTTTTTTTTCACACTTTAATTTACAATTTTGCCTCAAGGGTTCCGGTTTGATCCTCACACTTACCTACCAGAACATTTTTTTTTATTTTAACCCCCCCCCGGAGTTTTTATTTACCCAAAACCACACACACCTCCAAACATACGGGCAACGCCGGGTACCCCTCACTAGTCATTTATAAAGGGCAAAATGGGCGCGAGTGTTTGCATATGTCCACGAAAGGCTTTTTGCATCGGGCTTCTCACGTCGGTTAGATTCCGCAAGAAGTTTTACATACTTCCCAGATCATAATATCTTGCATAAACTCATCATCTTCAAGACAATCGTTGCCGCCACAAAATTTCTTAAAAACCATTGTGCTGTGCGTTCAGTAGTGGTTTCTGAGCCAGACACTTCATTCATATCGCAAACTGTTTCAGCGGCTTTTTGGCCTAGCTTAAATTGAAATAAGAAAATTGTACAAATTTGCTTTTTTTTCATTTTGTATTCAACGTTCTGAAAAGAAGACATAATTGTTTTAATAACGCTATTTTAAATGATATATAAAGTAAAGGTATTATAATGAAAACTATATTTTAAAATTATGCAAGATTTTTTGTCTCCAGCTAAGCAAAACTTATAATAATAGTATCGAGACTTCTGGAAAATCTACAACAGTGTAGTAAATAATGGGCAATCAACAATTCCCCCACTAACCAACAATCACGAGGTTGTCTCCTCAGCAACCGACAAGGCTAACATGCTTGCCAGTCGGTTTGCCTCAAACTCCACACTGGACCCTTCCAACCACCCCCTACCTGACTTTCCTATGCGGACAGACGCCACACTAGACGATCTGAAAACCACCCCTGCTCAGGTGCATGCTATCATAAAAAACCTTGACACCTCAAAAGCATGTGGACCCGATCTTATCCCAGCTGTGCTATTAAAAAAGTGCTCAGCCGAAGTAGCTCCAGTTCTCTCCAAACTCTACAACAAATGTCTTAATGAAGCTTGCTTTCCGGGCTGTTGGAAAACTGCTTCTGTTGTACCAGTATTCAAGAATTCTGGCGAAAGGACAGACCCATCAAATTATCGCCCCATTAGCCTCCTCCCACTTTTTGCCAAAATATTTGAGACCATAATTAACCATGCTCTAGTCCATCATCTTACAGATGCTAAACTACTGACTGACAAACAATATGGATTTAGACGAGCCCGTTCCACAGCAGACATCCTCACTGTGATCTCTGAACGTATATACCATTCACTGGACAAAGCGGGGGAAGGCAGAGCGGTAGCTCTAGATATATCTAAGGCTTTTGACAGGGTATGGCATGAGGGTCTCCTCAGTAAAATCAGATCATACGGTATCACTGGTAGAATACTTAACATAATTAAATCCTTCTTAGATAAGAGAAAAATCCAGGTAGTCCTCGACGGTCGCACATCTAAACAATATGATATAAATGCGGGAGTGCCCCAGGGTTCTATCCTTGGACCTCTATTGTTCCTGATATTCATAAATGACCTCCCCGACAACATTGCTACTGAGATGGGTATATATGCTGATGACACTACACTCTATGGCAGACACGACAGGAAGACGAATGAACACATTTCTAAAGAAATGGCAGAAACACTAGAGGAAGACCTCCAATCTGTAGTGGAATGGGGACAAAAGTGGTTGGTCGCATTCAATGCTGCCAAGACTAAACTAGTTTCATTCAATAATTACAAGAAACCCTCTCTACCACCCATAGCAATGGCCAACGACTCTTTATCTGAGAGTCCATCTTTCAAACTCCTTGGCCTAACGTTCACAGGAAAGATGAGTTGGAACAATTACATTGAAGGCATTGCCAGGGCCGCTGCAAGAAAGGTAGGCTCTCTCTACCGTGCTAGAAAACTACTAACACCCGAAAGTATCCTGTACCTCTATAAGGCCACCATTCGCCCATGTATGGAGTATTGCTGCCACATCTGGGCTGGTGCATCTGCTACTAGTCTCTCGCTCCTTGACAAGGTTCAAAAGAGAGTCGCAAACCTGATAGGCCCTGAACTGGCATCTAAGCTTCAGCCTCTGTCCCATCGACGAAATGTTGCATCCCTCTGCCTTTTCTACAAGTATTTTAGTGGTGAATGCTCTGATGAACTGCAATCACTTGTGCCCCCACGACGCGAGCACCCTCGACAAACCCGACAGGCTACTAGATCCCACCCCCACACTGTAGAGGTCCCTAGATGTAAAAGATCTTTTTACTCCAATAGTTTCTTCCCCAGAACCGCAAGACTCTGGAATTCCATTCCAGGTCCCTGCTTCCCCAACAGTACTGATGTGCAGAAGTTCAAGTGTAACGTGAACCGACACCTTGCTGCCCAAATCCCTACATAGTACCCCAGTAGTTGTTGCCCCTGATAGTAGCCCCCTACACCAAAGTGGCAATTTGCCTTGTTTGGGGTGAAAATGTAATAAAAAAAAAAAAAAAATATATATATATATATATATATATGACAAAAAGTCTATATTCCAAATTCCAAGATGTTGTTCATCTTACCGTTTATGGACAGATAAAGATAAACAAATCTTGACAGCCTTTTTCATTTATTTGTATATGCTCTGTAATTATATTTAACATATATTGAGCTTCATAAATAAAGGATTGATATATATATAAAGGAAAAAGATAGAGGTGTTATGTATCTGCAGTTTTAGGTGAGCATTGCCTGAAGATAGCGGTTTCAATCCTACCTAAAGCAGGCTAAAGGTTAATTGGCCAAAATATGGTTAGACAACAACAACTATGGAAGGCAGTAATTACTGGGAATACAGTTACAAAACTCAACATTATCCCAACATGATTAATCACTTCAAGAGGCCAGAGGATGAGTTGGCTGAAACATGGTGAAACAATAACAACTATGAAGATGAATATAACAGTCCACAAATAAATAAATAAATAAAAACTGTTTATGTTCCATATATTTTCTTCCTTCACTAAAACAATAACTTTTATACTTCAATACATACTAGCATTTCAGCCCGGCGTTGCTCGGGTGTTTGGAGGGGTGTGTTGAGCAAAAAAAAAAAAGTGGTAGTAGGAAGGCGGGCTCGAATCTGTACTGCGAAGGAGGAAAAGAACGGGAAAAAAACGTGACGCTTTTGCTGTTACGACCACCGGCAAACCGGAAGTGACGTAGGTTAAAATTAAGACTAGGGGATGACTTTCGAAAATATCGGCGAAAAAAGCGATCCCTCCCTGTTGAAAAGTTCCCAGTTGAGGGTGAAGAAATTAATGTTTTTAGCCAATTCTTCGGTATTTGTTGTCTGAAGGGTTGAACTTCAAAACGATACTGATCTTGTGAAAATCCGTCGCCTCTGTCGAAAGTGTTAGGCAGGCATGCAAACATACATACATACATTTATATATTGGTAGCTCAAATTTTCGACCCAAACCGATTAAAAAGCTTGCCCTATCTCTGAATACCCTTTATGTAAAATTTCAAATATTTAGACCAGAAATTGTCTGAGTAATTTGGTAGAGACCCCAGAGGTCAATTTTTTAAAAACTTTGACCCCTATTATGAGCCCTTAACATTAATGTTTTTGGGCTCAAATCAAGTTATTAATTAGATCCATGTCCAAGGAACCTATATCTAAAATTTCAAATGTTTATACCCAAAATTAGTGGAGAACTTTGGTAGAGTTCTCAAAGGTCAAATCGTTGAACTTTGACCCCTTAACAACCAAATTTCTGGCCGAAAACGGATTACAAAGATTTTCCTAAATCTCAGTACCCTGTATATTAAATTTCAAGTCTGTATACTTAAAATTGACAGAGTTATTGCATAGGGAAATGTACACAGACAGAAACACAGACACACACACAGACAGACAGACACTTTCACTTTCATAGATATATAGATTAATTGTTGGTTGGAATTCTTGGCATACACAAAGACGCAATCGTCATCAAAGATGGCCAGGGATCATGCCACATATCTTTTTTCTGAAGTATACAAACTGATGCACACCAAATATTCGACTACTATAATGGTTTTAGGAGCTGTGAGCTTACATTTCCTCACGTGGATTAATTATCTTTTTATATGACTTGTTGCACTTTTTTTAGCCAATGAAATTAACTGATTGATAATAACATTTTACAATTCACTTGCATTGCCTCTTAACTTTCTCACAATTTCTCCTTGCATAGATGTTATCTGCTATTCTGTTATCGATTTTATAGATAGGTGTAATCTGCACATTAAATTACACCTTCATGTGATCAAATCTGGATATTATAAAAAGAATTTAATAAATAAATGTATAATACAATTATTTTTCAAAATCATAAACAATCGATGTAATGCAAACTTTTTGTAGATTAGGAAAATTCAAAAAAAAAATTATTTAAACAAATGATGTCACACTGTAAACCAAATACATACGCAGACACACACGCGTGCGCGAATATATATGACACTATGATGTATCAAATTTGTATAGAATTGGATCCAAAATCATTAGACACTAATTAAGATTACCTTAATTTAAATTTCTTCTTAAGGGTTCTTAAGCCTTAAATTTTAGACATTTTCTAGAATCAAAATCATGTAATTAATTTTGATAAAAATTAAAATAGGGATTGTAGACATAAGGTTTAGTGGCATTATATCTTGATTTTAAACTTCTTAAGGGATCATTAGTGCAAAACTGTTCTCTTGGGAAATTCATTTTGCCCATCCTGGGACAAGTATTCTTCTAGTAATTTTCTTATTTGTAGCAAGAACTGGCTGATGCAACGGCTGTAGCCACTTTTGAACCGAGTACTTTTAGATCTGCCCAGATCTATTGTCAAGTTACCATTCTAAAAGCCAAAATATAAATTTTTTATTAGTTTTCTTTTTTTTTAATGAAAATTTCTCTCTCTCTCTCTCTCTCTCTCTCTCTCTCTCTCTCTCTCTCTCTCTCTCTCTCAATATATATATTGTTAACTGACTACAATATGGTCGTCTTTAGTCCAATGTGAACAAGTTCTTGATAAGCCATTCCCTTAAGTAATACAATTTAAAAAATTTCCACTACTAACAATTACTATGACATTTTACTATAGACTACTACATACTCATTAACCCTTATCCCCAAGTGACCCCCAAGCCATGATAACTGGTGACTCCTTGGTATAAAAAAAAAGAAAAGAAAAATTGTATTTATACCAGCGATGTAAAAATCTTGCATTCTGTTGGTGATGAAGTACCTGAATATTACTTAAGTTTTTGATATTGCTTAGGTTTTTAATATTGCTTAAGTTTTTAATCTTGCTTACGTTTTTGATATTGCTTAGGTTTTTGATATTACTTAAGTTTTTGATATTGCTTAGGTTTTTGATATTGCTTAGGTTTTTGATATTGCTTAGGTTTTTGATATTGCGTAGGTTTTTAATATTGCTTAGGTTTTTGATATTACTTTGGTTTTTGATATTGCTTAGGTTTTTGATATTACTTAAGTTTTTGATCTTGCTTACGTTTTTTATATTACCTAGGTTTTTGATATTGCTTAGGTTTTTGATATTACTTAGGTTTTTGATATTACTTAGGTTTTTGATATTACTTAGGTTTTTGATATTGCTTAGGTTTTTTATATTACTTAGGTTTTTGATATTGCTTAGGTTTTTGATATTACTTAGGTTTTTGATATTGCTTAGGTTTTTAATATCACTTAGGTTTTTGATATTACTTAGGTTTTTGATATTGCTTAGGTTTTTGATATTGCGTAGGTTTTTAATATTGCTTAGGTTTTTGATATTACTTAGGTTTTTGATATTGCTTAGGTTTTTGATATTACTTAGGTTTTTAATATTACTTAGGTTTTTGATATTGCTTAGGTTTTTGATATTACTTAGGTTTTTGATATTGCTTAGGTTTTTGATATTACTTAGGTTTTTAATATTACTTAGGTTTTTGATATTGCTTAGGTTTTTGATATTACTTAGGTTTTTGATATTACTTAGGTTTTTAATATTACTTAGGTTTTTGATATTGCTTAGGTTTTAGATATTGCTTAGGTTTTTGATATTACTTAGGTTTTTGATATTTCTTAGGGTTTTTATATTGCTTAGGTTTTTAATATTACTTAGGTTTTTAATATTACTTAGGTTTTTGATATTGCTTAGGTTTTTGATATTGCTTAGGTTTTTGATATTACTTAGGTTTTTAATATTACTAAGGTTTTTGATATTGCTTAGGTTTTTGATATTAGTTAAGTTTTTGATCTTGCTTACGTTTTTGATATTGCTTAGGTTTTTGATATTACTTAAGTCTTTGATATTACTTAGGTTTTTAATATTACTTAGGTTTTTGATATTGCTTAGGTTTTTGATATTACTTAGGTTTTGATATTGCATAGGTTTTTAATATTGCTTAGGTTTTTGATATTACTTAGGTTTTTGATATTACTTAGGTTTTTGATATTGCTTAGGTTTTTGATATTACTTAGGTTTTTGATATTGCTTAGGTTTTCGATATTACTTAAGTTTTTGATATTGCTTAGGTTTTTAATATTACTTAGGTTTTTGATATTGCTTTGGTTTTTGATATTACTTAAGTTTTTGATATTGCTTAGGTTTTTGATATTGCTTAGGTTTTAGATATTGCTTAGGTTTTGGATATTGCGTAGGTTTTTAATATTGCTTAGGTTTTTGATATTACTAAGGTTTTTGATATTGCTTAGGTTTTTTATATTCCTTAGGTTTTTGATATTACTTAGGTTTTGATATTGCATAGGTTTTTAATATTGCTTAGGTTTTTGATATTACTTAGGTTTTTGATATTACTTAGGTTTTTGATATTGCTTAGGTTTTTGATATTACTTAGGTTTTTGATATTGCTTAGGTTTTCGATATTACTTAAGTTTTTGATATTGCTTAGGTTTTTAATATTACTTAGGTTTTTGATATTGCTTTGGTTTTTGATATTACTTAAGTTTTTGATATTGCTTAGGTTTTTGATATTGCTTAGGTTTTTGATATTGCTTAGGTTTTGGATATTGCGTAGGTTTTTAATATTGCTTAGGTTTTTGATATTACTAAGGTTTTTGATATTGCTTAGGTTTTTTATATTCCTTAGGTTTTTGATATTACTTAGGTTTTGATATTGCATAGGTTTTTAATATTGCTTAGGTTTTTGATATTACTTAGGTTTTTGATATTACTTAGGTTTTTGATATTGCTTAGGTTTTTTATATTACTTAGGTTTTTGATATTGCTTAGGTTTTTGATATTACTTAGGTTTTTGATATTGCTTAGGTTTTTAATATCACTTAGGTTTTTGATATTACTTAGGTTTTTGATATTGCTTAGGTTTTTGATATTGCGTAGGTTTTTAATATTGCTTAGGTTTTTGATATTACTTAGGTTTTTGATATTGCTTAGGTTTTTGATATTACTTAGGTTTTTGATATTACTTAGGTTTTTGATATTACTTAGGTTTTTGATATTGCTTAGGTTTTTGATATTGCGTAGGTTTTTAATATTGCTTAGGTTTTTGATATTACTTAGGTTTTTGATATTGCTTAGGTTTTTGATATTACTTAGGTTTTTAATATTACTTAGGTTTTTGATATTGCTTAGGTTTTTGATATTACTTAGGTTTTTGATATTACTTAGGTTTTTGATATTGCTTAGGTTTTCGATATTACTTAAGTTTTTGATATTGCTTAGGTTTTTAATATTACTTAGGTTTTTGATATTGCTTTGGTTTTTGATATTACTTAAGTTTTTGATATTGCTTAGGTTTTTGATATTGCTTAGGTTTTTGATATTGCTTAGGTTTTGGATATTGCGTAGGTTTTTAATATTGCTTAGGTTTTTGATATTACTAAGGTTTTTGATATTGCTTAGGTTTTTTATATTCCTTAGGTTTTTGATATTACTTAGGTTTTGATATTGCATAGGTTTTTAATATTGCTTAGGTTTTTGATATTACTTAGGTTTTTGATATTACTTAGGTTTTTGATATTGCTTAGGTTTTTTATATTACTTAGGTTTTTGATATTGCTTAGGTTTTTGATATTACTTAGGTTTTTGATATTGCTTAGGTTTTTAATATCACTTAGGTTTTTGATATTACTTAGGTTTTTGATATTGCTTAGGTTTTTGATATTGCGTAGGTTTTTAATATTGCTTAGGTTTTTGATATTACTTAGGTTTTTGATATTGCTTAGGTTTTTGATATTACTTAGGTTTTTGATATTACTTAGGTTTTTGATATTACTTAGGTTTTTGATATTGCTTAGGTTTTTAATATTACTAAGGTTTTTGATATTGCTTAGGTTTTTGATATTAGTTAAGTTTTTGATCTTGCTTACGTTTTTGATATTGCTTAGGTTTTTGATATTACTTAAGTCTTTGATATTACTTAGGTTTTTAATATTACTTAGGTTTTTGATATTGCTTTGGTTTTTGATATTACTTAGGTTTTGATATTGCATAGGTTTTTAATATTGCTTAGGTTTTTGATATTACTTAGGTTTTTGATATTACTTAGGTTGTTGATATTGCTTAGGTTTTTGATATTACTTAGGTTTTTGATATTGCTTAGGTTTTCGATATTACTTAAGTTTTTGATATTGCTTAGGTTTTTAATATTACTTAGGTTTTTGATATTGCTTTGGTTTTTGATATTACTTAAGTTTTTGATATTGCTTAGGTTTTTGATATTGCTTAGGTTTTTGATATTGCTTAGGTTTTGGATATTGCGTAGGTTTTTAATATTGCTTAGGTTTTTGATATTACTAAGGTTTTTGATATTGCTTAGGTTTTTTATATTCCTTAGGTTTTTGATATTACTTAGGTTTTGATATTGCATAGGTTTTTAATATTGCTTAGGTTTTTGATATTACTTAGGTTTTTGATATTACTTAGGTTTTTGATATTGCTTAGGTTTTTGATATTACTTAGGTTTTTGATATTGCTTAGGTTTTCGATATTACTTAAGTTTTTGATATTGCTTAGGTTTTTAATATTACTTAGGTTTTTGATATTGCTTTGGTTTTTGATATTACTTAAGTTTTTGATATTGCTTAGGTTTTTGATATTGCTTAGGTTTTTGATATTGCTTAGGTTTTGGATATTGCGTAGGTTTTTAATATTGCTTAGGTTTTTGATATTACTAAGGTTTTTGATATTGCTTAGGTTTTTTATATTCCTTAGGTTTTTGATATTACTTAGGTTTTGATATTGCATAGGTTTTTAATATTGCTTAGGTTTTTGATATTACTTAGGTTTTTGATATTACTTAGGTTTTTGATATTGCTTAGGTTTTTTATATTACTTAGGTTTTTGATATTGCTTAGGTTTTTGATATTACTTAGGTTTTTGATATTGCTTAGGTTTTTAATATCACTTAGGTTTTTGATATTACTTAGGTTTTTGATATTGCTTAGGTTTTTGATATTGCGTAGGTTTTTAATATTGCTTAGGTTTTTGATATTACTTAGGTTTTTGATATTGCTTAGGTTTTTGATATTACTTAGGTTTTTGATATTACTTAGGTTTTTGATATTACTTAGGTTTTTGATATTGCTTAGGTTTTTGATATTGCGTAGGTTTTTAATATTGCTTAGGTTTTTGATATTACTTAGGTTTTTGATATTGCTTAGGTTTTTGATATTACTTAGGTTTTTAATATTACTTAGGTTTTTGATATTGCTTAGGTTTTTGATATTACTTAGGTTTTTGATATTACTTAGGTTTTTGATATTGCTTAGGTTTTTGATATTACTTGGGTTTTTAATATTACTTAGGTTTTTGATATTGCTTAGGTTTTTGATATTGCTTAGGTTTTTGATATTACTTAGGTTTTTAATATTACTTAGGTTTTTGATATTGCTTAGGTTTTTGATATTACTTAGGTTTTTGATATTGCTTAGGTTTTTGATATTACTTAGGTTTTTAATATTACTTAGGTTTTTGATATTGCTTAGGTTTTTGATATTACTTAGGTTTTTGATATTACTTAGGTTTTTAATATTACTTAGGTTTTTGATATTGCTTAGGTTTTAGATATTGCTTAGGTTTTTGATATTACTTAGGTTTTTGATATTGCTTAGGTTTTTGATATTACTTAGGTTTTTGATATTGCTTAGGTTTTTGATATTACTTAGGTTTTTAATATTACTTATGTTTTTGATATTGCTTAGGTTTTTGATATTACTTAGGTTTTTGATATTACTTAGGTTTTTAATATTACTTAGGTTTTTGATATTGCTTAGGTTTTAGATATTGCTTAGGTTTTTGATATTACTTAGGTTTTGATATTGCATAGGTTTTTAATATTGCTTAGGTTTTTGATATTACTTAGGTTTTTGATATTACTTAGGTTTTTGATATTGCTTAGGTTTTTTATATTACTTAGGTTTTTGATATTGCTTAGGTTTTTGATATTACTTAGGTTTTTGATATTGCTTAGGTTTTTAATATCACTTAGGTTTTTGATATTACTTAGGTTTTTGATATTGCTTAGGTTTTTGATATTGCGTAGGTTTTTAATATTGCTTAGGTTTTTGATATTACTTAGGTTTTTGATATTGCTTAGGTTTTTGATATTACTTAGGTTTTTGATATTACTTAGGTTTTTGATATTACTTAGGTTTTTGATATTGCTTAGGTTTTTGATATTGCGTAGGTTTTTAATATTGCTTAGGTTTTTGATATTACTTAGGTTTTTGATATTGCTTATGTTTTTGATATTACTTAGGTTTTTAATATTACTTAGGTTTTTGATATTGCTTAGGTTTTTGATATTACTTAGGTTTTTGATATTACTTAGGTTTTTGATATTGCTTAGGTTTTCGATATTACTTAAGTTTTTGATATTGCTTAGGTTTTTAATATTACTTAGGTTTTTGATATTGCTTTGGTTTTTGATATTACTTAAGTTTTTGATATTGCTTAGGTTTTTGATATTGCTTAGGTTTTTGATATTGCTTAGGTTTTGGATATTGCGTAGGTTTTTAATATTGCTTAGGTTTTTGATATTACTAAGGTTTTTGATATTGCTTAGGTTTTTTATATTCCTTAGGTTTTTGATATTACTTAGGTTTTGATATTGCATAGGTTTTTAATATTGCTTAGGTTTTTGATATTACTTAGGTTTTTGATATTACTTAGGTTTTTGATATTGCTTAGGTTTTTTATATTACTTAGGTTTTTGATATTGCTTAGGTTTTTGATATTACTTAGGTTTTTGATATTGCTTAGGTTTTTAATATCACTTAGGTTTTTGATATTACTTAGGTTTTTGATATTGCTTAGGTTTTTGATATTGCGTAGGTTTTTAATATTGCTTAGGTTTTTGATATTACTTAGGTTTTTGATATTGCTTAGGTTTTTGATATTACTTAGGTTTTTGATATTACTTAGGTTTTTGATATTACTTAGGTTTTTGATATTGCTTAGGTTTTTAATATTACTAAGGTTTTTGATATTGCTTAGGTTTTTGATATTAGTTAAGTTTTTGATCTTGCTTACGTTTTTGATATTGCTTAGGTTTTTGATATTACTTAAGTCTTTGATATTACTTAGGTTTTTAATATTACTTAGGTTTTTGATATTGCTTAGGTTTTTGATATTACTTAGGTTTTGATATTGCATAGGTTTTTAATATTGCTTAGGTTTTTGATATTACTTAGGTTTTTGATATTACTTAGGTTGTTGATATTGCTTAGGTTTTTGATATTACTTAGGTTTTTGATATTGCTTAGGTTTTCGATATTACTTAAGTTTTTGATATTGCTTAGGTTTTTAATATTACTTAGGTTTTTGATATTGCTTTGGTTTTTGATATTACTTAAGTTTTTGATATTGCTTAGGTTTTTGATATTGCTTAGGTTTTTGATATTGCTTAGGTTTTGGATATTGCGTAGGTTTTTAATATTGCTTAGGTTTTTGATATTACTAAGGTTTTTGATATTGCTTAGGTTTTTTATATTCCTTAGGTTTTTGATATTACTTAGGTTTTGATATTGCATAGGTTTTTAATATTGCTTAGGTTTTTGATATTACTTAGGTTTTTGATATTACTTAGGTTTTTGATATTGCTTAGGTTTTTGATATTACTTAGGTTTTTGATATTGCTTAGGTTTTCGATATTACTTAAGTTTTTGATATTGCTTAGGTTTTTAATATTACTTAGGTTTTTGATATTGCTTTGGTTTTTGATATTACTTAAGTTTTTGATATTGCTTAGGTTTTTGATATTGCTTAGGTTTTTGATATTGCTTAGGTTTTGGATATTGCGTAGGTTTTTAATATTGCTTAGGTTTTTGATATTACTAAGGTTTTTGATATTGCTTAGGTTTTTTATATTCCTTAGGTTTTTGATATTACTTAGGTTTTGATATTGCATAGGTTTTTAATATTGCTTAGGTTTTTGATATTACTTAGGTTTTTGATATTACTTAGGTTTTTGATATTGCTTAGGTTTTTTATATTACTTAGGTTTTTGATATTGCTTAGGTTTTTGATATTACTTAGGTTTTTGATATTGCTTAGGTTTTTAATATCACTTAGGTTTTTGATATTACTTAGGTTTTTGATATTGCTTAGGTTTTTGATATTGCGTAGGTTTTTAATATTGCTTAGGTTTTTGATATTACTTAGGTTTTTGATATTGCTTAGGTTTTTGATATTACTTAGGTTTTTGATATTACTTAGGTTTTTGATATTACTTAGGTTTTTGATATTGCTTAGGTTTTTGATATTGCGTAGGTTTTTAATATTGCTTAGGTTTTTGATATTACTTAGGTTTTTGATATTGCTTAGGTTTTTGATATTACTTAGGTTTTTAATATTACTTAGGTTTTTGATATTGCTTAGGTTTTTGATATTACTTAGGTTTTTGATATTACTTAGGTTTTTGATATTGCTTAGGTTTTTGATATTACTTGGGTTTTTAATATTACTTAGGTTTTTGATATTGCTTAGGTTTTTGATATTGCTTAGGTTTTTGATATTACTTAGGTTTTTAATATTACTTAGGTTTTTGATATTGCTTAGGTTTTTGATATTACTTAGGTTTTTGATATTGCTTAGGTTTTTGATATTACTTAGGTTTTTAATATTACTTAGGTTTTTGATATTGCTTAGGTTTTTGATATTACTTAGGTTTTTGATATTACTTAGGTTTTTAATATTACTTAGGTTTTTGATATTGCTTAGGTTTTAGATATTGCTTAGGTTTTTGATATTACTTAGGTTTTTGATATTTCTTAGGGTTTTTATATTGCTTAGGTTTTTAATATTACTTAGGTTTTTAATATTACTTAGGTTTTTGATATTGCTTAGGTTTTTGATATTGCTTAGGTTTTTGATATTACTTAGGTTTTTAATATTACTAAGGTTTTTGATATTGCTTAGGTTTTTGATATTAGTTAAGTTTTCGATCTTGCTTACGTTTTTGATATTGCTTAGGTTTTTGATATTACTTAAGTCTTTGATATTACTTAGGTTTTTAATATTACTTAGGTTTTTGATATTGCTTAGGTTTTTGATATTACTTAGGTTTTGATATTGCATAGGTTTTTAATATTGCTTAGGTTTTTGATATTACTTAGGTTTTTGATATTACTTAGGTTTTTGATATTGCTTAGGTTTTTGATATTACTTAGGTTTTTGATATTGCTTAGGTTTTCGATATTACTTAAGTTTTTGATATTGCTTAGGTTTTTAATATTACTTAGGTTTTTGATATTGCTTTGGTTTTTGATATTACTTAAGTTTTTGATATTGCTTAGGTTTTTGATATTGCTTAGGTTTTTGATATTGCTTAGGTTTTGGATATTGCGTAGGTTTTTAATATTGCTTAGGTTTTTGATATTACTAAGGTTTTTGATATTGCTTAGGTTTTTTATATTCCTTAGGTTTTTGATATTACTTAGGTTTTGATATTGCATAGGTTTTTAATATTGCTTAGGTTTTTGATATTACTTAGGTTTTTGATATTACTTAGGTTTTTGATATTGCTTAGGTTTTTGATATTACTTAGGTTTTTGATATTGCTTAGGTTTTCGATATTACTTAAGTTTTTGATATTGCTTAGGTTTTTAATATTACTTAGGTTTTTGATATTGCTTTGGTTTTTGATATTACTTAAGTTTTTGATATTGCTTAGGTTTTTGATATTGCTTAGGTTTTTGATATTGCTTAGGTTTTGGATATTGCGTAGGTTTTTAATATTGCTTAGGTTTTTGATATTACTAAGGTTTTTGATATTGCTTAGGTTTTTTATATTCCTTAGGTTTTTGATATTACTTAGGTTTTGATATTGCATAGGTTTTTAATATTGCTTAGGTTTTTGATATTACTTAGGTTTTTGATATTACTTAGGTTTTTGATATTGCTTAGGTTTTTTATATTACTTAGGTTTTTGATATTGCTTAGGTTTTTGATATTACTTAGGTTTTTGATATTGCTTAGGTTTTTAATATCACTTAGGTTTTTGATATTACTTAGGTTTTTGATATTGCTTAGGTTTTTGATATTGCGTAGGTTTTTAATATTGCTTAGGTTTTTGATATTACTTAGGTTTTTGATATTGCTTAGGTTTTTGATATTACTTAGGTTTTTGATATTACTTAGGTTTTTGATATTACTTAGGTTTTTGATATTGCTTAGGTTTTTGATATTGCGTAGGTTTTTAATATTGCTTAGGTTTTTGATATTACTTAGGTTTTTGATATTGCTTAGGTTTTTGATATTACTTAGGTTTTTAATATTACTTAGGTTTTTGATATTGCTTAGGTTTTTGATATTACTTAGGTTTTTGATATTACTTAGGTTTTTGATATTGCTTAGGTTTTTGATATTACTTGGGTTTTTAATATTACTTAGGTTTTTGATATTGCTTAGGTTTTTGATATTGCTTAGGTTTTTGATATTACTTAGGTTTTTAATATTACTTAGGTTTTTGATATTGCTTAGGTTTTTGATATTACTTAGGTTTTTGATATTGCTTAGGTTTTTGATATTACTTAGGTTTTTAATATTACTTAGGTTTTTGATATTGCTTAGGTTTTTGATATTACTTAGGTTTTTGATATTACTTAGGTTTTTAATATTACTTAGGTTTTTGATATTGCTTAGGTTTTAGATATTGCTTAGGTTTTTGATATTACTTAGGTTTTTGATATTTCTTAGGGTTTTTATATTGCTTAGGTTTTTAATATTACTTAGGTTTTTAATATTACTTAGGTTTTTGATATTGCTTAGGTTTTTGATATTGCTTAGGTTTTTGATATTACTTAGGTTTTTAATATTACTAAGGTTTTTGATATTGCTTAGGTTTTTGATATTAGTTAAGTTTTTGATCTTGCTTACGTTTTTGATATTGCTTAGGTTTTTGATATTACTTAAGTCTTTGATATTACTTAGGTTTTTAATATTACTTAGGTTTTTGATATTTCTTAGGTTTTTGATATTACTTAGGTTTTGATATTGCATAGGTTTTTAATATTGCTTAGGTTTTTGATATTACTTAGGTTTTTGATATTACTTAGGTTTTTGATATTGCTTAGGTTTTTGATATTACTTAGGTTTTTGATATTGCTTAGGTTTTCGATATTACTTAAGTTTTTGATATTGCTTAGGTTTTTAATATTACTTAGGTTTTTGATATTGCTTTGGTTTTTGATATTACTTAAGTTTTTGATATTGCTTAGGTTTTTGATATTGCTTAGGTTTTTGATATTGCTTAGGTTTTGGATATTGCGTAGGTTTTTAATATTGCTTAGGTTTTTGATATTACTAAGGTTTTTGATATTGCTTAGGTTTTTTATATTCCTTAGGTTTTTGATATTACTTAGGTTTTGATATTGCATAGGTTTTTAATATTGCTTAGGTTTTTGATATTACTTAGGTTTTTGATATTACTTAGGTTTTTGATATTGCTTAGGTTTTTGATATTACTTAGGTTTTTGATATTGCTTAGGTTTTTGATATTACTTAAGTTTTTGATATTGCTTAGGTTTTTAATATTACTTAGGTTTTTGATATTGCTTTGGTTTTTTATATTACTTAAGTTTTTGATATTGCTTAGGTTTTTGATATTGCTTAGGTTTTTGATATTGCTTAGGTTTTGGATATTGCGTAGGTTTTTAATGTTGCTTAGGTTTTTGATATTACTAAGGTTTTTGATATTGCTTAGGTTTTTGATATTGCGTAGGTTTTTAATATTGCTTAGGTTTTTGATATTACTTAGGTTTTTGATATTGCTTAGGTTTTTGATATTACTTAGGTTTTTAATATTACTTAGGTTTTTAATATTGCTTAGGTTTTAGATATTACTTAGGTTTTTGATATTACTTAGGTTTTTGATATTACTTAGGTTTTTGATATTACTTAGGTTTTTAATATTACTTAGGTTTTTGATATTGCTTAGGTTTTTGATATTACTTAGGTTTTTGATATTGCTTAGGTTTTTGATATTACTTAGGTTTTTAATATTACTTAGGTTTTTGATATTGCTTAGGTTTTTGATATTACTTAGGTTTTTGATATTACTTAGGTTTTTAATATTACTTAGGTTTTTGATATTGCTTAGGTTTTAGATATTGCTTAGGTTTTTGATATTACTTAGGTTTTTGATATTTCTTAGGGTTTTTATATTGCTTAGGTTTTTAATATTACTTAGGTTTTTAATATTACTTAGGTTTTTGATATTGCTTAGGTTTTTGATATTGCTTAGGTTTTTGATATTACTTAGGTTTTTAATATTACTTAGGTTTTTGATATTGCTTAGGTTTTTGATATTACTTAAGTTTTTGATCTTGCTTACGTTTTTGATATTGCTTAGGTTTTTGATATTACTTAAGTCTTTGATATTACTTAGGTTTTTAATATTACTTAGGTTTTTGATATTGCTTAGGTTTTTGATATTACTTAGGTTTTGATATTGCATAGGTTTTTAATATTGCTTAGGTTTTTGATATTACTTAGGTTTTTGATATTACTTAGGTTTTTGATATTGCTTAGGTTTTTGATATTACTTAGGTTTTTGATATTGCTTAGGTTTTCGATATTACTTAAGTTTTTGATATTGCTTAGGTTTTTGATATTACTTAAGTTTTTGATATTGCTTAGGTTTTTAATATTACTTAGGTTTTTGATATTGCTTTGGTTTTTGATATTACTTAAGTTTTTGATATTGCTTAGGTTTTTGATATTGCTTAGGTTTTTGATATTGCTTAGGTTTTGGATATTGCGTAGGTTTTTAATATTGCTTAGGTTTTTGATATTACTAAGGTTTTTGATATTGCTTAGGTTTTTGATATTGCGTAGGTTTTTAATATTGCTTAGGTTTTTGATATTACTTAGGTTTTTGATATTGCTTAGGTTTTTGATATTACTTAGGTTTTTAATATTACTTAGGTTTTTAATATTGCTTAGGTTTTAGATATTACTTAGGTTTTTGATATTACTTAGGTTTTTGATATTACTTAGGTTTTTGATATTACTTAGGTTTTTAATATTACTTAGGTTTTTGATATTGCTTAGGTTTTTGATATTACTTAAGTTTTTGATATTGCTTAGGTTTTTGATATTGCTAAGGGTTTTTATATTGCATAGGTTTTTAATATTGCTTAGGTTTTTGATATTACTTAGGTTTTTGATATTGCTTAGGTTTTTGATATTACTTAGGTTTTTGATATTGCTTAGGATTTTGATATTGCTTAGGTTTTTAATATTGCTTAGGTTTTTGATATTGCTTAGGTTTTTGATATTGCTTAGGTTTTTGATATTGCTTAGGTTTTGGATATTGCTTAGGTTTTTAATATTACTTTGGTTTTTAATATTACTTAGGTTTTTGATATTGCTTAGGTTTTTGATATTACTTAAGTCTTTGATATTACTTAGGTTTTTAATATTACTTAGGTTTTTGATATTGCTTAGGTTTTGGATATTGCGTAGGTTTTTGATATTGCTTAGGTTTTTGATATTACTAAGGTTTTTGATATTGCTTAGGTTTTTTATATTCCTTAGGTTTTTGATATTACTTAGGTTTTGATATTGCATAGGTTTTTAATATTGCTTAGGTTTTTGATATTACTTAGGTTTTTGATATGACTTAGGTTTTTGATATTGCTTAGGTTTTTGATATTACTTAGGTTTTTGATATTGCTTAGGTTTTTGATATTACTTAAGTTTTTGATATTGCTTAGGTTTTTAATATTACTTAGGTTTTTGATATTGCTTTGGTTTTTGATATTACTTAAGTTTTTGATATTGCTTAGGTTTTTGATATTGCTTAGGTTTTTGATATTGCTTAGGTTTTTGATATTGCGTAGGTTTTTAATATTGCTTAGGTTTTTGATATTACTAAGGTTTTTGATATTGCTTAGGTTTTTGATATTGCGTAGGTTTTTAATATTGCTTAGGTTTTTGATATTACTTAGGTTTTTGATATTGCTTAGGTTTTTGATATTACTTAGGTTTTTAATATTACTTAGGTTTTTAATATTGCTTAGGTTTTAGATATTACTTAGGTTTTTGATATTACTTAGGTTTTTGATATTACTTAGGTTTTTGATATTACTTAGGTTTTTAATATTACTTAGGTTTTTGATATTGCTTAGGTTTTTGATATTGCTTAGGGTTTTTATATTGCATAGGTTTTTAATATTGCTTAGGTTTTTGATATTACTTAGGTTTTTGATATTGCTTAGGTTTTTGATATTACTTAGGTTTTTGATATTGCTTAGGATTTTGATATTGCTTAGGTTTTTAATATTGCTTAGGGTTTTGATATTGCTTAGGTTTTTGATATTGCTTAGGTTTTTGATATTGCTTAGGTTTTTGATATTGCTTAGGTTTTTGATATTGCTTAGGTTTTTGATATTGCTTAGGTTTTTGATATTACTTAGGTTTTTGATATTACTTAAGTTTTTGATATTGCTTAGGTTTTTGATATTGCTTAGGTTTTTGATATTGCTTAGGTTTTTGATATTGCTTAGGTTTTTAATATTACTTAGGTTTTTGATATTACTTAGGTTTTTGATATTGCATAGGTTTTTAATATTGCTTAGGTTTTTGATATTACTTAGGTTTTTGATATTGCTTAGATTTTTAATATTGCTTAGGTTTTTAATGTTGCTTAGGTTTTTGATATTGCTTAGGTTTTTGATAATGCTTATGTTCAGAGCACAACTGAAACATGATACTTGACTATTGCATTTAAAACTTTAATGCAAAATATTACATATAAAAAATAATTTTATAAAATCAACAGTAGTTTCTCTACAGTGCAATGTAAACTAAAATGTTTGTGGACTAAGTCACTGCAAAAAGGCATGTGAAGCTTCATCCTGTGATGGGGCCCAACTCGAGCAATCGATTTCACTGAAAAATGGACGATTTCATCAGTTTCAATGATAATAAAAATATAGGAGTGTTAAACATTTGTCGATCATCATTCAATCTCGGGAAACGTCGGGTTTCCCTGCTAGTATATATATATATATATATATATATATATATATATATATATATATATATATATATATATGCACAATTATGATGTATATATCCTATACACATCATAATTGGTTTCAAATGGTGACTAATAATATTACGTTTTGTTTAAAAATATTTGATCTATCATCACGTACTAATGTAAACGTGACATGAGACATCTGCGAATTATTAATAACCAGTTTTATGTATCAAGACAAAACAATATTGAAAGGTCAATTTTGATTATGCATTCTTAAAAGTTTAAGTTTGGATCCAGCTTGATTTTTCTAAATAAAATATTCATATAAGTAAGTTGAAGAATTAAAAATTTAATGCACTGACATTGTTATTGTATAGTTTAGTTATAACATAAACATAATATGTTATGTTTTCAAGCAGACATTGTTATTGTATAGTTTAGTTATAACATAAACATAATATGTTATGTTTTCAAGCAGGGAAGTTAAAATACTTCTTGTTTGAGACAATTAACAAAGAAATTTGTAAGAAAAAATATAAAGTAATTTAGATCACAACTGACGGTCATTCAGACATTCTCAATCCAATATTCTTGTATATCACAGTAATGTGTAAATAGTCTCTGCTTTGTGTGAGAAAAAGATGAAAACTAATTCACTGCTAATGATATTTCTGTATTCTATTCTAATGAGGAAAGTTTGTCGGCACTATTTGTTTGAAAGATGAATTAGTAATGTAATTTTTAAAAATAAGTAAATATCAGAGTATTAATCCAAAGAAAGAAATAAGAATTAAGTTCAAATAGAAAGCATAGGGAAAAGTTTAATGACGTAGAAATTCGTGGTTTAAATGAGTGGTTTTACAGAAATGACAATCTCTGCTTTTTTCAAGTGTTTAGTAATTATTAATCGGTTTATGGTGAATTTTTTTTTCAGGATTGAAATCTAGCACGCAAAGATTCTGGTGGCAGCAGTAATAGAAAATAGTAGCAGGTGAAAGTTGATGCTAATTTCTGTTTAAAAAGTTCATGTCAGAGAACTCAAGAGGACGGATAGAATATGATAATATGGAATGAAATTAGATTGGATGTAAAATTTCTAGGAACACTCATGGGCGCTTAAGGTTATTGGAGTACGAAATAGATTAGCTGTGGTGAAAATAATGCGAAGCGTGACTTACATACACAAGCGACAGCACTTGTTGAAAATTCAGCAAGTGGAGGTGGGGATTAAAGTCCCATAACTTATCTTATGATTATCTCCCTTTGATTTTAAAATTCCACAATCGGCACCTGTTGAAAATCTCATAACTCATCGTATGATTATCTCCCTAAGACGCCTGTTAGAGACAGACACGATAATGAGAGAAATGAAGAAGCCTATGTGGAGTTTACACAGTTCCTAGATGATAAAAGCCTATCTCTGATAATGAGAGAAACCACTGATAATGGAAGAAAAGCCCTCAGAATATTGCACGAACACTACACAGGAAAAAGAAAGTCTGGAGTTTTTTCTTTATATACGCAACTGACATCCCTTAAAAAGAAAGCTAACGAAAGCATTACAGACTATGTTATAAGAACAGAAACCATTTTAACAGCCCTCAGAAATGCTGGACAAACAGTTGATGATGCCTTAGTCATCACAATGAAGGGTTACCTAGCCAGTTTGACTCTTTTTCTATTTATGTAGCCCACAGCAACAAAGAACTAACGTTCTCGGGATTTAAAACCGAGCTTCACAGCTTCAAAGAAACGCTAAGGTACATATACCAGTCTAGCAGTGACGACGTCATGAAATTGATTTCTTTTTCAAGAACTACTATAAGAAACGACAGATGTGACGAGCAAGACGTGGGGACATATATCCAAAGACTGTCCTAACAGCAACAAACGTAAAACGTGGTGTAACTACTGCAAAAGCACCACTCACTAGAGAGAGTCTTGCCGCTATAAACATAGGGATACCGTGAAAATCGAGGACTACTACATATGAAATGCGATATCACTCATGGGCTTACTAGTCGATGCAGGAACCTCCCACATCATTAGAGATGAAAAGAAATTTTAAAATTTCGACCCCATGTTTCAGTCAGAAAGCCACTATATGGAGTTAGCGGATGGAATGAAAACCAGCAGCATAGCGTTAAAAAGAGGGGACACTGAAATACGCCTACTAGACGGAAATGGAGACTGCATCACATTTACCCTGAAAATGGCATTACTTATACCCTCCTACCCACATGACATATTTTCTATAAAACCGCAGCCAAAAACGGAGCAATGGTTATTTTTAAAGAAAATGAAGATGGACTCATACATAAAAGGGTACCAACTTTAAAATATATGTACATAAAAGACTGTACTATTTAATGACTGTAGAGGATGAAAGTGCTGAAGACAGCTGCCATTGATGCTACGATGCCAATACGTGGCATAAAATACTTGGTCACTGCAACTATGACGATGTAGCAAAACTACCTGCTGTAGTTCGTGGGACGAAAATAAAAAATAAAGACACCAGCAACAGAAACTATGACATCTGCCTTCAAAGAAAATTCCACCAAAGTAGAAATAAACACCCCAACAAATGGGCAACCAGTATATTACATGTAGTACACTCGGACTTAGCCGGCCCCATAGACCCGGCAGATTTAAACAGAAAAGCATCACCAGAAAGTTAAAAAATTTCACCAAATGTACTGGCCACGCATTCAAACGAGGCTAAAATTGCAAAAAGGTCATTTACCACCTTCTAAGAGTTCATCAACTTCTAAATCTCCAACACGACGTAAGTCTACATCAATCATGATAAATGGTGATGAGGTTTCAAATGATTTAAATCTTCTTAATTCCCAAAATTCTGATGCCGTGAAGACCCCCATCAACTTCTCAACTTAGATCGCCATCACCAGGTGCCTCGCTGCAAAAATCTCAGTCAGATTCGTGAAAGAAAATCAATTTCAAACTCTGACTCCGATTGAATCTCTCTATAACAAAAAAAACGAATAAAGCATTTCCCAATTTTTCACTGTCTATAGGAAAATCAAATGAAACCCCACCCGTCTGTTCGTGACTCATCTGTTAAAAAGAGTCTGCAATCTGAAAGATCAGAAGGCACTGAACTCATTGTTTTTAACTCCTAATGGGGGTAAATATTTATTTTATTTGACAAAAATACAAATAAAAATGTGGCACAAGGCCGAAAAAGGGGGGTGGGGGTTAATGTTGACCTAACTAACATAACGTTAACTTAACTAGACTCTTTCACCAAAATACCAAAATCACTCTGTGGACATCCTACTTTAAACCCGAAAGTTACAAATATATATACATGATGTGGGGGGTTGGGGATAAAAATCTTATTTACAAAATCGTATGAAAAATATACAATGATAAAAAGTGGTTAGTAAAAAGAACCCCCTCACTACTAATTGTGGCGGATAAAAAGTTTTGTCAGTCGAAAAGATGTAGGTCCCACGAAAGCTAACTTTATTCAAACACAACAAAAATGGCCTACATCTCTGGCAAAACAGTTTATCCGTCACCTAAGGGGCCGGGATTGGGGGTTATCGAACCAAAAGTGGGGAAAAAAAAAAAAAAAAAAAAAAAAACGAGGGACGCTGGGACAGGGAAAACCAAAAAAGGAGATTGGGGCGATGACAGCATGCATACTCTAGCTAAGTTAAAAATCGAACAAAAATGCCTAACTAGCCTACTCTAGGAGGTCCGATGCATGTCTATGTTTGATCAAGTTACCCAAAATCCTTAAAAAACCTAAGCCACTCAAAAAAGAAATTCAAGACTAGCTCCATTCACTTTACACAGTCGCGAAACTTTCACCCACCTGTCGTTGAAATTCACAGGAGCGAGTTTCACCTTCTCCAGCTTAATTCGCATTTTCAATCGATATTTGAAAATGAGGACAAGCTGGGGAGCAGTGAAGGTCTCATCTCCGTAAACCTCCTTCTGTCGCGTCGTCCAAATCACGCCTCTCATAACTGCTAGTAAACACAGAAAAACATAGCGTTCTTCTTTCTTCATGGTCGGTGCCCAGTTGCAGCACGGGGAAACCGACTCCAGCACAAAAAACCGCCCGCTCAGCATGCGAACCGTGAAGCCTTCAACTAACTCACACAACGGTCGAACGATGGCACAGTGGAAGAAAGCATGATCAAGGTCTTCCTCCCATTCTCCGCATCGGACACAATTGGGTGTCTCCGTAAAACCCGCTGCGTAAAGTCTTTTGCCGACCCAGAGAGCATTTCGTATTACCAGCCAGGTGAGTGATGCCTCGTAATTATCGAAGCAGCTCGACCCAGGCGCCCAAGGCCATATTAAGCGGCGCTCCTCCTTCGTAAAACCGAACTCCTCAATCTTTTCGTCTCGAACGGATCCCCTCACTAACGCCCGATATAGCGCTTTGCGAGACAACAGCTGGGTGTCAGAGAGGCTTTCTTTGACCCGTAGAAGAAATCTCAAGGCCTGCCGACACTCGCGATAGAAAGGGCACTCGTTTCGGGGCAACCTGTGTGCCTCCCCCTCAGCCGAATGCACACTCTCCAAAGCCTGAAAGGCTTTCTTAGTGTCTTCTATCCAGAAGACACCGTTTCCCTCACTTGGTGTACACATTCGATCCAGGTATATCAGCCTAAGAGTGTGTCTACGTATTTCTACACTAGGCATACCCAGACCGCCTTCAGACGGATGCAGGTAACAGACCTCCCGGGTAACCATGGCTTGCTTTCCGCGCCATAAGAACGCGAAAAGAGCCCGCACCAGATCAACTAGTGTGGTCTCCGGGAGTGGAAGTACTGATAGACGGTAAAGGATCAGGGGGTAGATATGAGAATTGCATACCTCCGCCCGACCCTTCAAAGACAGATTTCTCAAGGCCCACAAATGAGATGCGACCTTGACCGCTTCCAATACCTCCGACCAATTTTTCTCCAGCTGGAGACCGGGACCAAACCAGACGCCGAGTAGCTTGCATGGCCCATCAGCCCAACCAAAGGGTCCCTGAAGGGGCATACCCCTCCAGGCACCGATACGTAAGCCAATAGACTTAACGTAGTTAATTATGGCCCCTGTGACCTTGGCATACCGACTTGTTTCTATGTCAACGACTCTAATCTCGGCACTGCTCGTTACAAGCACAGTCACGTCGTCAGCATAGGCGGTATACTTTACCGGGGTAGAGCCACCTGGCAAAGTAATCCCGCGAAGGACCGGATTCACCCGAAGCTGGCGCAAAAATGGCTCAAGCGCCAGCACATATAACATTGGGGATAACGGACAACTTTGACGGATCGATCTTGTTAACATGAAGGGTTTCGACCTCACCCCATTCACTTCAACCATAGCACCAGGGTTGGCATACAAGAGGCAAATCCAACAGCGAAACTGGGGACCAAACCCAGCCGAGCGAAGAACAGCCTCTAGGTAATGATGGTCTACTCTGTCGAATGCTTTGGACTGATCTAAATTAATCAGCGCGGCTTCTGTGTCGACTTTTTCTACGATCAAGCGTATCGTGTGCAAATTATCTTGAATCGTCCGGCCCTTAACAGAACAAGTCTGTTCGGGACTTATTAGACGGTGTAAGACAATCTGCAGACGATTTGCTAAGATCTTGGCCAAAATCTTTAACTCTGTGTTTAACATCGTTAAGGGCCGGAAATTACCTATCCCATCCCCTCCATTTTTATCTTTGCGTAACAATTTAATGATCCCCCTGGTAAAGTACTGAGGTATGCACCCGTTCCTATACCAGGAGTTAAAAAGTACGGTCAACAAAGGAATAAAGTTGGGCGACAGCCTCAAATACACCTCGTAGGGCAGACCATCTATCCCAGGGGTCCTGTCTAGCCCGACCTGTTTCAAGGCCTCAATGACTTCTTCCTCTTTTATGCTACCTTCACACCTAGCTGCTTCGGTCGCCTCCAGGCGAGAAAAGTCGGCTAAATAGGTGTCAAACTGCTCAATAGTCAGACCGGGCTCCTTGGTAAAAAGCTCCTGAAAATGAGTCCGAAAACCCTCCAAGATTCCGTCGTTTGAAGTTACGGTTCGTCCGGCCGGCAATGTGACACTGGCGATGTGTCGATCTGCAGAACGTCGAAACTCCTCTGCACGCAGTGACGCGGCCATGTTTGTTGCCTCGTTTGGCGCTCTTTTTAATCTAGCCCTAACTAATAATCCCTGGTCCTCCCTGTTATCCAAGGAGTCCAGTTCAGCCTTAACTATAGTATAGCTAGCACTATCCCCCTCCTCCACCGCCCTTTCTAATCTATCTTCTAGCGCCGCTTTCGCTGCTCTAGAACTACGGTTGAGCCGGCGACTAAAATCAGCAGCGAAGGACCTAATGACTTTTTTAAGGTTGCCCCACCACTTATTCCCGATGATAGCCCCCGTCAATTCCCTCTGTATTGTTAGTAGAAGCTGTTCCCGGAAGTCCTTCACATCGAACAACGACGTGTTGAACTTCCAGTAACTAGCCATCCTAGGTTTAACACTATCTAAGTTTACTCAAACCCGGACAAGCCTATGGTCCGAATAAACTATACTATGAAAACTTGGACAGTCTAAAAGCCCTAGGTCGACTCTCCTAACTAAGAACCGATCGATGTAACTCGAAAGCTGCACCGGATCGGAGCCGCGTCTACCTGTCCAAGTCCATGCTAAATCCCCGGGTTTTTCGTTCCGAAATTTATCGACAAGATCAAACTTGTCGACAAAGTCTCGAAACGCTTTAGCATCCCGGTTCTGGTTAGTATCCCTTGTGGTATTAACCCCACGATCTAACTCGGGATCCAGGACCGCGTTCCAGTCTCCCGCTAAAACTAACCGGCGAGACGAATTCATGAAAGGCTCGATTCGCCAAAAAAAAGGAAACTAGCTCAGTACGGTTATTGGGCGCATAAACCCCAATAAAACGAAATGCCACATCCTTTACGGTAACATCCAGAACGAGCAATCTTCCTTCTGGATCTGCATAAATAGGGTCACACGATGCATCAAGAGTGCGCTTAACTAGCCAGGTAACCCCCCTTGCGTGGGTATCATAATGTGCTGAGTAGAGCTGAAAGTCTCTAAGGAGCACATCCTGATAGTCACTTAGAATAAAGTGAGTCTCCTGTAGACAACATACATCCACACCAAGGCGTTGAAGGTCGCGTGCAACTCAAAGTTTACGAGAGGCGTCCCTCAACCCTCGGACATTTAAACTAGCTAATCTTAAAGAAGCCATCCTGAGCTACTTAGGGTTGGGAATCCTGATCAAACATAGACGGTGTCAAGACACCGACAGCTGTCCCCATGGATCCAGTGGTCATCTCAGTGGTGATTGACCCGTCAGGGGACAAACCGCCGATGTCAAGAGGAAAGGTTAGTTTAATGGCCCTATACAATGATGGATGCATTTTGATAGGGACCCGTCCAATACATGATTCTTTCATTTTTTGTATGTCGTTATCATTGAAAAAAACGGCTGGAGGAAACAAATTAAAAGCGCTATTTGCTTCCTCCATCATTGTCCACACTCCACTGGCCTCTGCTCTGGGCCTTACTACAGTCAATAATCTTGGGGCTTTGGGGAAGTTTTCGGGGTTAGTGGTATCCTTTTTCTTTATATTTTTTAAGGCTAGCAAATTTTTATATTCCTTGTTCTTGTGTGCCTTCATCACAGTTTCTCTTTCGGTTGAGATTTGACAAACTGCTTTGCCTGTAAAAAAAAGGGGAGATTTTTTTTTTCGGGATTCTCTCTCGGAAGAGGGGCTCCTTTGCCTTTTTTTATCTGTCGGAGTGGGAGGGGGCATATCTGTTTTCATGGGAGAAGGGGGAGGAGTGCTTTGAGGCGTGTTAGCAGGAGTGCAGAAGGGGGAAGGTCTAGGGCTTCTCTTTTTGGGAGGAGCGCCTAGAGAGGTCATATTTTTCCCTCTAGTCGGGGGTGTATAAACTATTGGGGCTGGAATTTTTTGGGGGGAACGTTTTTCTTTTGGGTTAGGTTTCTCCGGGAACAGGGACTCTGGGAAGGGAATGTGTATTTTTTCTTTTCGTTTTTCATCGAGAGATTCTTTTAATTTTAGTAGTTCTTTATATTTATTCCCTCCGGGGTCTTTGCTCGAACGTATTTCAACTTTTTGTTCCTTTGTTAAGGATTTTGCATAGGTTGGTGATGCTGCTTTTCTGATTGGTACGGTTTTCCATTCACCTTTCTCTGGTGATGCAGCTTCGGTGTTATAAACTGCTTCGATCTCGTCAGTTGATAGACTGGGAGGATTAGTTTTATCTGTCGGTTCTGGTATTTTAAATTCAGGTTGTGCGCCCGGCTCTAAATGTGGTAATACCCGATTTTTTGGGTTTCTCGCCGTTGTTTGCTTCTTGGGGCACGTATACGTTAAGTGCCCCACTTCTCCGCATATCCAGCAAGCCGGACGCCTTCCTGCCACTACTATAGGTAGTTTCTCCTCCTGTGCCTCGATGTAGTATGGTATCTTATAGTATGCCTCCTTATTCAGCAAAATATCAAACGACCAGACACCATTGTACTGGTCGACGTTTACTCCAGAGATGTCTCCGTATTGCAGAAAATACGCCGCCAAATATTCCCCTGGTATTACACCTGGGACTTCGAATATGGAAATGGTTGTCCGTCTCCGTCCCAGGTATTCCATCCTCAGAATGTATTCTGGAGTGATGATTTCATTTTTCGAGAGCTTAATACAATCTTCTGGAGATTTAAATAGGGCTGCCCAGGTGTTGTAGCCCTTTGTCTTGGTTATCCTTTCCGCTCTCATTCCCACAGTCGCAATTAACTTTGTCACGGTGTCTTTGGTCAATCTAATCAGCTTCTTGGTTTTTCTGTCGATGACAAAAAGTGAAATTGTCTTTTTGGCAAATTCATCCATCCGTAGTTGTTCCACCTTGATGCCATTCGTGGTGACATGCTCTATGCATTTCTTGGCTTCTTCAAGAAACGATTCTACGTCTATTTTTACTGCTGGTGGCTTCTTCCAGACTGCATTCTCCTCTTCTTGCTTTTCCTTGACAGGTTCCGACGGCTCACAGCTGGCAGATGCCATGGCCGACGGGAAATGAGAGAAAAAAAAAACGCGAAGATCCGGGACTTAAAAAGGTAACAACGGGGGAAGAGAAGAAAGAGGAATAACAAATTTAACAATAATAATAACAATAATAATAACAGTATCAGCGCAATGAATATCGTATACAACCAAAAGACGAACTAGTGGGGGTATGAGATGAATGGATTCGCCAATCATTTTTATAAACACCGGATGTGCTAAACAACCAATGAAAACGTTTCAAAATTATTATAAAAATTGTTGAATTTTGAATTCAATCAGTTCGCCATTAACTACGCCATGGATCGCATTTGATTCTTGGCTGCCATCTTGGTTACTGGTCTGAACTACGCCGCCATCTTTGTTCAACACAATGTCTCAAAACTTAACAGGTTATGCGCCCAGCCATCGTCTTTTCTTTGATGGATCGGAATCTAAATTCGAATTGTGCCAGGTAAAATTTCTGGGATATCTAAGGATTCGAAAACTACACAAAGTGATACAATCTCCAACAGAGAATCCAAACGACCCCGAATTTCTCGAAAAGAATGCAACTGTTTTTGCAGAACTGATTCAATGCTTAGACGATAGAAGTCTGTCTCTGATTATAAGAGACGCATTGGATGATGGACGGAAAGCATTGAACATATTAAAGGAACATTACTTATCAAAAGAGAAACCGAAAATTATTTCACTATATACAGAACTAACGTCTCTAAAACATAACGAGGATGAAACGATTACCGACTACGTTATAAGGGCAGAAACAACCGCCAATGCCTTAAAACTCTCAAGTGAAATAATAAGAGATAGCTTGTTGATATCAATGACCCTCAAGGGACTTCCAGCTGATTTTAAACCATTTACAACTGTTATAACTCAGAAAGACAAACCCATACATTTCAGCGAATTTAAAGTGGCATTGCACAGTTACGAAGAGATTAATCGTATGCTTGTGGACAATAATAACTCCAGCAATATTATGAAGTTCAAAAATGCTTCTCGAAAGCAGACACCACCAAATTACGCACCTCACCACAACGTGTTCTCCAAAAGTAATTTTCCCAAGAAAAAGAATAAAATTATCTGCTATAATTGTGGATGATCCAACCACAAAAGTTTCCAATATCGATATAAACGCTCTAAAATGGACTCCGTAAAAAAAGGTTGAGAACTTTGAGGAAGAACATACATTTCTATTCAATCTCCTTGTAATAATCTCCTTGTAGACTGTGGTGCTACAGCACACGTTATCACCAAGGAATCTGATTTTATTAATTTTGATTCAAACTTTAATCCACAAAGTCATTTTGTCGAACTTGCTGACGGTAGTCAAATAAATGATATAGTCTTGAAAAGAGGCGATGCTAAAATATCCCTAAAAAATAATAAAGGCGAAATCTGTGACTGTATTCTAAAGAATGCTTTGTTCATACCTACATTCAAGCAAGACATATTTTCCGTGCAGGCTGCAATTAAACAAGGCACGAATATAAAATTTGGCCAAAATAAGTCAAAATTGATATACCTCAATGGAACTGTATTTGACATTAAAGAAAATGACCGACTATATTATTTAAAAAGTATGGTTCCCTCAAAAACTGCCTGTCACGACTTGGAAACCTGGCATAAAATTCTAGGACACTGCAATACAGCTGATATTAAAAAATTACCAAATGTAGTCGAAGGCATGAAAATAATACCTTCAGACGATCTCCCAAATTGTGATGTGTGTACACAAGGGAAAATGACAAAATATATAAGCCGAACGCCAGACAAAAAAGCTACGAAAATTCTCTCACTTGTGCATTGTGACTTAGAAGGTCCGATAAGCTCAATGGGGAGAAATAATTTAAGGTACGTTTTTAACTTTATTGATAATTTTTCCGGTTTAATTATAGTTTATTTTCTAAAAAATAAATCCGACACTATCCTCGCCACTAAGAAATATTTAGCTGATATTGCCCCGTACGGTTCTGTAAAATGTATTCGCTCAGACAATGGGACTGAATTTACTAGTAAAGACTTTGAACTTCTATTGATTAAACATTAGAAATCAGCGCTGTATTTCCCCTTCCAAAATGGCACTGCTGAAAGGGCATGGCGAACCCTTTTTGAGATGACAAGATGTCTACTTATCGAATCGAAATGAGCGCATAGGTTATGGGCGTACGCTTTAATGGCAGCAGCATATTTCAGAAATAGATCATTCAATAACAGACAAGAAAAACGCCGTATGGAGCATTTTGCAGTGTAATACCTAAAATGAACAGAATGCATCTATTTGGTTCTGATTGTTTTGCATTTATAGAAAACACCAGTAAACTAAATACTAAAAGCGAAAAAGGTACTTTCGTAGGATACAATAAAAACAGTCCGGCATATTTAATCTACATTCCAACCAAAAATGCCATAAAAAGGGTTAAATGTGTAAAATTCAATGATACATTAATTTTAAAAAATGGCGATCCAGTGGATGAAAAACGTGAAATATTACATAGCATCTTAATCGATCACAATGAAAATATTAATAACGACGACAATTACAGTCAAAACTTTTGACGAAAATATTAACCAGACACGTCGATATCCAATAAGGGAGTGAAAAAGGCCAGACTCCTTACAAATTGAAAAGATACAAGATTACGCTGTGGATTACTATTACTCGTTGAACAGCGCACCGGAAAGTTATAATGAGGCAATTAATTCAGAAAATCACCAAGAATGGGAACAAGCTATGATATCCGAATTGAAAGCTTTATCTGAAAATAACACATACGAAATAATGGCAAAACCAACAGATAAAAATATAATTTCTTCACATTGGATTTTTTCCCAAAAAAATCACAGCTTCTGGCAGTGAAACTTTTAAAGCAAGATTTGTTGCAAAAGGTTTTTCACAAATTTCTGGAGTGGAATATTTTACAACATTTTCACCAACGACAAATTTAATGACAATTAGAATTTTATTACAACTTGCCACTCAATACAATTTAAAAATACATCAAATGGCTTTTTAAAAATGCTTATTTAAATGCTCCGATTGACTGTGAAATCTACATTTACCCTCCAGAGGGATTTAAAATGAAAAATAAAAATTGGGTGTGGAAATTAAATAAATCGTTATATGGACTAAAACAAAGTGCACACAATTGGAATTTAACACTCCATGATTATTTAATAGAACAGGAATTCAAGCAATGTCCCGTAGACGCGTGCATGTATACCAAAAATGTAGGTAATAAATTGTTGATTTTGGTTTTTTGGGTTGACAATATATTACTCACCTCAAACTGTGACAACACTTTAAAAGATGTTAAAAATGAATTAAATAAAAAATTTAAAATGGCCGATCTTGGACGACTGTCATGGTTCCTCGGTATAAAATTTGCCTGTGAAAATGAAACTATAACTATGAACCAATCACGATACATTGAAAAAATTCTGCTCAAGTTCAGAATGCAAGAATGTAAGCCACGTTCAACTCCCGTTGAAATGGACATAAATAAAAATATAGGGACCGAAACAAAATTCATAGATAATCGAACATACAGGGAAATGGTAGGAAGCGTCATCTACTTGATGACCGCCACTAGGCTTGACATATGTTATACTGTAACAAAGCTATCTCAAAACTTATTGAAACCGACAATTAAAGACCTTAATCGGGCAAAACAAATCCTTCGTTACCTAAAAGGAACCAAAGAACAATCTTTAATATTTAAAAAGTCTGCATATCCTCTAAATTTAGAAGGTTTTTCGGATTCAGATTGGGGTAACTCGGAGGATAGAAAAAGTATAGCGGGGTATTGTTTTAGACTGTCAAAGACTGGACCTATGATCTCTTGGAAAACTAAAAGGAAAAAAAAATCTTTTGAACGCTGTTAACTCAATTTCTTCACTACAGTTTGCATTTTGGAGACGGAAGTGTTTTGTTGAGATAAGTGATTTAAATTTTAATCATACTTTTTATTTTAGATTCAAATATTAATAACTCCATTTTATTTCAGTATTTAATTTGTGTATTTCTGTTTTATTAAATGCTAGCTTTTTTTCTCGTCCATAAATGTTTATTTATCTACCGAGTTGATTGCAAAAATAAATTACGAATTGTACTCATTTTTAGTTCGTGAGAGGGGAATCTATCACCATACTTTTCCTTAAACACGTCTGTTGAACTTATTAAGTAGAATACTTAATAATTTTTTTTTTTTTTTTTTTTAATGGAGACTAGAATACGCATTGTGGATGCGTTATCGGCAGCTCCCGTTACTCTCGCTTCTTCTTATTTGTCCCTCAGTCCTCATTTTTTAATGAGTGATTTTTCTGACAAAGGGAGAAGAAAAAGCTGTTTTCTAGGTTGGTAGTATTTTGCGTGAACATTTGGCAGAGATGGCGGACATTTTCTGTTTCTATGTCTATCCTTGTAGCCATGTCACTAGTAAGGGTGCTGAAGGTAAACGTTTTGTCTGGGGGGACGTTATCCGCCTGATTGTCAGGGACCCGAACCTTGGATTAACCACTAAGGAGGCTGTCCTATCAGCAGGTGCAAAGTACTGGGGCTGCTGTATTGCCATTTGGTGAATGGATTCTGGACCATGCAGTAGCTTCTGGTGGGGCCTCTCGATGCCATACTAGTGGGTAATTGTTACGGCTTTACCTTATCATTAGCTACAAATAAAAAAAAAAACTCTTCATTTCTTTTTCTCTCTTTGTTTCCCCTCTCTGTCCTGCTCTAAGTAAATCTGACGACCTAGTCCACAAATTCCAAAATTTCATCATGACAAGTTTCAAGAAAAAAATACACGATTAAACCCAGTTTTCCAACTTCCAACGTAGACCCCTACTACCATGTCTCCTTCTCCAACATCAGGGGTCTACGTTCTAACCTTCCAGAGGTTGAAGCCCAATTACAGGAGACTAAACCAGACCTTTTATTTTTAAGTGAAACTGGCATTGGACAGGCTATTTCCCTAGAAGAGTTCGCAATTAAAGGATACTCTAACTTAACTTCTAAATCTGACCCCCAAGATCGCCATGGCATGGAATATGTGCCTATATTAAAGATAGCTTTCCATGTAGTAGGGACATCTCCAGGGAAGATCCTAACTTACCCTATATGTGCTTCCGGGTTGCTTTAGCTCACACTACTGCATTTATATTTACTCTCTATCGCCCCCACAACAGCGGAGTTACTATCTTTCAAAGCATATCTGAGAAAATTGACCAAGTCCTATCTACTTATCCTTCAGCTAACATTCACATATGTGGAGACTTCAATGTTCACAACGTCGAAGGGTTGACCCACTCAAACAAGACCGATGATGAGGGGAGGTTCTGTCATGATTTCTCCATTGCCTATGACCTCACTCAGATTTTTCAGGAACCCACCCGTGTGCCCGACAATGACAGCCAGTATGCGAGCCTACTAGACCTTTTTCTCACAACTTGCCCTGAACTATGTTCAGTTTCTGTTCTGTCGCCTCTTGGATCTTCCGACCACTCTGTTGTATCAATTAAGATAAAAATGAAATGTAATAAGTCCCCAGATGTACCTCTCCATCGTACATTATATCGATACACTAAGGCTGACTGGGATAGCTTCCGTACATTTATAACTGATCTACCTCTGCATTCCATGTTTAAAAAGGATGTGTCCTCTATAGTATTAGACCTGACGGAATGGTTAATTGTAGGTATTGACCGTTTCATACCCTTGAAAAAGTTTCAGCAAAAACCTAACAGCCAGCCATGGTTCTCTCCAGAATGTGCTGCTGCCATTGTGCACAGAAATCACTTTTTCCACTGTTTCCAATGTAATAGATGTATGGAAACTAAAGCCACTTTCAGGACCCCCAGCAACCATTGTAAGAAAGTAATAAAGAACGCAAGAGAGTTGTATGCTCAATCTGTTAAGTCCAAAGTAGCTGAGCAGCGGCTTGGTTCCCACCAGTTTTGGCAAATAGCAAACAGAATTCTGAACAGAAGAGTGTGCTCCATCCCAACTATCATCAATGGACCTGAGGTAATCTCGTCAGCATCAGACAAAGCCAATCTCTTTGTCAAGAACTTTGCAGCTAATTCTACCCTTTGTGATCAAGGCTGCCAACCCCCAATATTTCCTCCTGTATCAGAAAACACGCTATGTGATATACGTATATCTGTACGTGATGTTGTCAAGCTAATCAAAAACCTTGATTCCAGTAAAGCAACTGGCCCTGACGGTATTCCAATTATAGTACTCAAAAAACTTCAACCTGAACTAGCGCCCATACTTACAAAACTGTTTAAACGTTGTATTAAGGAGAATAGTTTCCCATCTCCCTGGAAAATTTCATCAGTATGCCCTGTATTTAAGAATTCAGGTGATCACTCATCCCCCTCTAAGTACAGGCCAATAAGTCTCCTGTGCGTCATGAGTAAGTTGCTGGAATCTGTGTTAAATACAGAAGTAATCAACCATCTCAACAAAAATAACCTTCTTAGTGACACTCAATATGATTTCCGTTCTGCTAGATCTACAGCAGATGTGCTTACAGTTATATCTCATAGGATTAGCAAATCTCTCGATGGAGGCAACCTTTCTAGGGCAATTGCTCTTGACATATCTAAGGCCTTTGATAGGGTATGGCATAAAGGTTCACTTCATAAGATCTCTAGCTATGGTATAGCTGGAAATGTCTTTTCAATTATTAAATCATTTCTTTCTGATAGGCTCATAAGAGTAGTAGTTGAGGGGCAAAAATCAGAAGCTCATAGTATTAATGCTGGTGTCCCTCAGGGGTCCATCCTGGGCCCAACTCTTTTCCTGATCTACATTAATGATCTTCCAAATCACATCCTTACATCATTTGTAGACATTTATACTGACGACACTACACTTTATGGTAGCACATCTAAGACAGTAAACGACCAAGTTCTCTCCGATTCTCTCTCCTCTGATCTTGAGCACGTAGTACAATGGGGAAAGGAGTGGCTGGTTACTTTTAATGCATCTAAAACCAAGCTTCTCTCTTTACATCATCAACATTCTAATCCACATCTGGCATCAATTGAAATGAATGGCTCTCGTCTTCAGGAGGCCTCAAGTTTTGACAAGCTACTGGGCTTGACCATTACTCCTGATCTTAAATGGAACACGTACATCAAATCTGTTGCCAAGGCCGCTGGAAAAATGATGGGATCTTTCTATCGATCCGGTAGATATCTCACTGCTGATGCTATTCTCTATCTATATAAGAGCCAGGTACGTCCAAGGATGGAATACTGTTGCCACATCTGGCCAGGAGCTGCTAGAAAGGACTTGTCCTGCCTTGATAGAATTCAAAATAGACTTCGTAGCTTCGTAGGAGATGTCCTTTTCTCTTCCTTGCAACCTCTATCTCACAGAAGAGATGTTGCGAGTCTGTCTCTGATGTATCATTATTTTCATGGAAAGTGTTCGACTGAGCTTCAATCTATGGTCCCCCCTCACCAAACTTTCACAAGAAACACTCGTCTAGCTGTAAACACTATCAATAATTCCCCCCACTCTTTATCTGTGCCTAAACCTAAACGTAGATTCCATGAACAAAGCTTTTTTCTTAGAACTGCACGCCTGTGGAATTGTCTTCCGTTTTCCTGCTTTCCGGCTGACTACAATATGGTTGTCTTCAAGTCTAACGTAAATAAGTTCTTGATGAGCCGTTCCATATAAGTTATCAAATTTAACAAATTTTCATTACTAATGATTATTATATTGTCCTATTTCTACTGTACACTCTTTAACCCTTATCCTTGAGTGGCCTCTTGGCCTTGATAATGTGTTGATGCCTATGTAAAAAAAAAAAAGAAGTCCAATGTGAACAAGTTCTAATTGAACCGTCCCCCTAAGTAATCCAAGTTACAAAATTCCCACTGTTTACTATGCTAAAATCATAATGACTAATGTAAACTTATTAACCCTTATCCTCGAGTGGCCTCCGGGCCTTGATAAGCGGTGACACCCATGTAAAAAAAAAAAAAAAAAAAATTGTTGCCCTTTCTACTTGTGAAGCAGAATATGTGGCTCTTACTCATTCTGCGCAGGAGGCAATTTTTCTGAACACCCTTCTAAAATCTATTTTAAAACCAGATCTAAGTAAAAAACCTATAGTAATTCATTGTGATAATCAAAGCAGTATCTTATTATCAAATAATTCTATGATTCATCAAAGGTCGAAGCATATTGATATCAGATATCATTTTTAAAGGGATGAAATAAGGAAAAAAATCTATTACTCTTACTTATGTGACGTCTGAAAATAATATAGCCGACATTTTCACTAAACCTATAAAAAGAATAAAATTAAGACATTTTATAACCGAACTTTTTGGAATCTAATTATGAATAAATCTCTTTTCAGAAACCCAAAAAGAGAAGCATGAACAGTCAAAATCACACATACAAAAAAAAAAATGTAAATTGTCCCGGGCACGATGTTAAACTGCGACCATTTCTACCTTATTAACCAAATTAACCAACTAATACTTAACATAATGTTTCCAGTTTTTGTTAAAAAAAAAAAAAGAAAAAAAAGTCACCTGTTAAAACTTTTTCTTTGTAAATTTCCTATTTGTCAAATAATTCTTTTTTGTATCTTTTTTTTTTTGACAAACATTTGTTAAAAAAAAATGTATATTTGTGAATTTTTGTGCATATATTTATATGTATTTGAAAAGTATTCTATTTGTATGTTTATGTATATTTGAAAAGTGTTTATTTTTATATGTATCAAAAAAAAACAAAAAAACTCAATGGCTTCTTTTTGCACAAATTATACCAATATATTAATAATTCTTTTGACCAATGAGAATAAAGACAAATTCCCCCAAAACTAGAAGAAGAAAAAAAAAAACAATTATTTTATTGGTTTATTTGTTCATTTATTTTCATTTTTATTTTTATTTATTTATTTAGTCAAACCAAAATTGAATCCGAAATGATTTTTCGATTATATCAAAAAAGGGGGTGTGTAAAATGTTTTTGACTCCTAATGGGGGTAGTTATTTATTTGCCGCACACCTCGGCAAAATGTGACACAAGGCCGGAAAGTGGAGATCCAGCAAGCTCCCTAAAGGAGGGGCACTCCTGCAATTGTAAAAATTGCCTGAGTAACCCTGTCGGCAGTCCCCGGTAGGGGCGCCTCAGGCAGTAAGCAATGAACTTACTCTACCGGAAAGCCCAGTGGCAACGCGTGGGAGGGTGGACCTCCTAGGTATTACCCAGGTGGCGTACCTCAGTCCAACAGGTGCTGGGCCAGTTCCTGGCCCCTCACCTGTCAGGCTGAGTGTCAAGTGATGAATCCTTGACGAGTACTACTACCCTGTATCCCTGCAGCCGAAGCCGCTAGGAGACCTTCCCCATCAGAGGACTAATGGGGGTATGAGATGAATGGATTCACCAATCATTTTTATAAACACCGGATGTGCTAAACAACCAATGAAAACGTTTCAAAATTATTATAAAAATTGTTGAATTTTGAATTCAATCAGTTTGCCGTTAACTACGACACGGACCGCATTTTTTTTTTTTTTTTTTTTTTTTTTTATTCAATTTTCACCCCAAACAAGGCACAGTGCCACTTTGAAGCAGGGGGCTACTATTAGGGAATTAATTAGCGGGGTCATTATGAAGGGAGAAGAGTAGAAAGATGTTTGTTAACATTACACTTGAACTTCTGCATATCATTGCAGTTGGGAAAGCAGAATCCCGGAAGGGAGTTCCAAAGACCCGCAGTTCTGGGGAAGAAACTATTGGAGTAAAAGGCTTTCTTGCACCTAGGGATCTCCACTGTAAAGGGATGAGACTTAGTAGCTTGTCGGGTTTGTCGGGGGTAGTTACGTCGGGGAGGTACAAGTGTTTGCAGTTCGTCAGAGCATTCACCATTAAAGTATTTGTAGAACAGGCAGAGGGATGCAACATCTCGTCGATGGGACAAAGGTTGAAGCCTAGATGACAGTTCAGGACCTATCAGGTTTGCGACTCTTTTTTGAACCCTGTCCAGGAGCGAGAGACAAGCAGCAGATGCACCAGCCCAGATGTGACAACAGTACTCCATACATGGGCGAATGGTTGCCTTATAGAGGTATAGGATACTGGCAGGCGTAAGTAGTTTTCTAGCACGGTAGAGGGAGCCAACCTTCCTTGCAGCAGCCTTGGCAATGCTCTCAATGTATCTATTCCAGTTCATATTCCCTGTAAACGTTAGGCCGAGGAGTTTAAAGGAAGTACTTTCAGGCAATGTGTTCTTGGCCATTGCTATTGGTGGTAGAGAAGGTTTCTTGTAGTTATTGAAGGAAACAAGCTTAGTCTTAGCAGCATTGAATGAGACCAACCATTTTTGTCCCCATTCCACTACGGATTGGAGGTCATCCTCTAGTGTTTCTGCCATTTTCTTGGATATGTGTTCATTTGTTTTCCCCTCATATCTGTTATAGAGAGTGGTGTCATCGGCAAATATACCCATCTCCGAAACAATATTATCAGGGAGGTCGTTTATGAATATCAGGAACAATAGAGGTCCAAGGATAGACCCCTGAGGCACTCCCGCATTTATGTCATATTGTTTGGATGTACGTCCGTCGAGGACAACTTTGATTTTTCTATTACTTAAGAAGGATTTAATTACGTTATGAATTCTTCCAGTGATTCCATATGATCTAATTTTCCTTAGAAGACCATCGTGCCATACCCTGTCAAAAGCCTTAGATATATCAAGGGCCACCGCTCTACCCTCCCCTGTTTTATCCAATGAACGGTATATACGTTCAGAAACTACAGTTAAGATATCTGCTGTTGAACGGGCTTGCCTGAATCCATATTGTTTGTCAGTCAAGAGTTTAGCAGCTGTTAGGTGCTGGACTAGGGCTTTATTAACTAAGGACTCAAATATTTTGGCGAAAAGCGGGAGGAGGCTAATGGGGCGATAATTTAGTGGGTCAGTTCTTTCACCAGAATTCTTGAAGACTGGTACCACAGAGGCGGTTTTCCAGCAGTCGGGAAAACAAGATTCGTTAAGGCATTTATTGTAAAGTTTGGACAGAACTGGAGCAACCTCGGCAGAGCATTTTTTTAATAGCACAGCCGGGATGAGATCTGGTCCACATGCTTTAGAGGTGTCTAGGTTTTTTATAATAGCATGTACCTGAGAAGGGGTGATTTTCAAGTCATCAAGTGTGGCGTCTGTTCGCAGAGGAAAATCAGGGAGTGAGTGGTGTACCGAGTTCAGTGTGGAGTTTGAGGCAAACCGACTGGCAAGCAGATTAGCCTTGTCAGTTGCCGTGCAAGCAACCTCATGATTGTTTGTTAGTGGGGGAATAATTGACTGTCCATTATTAACTACGCTGTTGTAGATTTTCCAAAAATCCCGGGTTCCTAATTTCTGTGCTTCGATGCGCTTTCTGGTGGTTTCAGAGTAATCTGACTTAGCTGTGTCTATCACTCTCTTACAATTATTTCTAGCTTCTATAAACTTCTGTTTATTTGAGCTGGACTTATGTCGGTTGAATCTGCGGAACGCATGCTGCCTTTGACAAATGGCAGCTGCACAAGCAGAAGTAAACCATTGGGGGGAGTGGGGCTTGCTATAGTATTTCCGTGCGGGAACATGTGCTTCAATAGCAGTTTTGAACCATTCAGTTGTCTCATTTGCACACTGTTCCGCTGGAAGAGTAAAGATATTTTGCCATGGGCATCTCTGATGAGCTCCCTGATGGCTTCCCAATCAGCCTTTTTGTAATACCTCGTTGTTTTGAGTAGTGGGTCTTCAGTTTTAGGGCGAGAATTTAGGCTGATTTCTACCATTATCACAGCGTGATCAGCATTCCCGAGTGGGCTGTGGGCATTTGTTGTACAGTCATTGGGAACTGTTGTCAGAAAGAGATCTAGAAGTGAGGCATGTTGATCGTGCTGGTCTGGGAAACGTGTCGGAAATGTAACCATCTGAGATAGGGAATGAGATATAGAGAAGCTATATGTGGCGCTACCAGCTACGTCTGTGTGATTTGAGAATCCTAGCCAGTTACTGTGGTGGACATTGAAGTCACCAAATACATGTATTTGTGCGCTAGTATCGAGGGAGAGTGCTATATCTATGCTGTCTGAGACTTTGTTTATTAGGGTACAGTCTTGGTTTGAGGGAGAGCGGTAGAGAAAATATAAGTAGCTAATATTGTGTTGCATATTTAGTCTGAAGCACATAAAGGCCTGGCCCTCTGATTCTAGTTTTATTTCTCTAGTTAGGGGGAGGGTGTTTCGAATATAGACTCCAAGTCCATGCATATGTCTGTCCGAGTCCTTACGGTAGAGTGGGAGATAACCAGGCATGTTAAAGTGGTTAGAGGGTATGGAGGAGTGAAGGTTAGTTTCACCTAATGCTAAGATATCCGGGGTGTTTACAAGGAGAAATGACTCAACATCATCTAAGTTAGTTCTAAGCCCGCGGATATTAGTAAATGCAAGCCTCAAGGGAGGAGGCAGGTTGGTTTTCTTTGAGTTTGGTCCTGGTTTAAACGTAACTTTTGCTTGAGCTGTCATTTCATTTTATTTTATTTAAAAGTTTCAGTTAGGGTGGATGAGTGAGGGGGTGCTGGACAAGTAGTTGTGCAGAATACCAGACATGCAATACAAGTAGACCATCAGCTGTCCTCACCCACAGGATTGTGGCCTCAGGAAAGCCCACCGGGGATGAGTGCAGGGTCCCTTTCCATGCGCGACATGGCACTACAAACATCCCGATATTTTACAACTGTTGATGGAGCAGCCGCTCTAAGCACTACCAAAGAGTTAGGGCTCCTGTACTATCAATCGGAAACAGCAGCCAGGAATTGTCAATCCGGTACCCTCAATCCATTAGGCAAAGCCAGCCCAGTCCAACTGCACTGACATATATGGCACTGAAGCACCCCACTGTGTCCAGTTTAGGGGGATGGGATGTGGCAGGAGTGGGGAAAAGCGGCGTTCATTACCCTAGTCAGGAAACAAGGTCAACCACTGGGTGATTCAAGCGAGTCCCTGTGATAGTACCTCTACGCCTGGCCAATAGGTAAAGAAGGAGTATGAAAGCCGAGCGATAGACAGAGTCTATCTCCTCCTTAAGCAGTTTAGGTTTGCCAACCGGTGATTTGTTTGAGTCACCAGCTCTAGGAAGGTTGTCGTCCAGGACTGAAGAGACCTCCCTCCCCTAGGTTTAGTTTCAGAGTTTTCCTTCTCCTAGACGGATGGTCTGGGAAGACCTACGGGTCCATCAGCTCCGAGGGGGTTCGCCCCGCGCCTGGGTCCTAATCCAGGTATTTCTGCGACCCCGCATTGGTAGTTAATATTTATTGGTTATTTAGGTTAATATCTCCTGGAAAAATCGGGCATTTAGGTTAGCTTCTACAGAAGATTTTCACTCCTCAAGTGTGGTTTAAAAAGGGCATTATTATGCTGTCCATTTTCATTTTTACTGAGAGAGGGTATACGTAAAAATTCATGCAGTGGAAGCAGCTAAATTTGCTACAGTATTGGATCGAGAGAGTCGAGTTAATGTATGGTTAGATATAGTTTTGTAAGTTTAGCAATGTATGGTTAGATATGGTTTAGTAGGTTTAGGAATGTATGGTTAGATATGGTTTAGTAGGTTTAGGATTTGGATAAAGTGTTAGAGTATGATCTACTTTCTATTAGAAATTCTGATTTGGTGCCCAAACCGGACATTTAGTAAGACTGAAAGATTAGATATGCTCAGTATAGAGACAAGAGAACATTTGATATGGAGTACAGTTATACCTGATAGATATAGGTTATTGCATATTCTGTAAGTATAGTTAAAGTATAGATGGATGGATAAGTAGTATTGTATACGAATGCATGGAATTTTAGACAATTTGAGTAAGTTGCCTTTAGACTACAACTAAGGAGAATGACTTCGCCTTTCTCTTAATATCCGGAAGTTTTTATTTCAATGAGTACCGGTTTAGTTTGTGTAATAATTATTGCAATACTATCTCTTAATAAAGAGATATTAATGGTTACTGTTCATTATAGATTACTTTAAGTCAATGTATTGGACTAAGGCTAGTAAGTATTTACTTAGAAGCTTGGTTATGGGTTGGGAGTTATAATCGGGAGCATGCCTAGGAAATTTTAGGTGTTAATGGGTATCGATTTACGAGTTTGTTAAGGTCAAGGGCGGAGAGCAAGGACCCATCTAAGTTACGTGAGACGGATTAGGTTTAGTGTCAACTTAGGAAGTAGAGCAGATTTGATTTGTTAGTGATCAGGAGAAAGAGAATTTAAGTAAAAAATAATAAGGTTTGTCATGCAAAACAGACAAGGCAGTCATCTTGGAGGTAAAGTATCTATAGGAGGTACTTGCTTAGTATACAAGCAGCAGTATTTTGTAGTTTGGAGAGGAATTTTAGGTACAATAGTTTCATGACTTATTGCACAAGTCCGTAGTCAAGGTGAGGGACGATGTACTTCTAATATTGAAACTGGGTTTATCTAATTTTAAAAGTAGTTGACTAGAGTGTTATTAGGTGTTCTACTTAGCTTAGGGATAGAATAAAGATTTAAGGTAATATTCAGGGTGATATAAGCAATTTCATGAGGATTGGATATATGATCACTGGATGTTGAACTGCTCAGGAGGATTCTTGTATCAATTAAGAAGGATGTCTTGGTGATATAAGATTTGAAAAATTAAGAGTCTGGTGATACAGAGAGCTTTGAGCCGATGAGGATTCAGTATAGGCGATTGTATATAGGTAACAAAGGTGGTTTAGTTTAGTACGCACGTATTGTACATATTAAGTATACTGCTTCAGTTCAATCCTCTAACGCAAAGGAAAATCCGTTTGCATTCCGGTTTGCAATTTTGTCAAGAGGGGAAATTTAAAAACAGCTTATCTAATTGTTGATGATATCAGTTTATAGACAATAGTACAGACTGATAAATTGTTGTGTAAGGCATAAGAGCCCCTCATCTTCAGATGAGATGATGGATCACGAGCATAAGTTCGGAGCAGGGATCCGGAAAGGAAATGGCAGTGTACAAGGAAGGGGGGGGGGGTCACTGATGTTTATCAACTTTTTATTTTTTTTTTCTTAAAAAAAAAAAAAAAAAAAAAAAAAATTTTTTTCGATGGCTGATTATATTAAGTATCGTACTTAAATAAAGTTTTCATGTCCTCTAAATAACTTAGCATAATTTCTTTTTTTACCGAGTTTGTCTTTACTATAGCATTGACTTATTAATTAAGTGACATGGCATTGTAAGCGGCGAAATAGTCTATTTAAGTGGAGAAAAGTTATCGGTTACAATATGCCTGAAAATGGAAAGAATATTAGCTTTAAATTATATGCGAACAGTTAGGAATTTTACTTAGCTTTGGTTGATTCCTGGCCGCCATCTTGGTTACTGGTCTAAACTACGCCGCCATCTTTGTTCAACACAATGTCTCAAAACTTAACAGGTTAACTACGCCACGGACCGCATTTGATTCTTGGCCGCCATCTTGGTTACTGGTTTGAACTACGCCGCCATCTTTGTTCAACACAATGTCTCAAAACTTAACACCTATGCTTATTGGTAGAAGTTTTACAGCCAAGCAAGTTAATGTGGAAGCTAAGGACATGTTGATGTAACCCATTACAAACAACTCGTCCTCGTGGCAGAGAAGTTTGTCCGGTGAACATCTTTAAGTAAATTAAGTTCATTGGACAGTGGGAAGAAAATAAAGTCTCCAGTCAAAACTTCATCCACAAGAGAACGTCAGAGTCGATCAACTACTCCCAGTTCAGCAAAGTTAAATTGAAATCAGCTTACTGAAAATAACTGCAGCCTTTTAAATCGAAAAAACAGCCCATGGTTGTTTTATCCACATTTTTTTTTTTTTTACACAGTGATCACCACTTATCAAGGCCCGGAAGCCACTCAGGGATTAGGATTATTGCAAGTACATTACGTTAGTGTGGAGATTTGATGAAGTGTTTACTTAAGGCAGCGGTTCATTAGGAATTTGTTAACGTTGGACTTGAATACATCCAAGTTGTAGTCAGGTGGGAAGCAGGCAGATGGAACAGAATTCCACAGGCATGCAGTTCTAAGAAAGAAGCTTTGTTCATGGAATCTACGTTTTGATTTAGGTACAGATAAAGAGTGGGGGAAATTTTTCACAGTGGATTCAGCTAGACGGGTGTTTTTCGTGAAAGATTGGCGAGGGGGGGACCAGAGATTGGAGCTCAGATGAGCACCTGCCATTGGAAATAACGATAAAACAAGGATAGGCTCGCAACGTCTCTTCTGTGGGAGAGAGGTTGCAGGGTAGAGAAAAGGGCATCCCCCACCAAGCCACGAAGTCTATTTTGTACTCTGTCAAGGCAGGATAGGCTGTTTTTAGAAGCTCCTGCCCATATATGGCAGCAGTATTCCATCCTTGGACGTACTTGGCTTTTATATAGATAGAGAATTGCATCAGTAGTGAGATATCTTCTGGAGCGGTAGAAGGATCCCACCATCTTTCCAGCGACCTTGGCAACAGACTTGATGTACGTGTTCCATTTCAGATCAGGAGTGAAGGTCAAACCCAGAAGCTTGTCAAAACACAGGGCCTCTCCCAGACGAGAGCCATCCATCCCAATTGATGCCAGATGGGGATCAGAGCGTTGATGATGTAAAGATAGGAGTTTGGTTTTAGATGCATTAAAGGTAACCAGCCATGTCTTCCCCCACTGAACCACGCGCTCGAGATCAGAGGAGAGAGAATCAGAGAGAACTTTGTCATTTACAGCCTTTGATGTGTTGTAATAGATGGTCGTGTCATCAGCATAGATGTCAACGAATGATTTAAGTATGTGTTTAGGGAGGTCATTGATGTAGATCAGGAAGAGAGTTGGGCCCAGGATTGACCCCTGAGTGACTCCAGCATTAATACTGCAGGCCTCTGATTTTTGTCCATCGACCACTACTCTTATGTGAAGCTGAATATGTGGCATTAGCAAAGGTATGTACCTCACACAGTTACTCACAAAAATGGACCCATATCAAAAATATGCCCCCCATTAAGATATTTGAGGACAATCAAAGTGATATTGCACTTTCCAGGGACCTTGTGCACCAACAAAGACACAAACACGTAGATATAAAATATCTTTTTATCAGGGACACCCTAAACAACAGTAACAGAGAAATTATCAATTGCCCTACAACAGACATTCTTAGTGTCTCAATAAAGATTTCTTCTCTCTACCATCCACACATATTTATATTTCTTCCTTAGAATTTCTACTTGTTTTTAATCTCTTCCACTCATGATGCAACTCTCAACAGTACCTCTGTCTATCCTGTCGAGTGATGGAATCAAGGAAGAAAAGAGAAAAGAAGAACTTTCGTCTACACATAGCTTATTAATATACATATGGCATTAATTTGCATATAAAGATGGCTGTGAAAAGGACAAATAGGAAAGCACAAAGCAGTCTTTTTTTTTTTTTTTTTCTCAGACAGGTGAGAGAGATGATGATGAAGATTAAAGTTGAAGTCAGGAGTTTGCAAGAAGGAGCTTGGAAAAAAATAAAAAATAAATAAATCATCATCATCATCATCATCATCATCATCATCATTATTAAATCTTAGTTTCATTCCAGCTATTTCAGCTTCTTAATTTTATTTATTTACTTTGTTTTGGAGTTTCTGGACATGGCAAAAGTAAAGATCAGCAGTGATATAATGAAACCCTTCTACAGCGTAGTAGCCTGGCTCCAAAAGGTGTGATGATGTGTCAAACTCTTAATCGTTATATTTGGAAAGAGATGCACTCCAACTCACATTAGACGAACATCAACTTGATTGAAGGTCAAAGGAGGTTTTCACAGATTTTTTTTTTTTTTTTTTTTTTTTTTTTTACACAGTGATCACCACTTATCAAGGCCCGGAAGCCACTCAGGGATAAGGGTTATTGCAAGTACATCACGTTAGTGAGGAGATTTTATGAAGTGTTTAATTAGGGGGGCGGTTCATTAGGAATTTGTTAACATTAGACTTGAAGACATCCAAGTTGTAGTCCGGAGGGAAGCAGGCAGACGGAACAGAGTTCCACAGGCGTGCAGTTCTAAGAAAGTAGCTTTGCTCATGAAATCCGCGTTTTGATTTAGGCACAGATATAGAGTGGGGGAAATTTTTCACAGTGGATTCAGCTAGACGGGTGATTTTCGTGAAAGTTTGGCGAGGGGGGACCAGGGATTGGAGTTCAGACGAGCACCTGCCATGAAAATAACAATAAAACAAGGATAGGCTCGCAACGTCTCTTCTGTGGGAGAGGGGTTGCAGGGTAGAGAAAAGGGCATCCCCCACTAAACCATGAAGTCTATTTTGTACTCTGTCAAGGCATGATAGGCTGTTTTTGGCAGCTCCTGCCCAGATATGGCAACAGTATTCCATCCTTGGCCGTACTTGGCTTTTATATAGATAGAGAATTGAATCAGTAGTGAGATATCTTCTGGAGCGGTAGAAGGATCCCACCATCTTTCCTGCGACCTTGGCAACAGACTTGATGTACGTGTTCCATTTCAGATAATAGATGGTCGTGTCATCAGCATAGATGTCAACGAATGATTTAAGTATGTGTTTAGGGAGGTCATTGATGTAGATCAGGAAGAGAGTTGGGCCGAGGATTGACCCCTGAGGGACTCCAGCATTTATATTGCAGGCCTCCGATTTATGTCCATCTACCACTACTCTTATGAGCCTATCGGAGAGAAATGATTTAATGATTGAGAAAACATTTCCAGTTATACCGTAGCTGGAAATCTTGTGAAGTAGACCCTGGACATTCACTGGGTATGCAAAGCTAAAACAAGTCAAGTGGACAGGAGAACGTGTGGATGTATACGCCAACAAAATACAACAACTTGCAAGGGAAAGTTCCCCAATGACATTTCAATGCAGTTACAACAAACACTGGACATTAACGCCTTGACTATGAACGATTTACTGGCACGAGCTAGGGTACTCACACAAGATGCAGCTGAGGATACTGTTGCAGCCATGCAGCCAATATAAAGTAAAGTCAAAGTTCCACCCACAACAAATCCTATAACAGGGATCATTTGTTATAAATGCAGTGGGCAGGGCAATATAGCCAAAGACTGTGTAACAGGACAGCCCACAACACATAAATTACAATGTTTTAAGTGCAATGAGATTAGCCACTTTGTTGCAGACTTGGTCGCCCCCCTCCCCTTCTGCCATTGATGAGGCATCTGTCTGTCAAGTTGAGGCTGCCGTTTTGGAAGATCGGCACATTACTATTCGCCAAATAGCCCAAGATGTCAAGATTAGTACAGTGTCTGTGGAAACTATCATTCCTGACCATTTGCATATACATAAGGTGTCTGCCAGATGGATTCCCAGGTTGCTCACACCGTTCCAGAAGCAAGAACGTGTTGAGTGCTCAAGGATGAATTTGGAGATGTGCCAAGAAGATGAGTCAAAGTTTTTCAAAAGACTGATTACACAGGATGAAACCTGGGTCCATCACTATGATCCAGAGACCAAAATCCAGTCAATGCAGTGGAAGCACTTGGACTCACCACCTCCAAAGAAGGCAAGGGTGCAGCCCTCCGCTGGCAAAAGGTCATGCTCACAGTCTTCTGGGACCAGGACAGAGTAGTGATGACAGATTTTCTGGCAAAGGGTACCACAATTACAGGAACCTATTATTCTTCACTTTTGAGGAAATTAAGGGAAGCTATCAAAATCAAGAGGTGGGGCAAGATCAGCAAAGGTACCCTCCTCCTGCAGGACAACGCTCCGGTCCACAACTCGCATGTTGCCAGATCAGAAGCACGGGTGTATGGTTATGAAATTCTCCCCATCCTCCCTACTCTCCTGACCTTGCACCCTCTGAGTTTCACCTCTTCCCAGCCATGAAGTTGTTTTTGAAAGGAAAGCATTTCCCAGATGATGCAGTCTTGATTTCTGAAGTCACGTCGTAGTTTGAGGAACAACCTGGGGTGTTCTACAAAAACGGTCTCCAGAGTTGCATCAAACGATGGGAGAAATGCATAACTCTGGGTGGTTCCTATGTAGAGAAAGACTAATAACTGTGCCAAGTTTCGTTGCTCTACTGCTATGGGAAGTGGGTCAGGGGTATTACTTATTGCACACCCCTTGTATGTATTACTTTTGTTCATCCCAAACAAGGCATATTGCCACTGAAACATAAGGGGCTATTGTGATAGGAGTCAGATGTATAGGAACAAATCTGGGTGGGGAGTAGGATAGCAAAATATTTTTCACATTATAAGGAATGCTGATGAAGATACTTTTTTGAAATCATCTATATATATAAAAGTGAAAATGTGTGTATGTATGTATGTATGTTCGCTTTTTGTATATGTACTCAAACGGCTTTTTTCCGGCAGATTCTCGAGGCCGTTGCTCATTTTTAAAACTTTTTATATCGCGTCTAAATGATAATATCTATGACTTAACAACGTTGGTCGCCTCTTTATTTTATTTGCCCGACTTTGAAACGTTAAACATTCAACATTTTCAGATGGGCGCATGTAGATTCGCCTTTTTTGTATAAGAAAAGTGAAACTGGATTCAAACCGGATGTAAACGTCACCGTTAACTATCCCGCAGTAAAACAATTTAACCTCATTAAAAATTACGATGTTTGACATTCACTTTTTAATCACTCTTACATTGACTGTCGCTGTAGCTCAGGTGTTCAGGCTCAGCCTATGGGCCTCACGGCTCCAGGTTCGAGCCGACCTGTCACCAAGCCCCCCCTCCTCCTTATTTTTTTTCCCCCATTTTTGAAATCGCTGTGTTCTATCGTTTTTTTATATTTAAATAGGATTAAGTTTCCTTTTGGTTCTTTACCCCCTCCCTCAAACGCACACACCTACAAGCACCTGGGCAACGCCGGGTACCCCCCGCTAATCTATAATATAAATCTCAACTATCTGTTTAAATGTATGTATGCATGTATGTATGTAAGCATATATGTATGTTTGTATGCCTGCTTAAAACTTTCAACAGAGGGGATGGATTTTCACAAGATCGGTACCATTTTGAAGCTTGACCCTTCAGACGAAAATATCAAAAAATTGCCCAAAAACATTAATTCCTTCACTTTCAACTGGGCAGTTTTCCACAGGGAGGGTCGATTTTTTCACTAACATTTTTGCAAGTCATTCAACCCTCACGTTCCCGACATCGCTTAAAAGGCATTATTTCAACCGACCATGACGTCACAACAATGGTAGGCACAGTTTTTTTTTCACCTCTTTTTCCTCTGGTGCGTTGCAGATTCGAGTCTGCTTACTACTCCTATTTTTTTTTTTTTGCGCTTCCAATTTTCCCTTTTATTATTTTTATTCTCAACCAACACCCTTACACACACCTCCATTTTCTTTTCTGCCTTTGCGTCACGGGTTCAAGCCTGCCTGCCTACTACCACTTTTTTTTTGTATACACCTCCAAGCAACCAGACAACGCCAGGAACCCAGGCTAGTCTATATATATAAAAGGCAAAATGCATTTTTATATGTCCATGAAAGGCTTTTTTGCAAGAGTTCTTAGAAGGGGTTACTGTTTTCGAGAACTTTTTATATACTCCCTAGATTATAATATCTAGGATTTGCAAACGGACGTTGTCTCTACATTTATTTTGAACAAATTTTTAAAAAAACCTGGTTTCCAGTGTTTGTTTGTCTTTTTCATATAAATAAAGTGAAACTGAATCTAATCAAATCAGCTCACTGGCCTTCTTTGCCCGGGCTCAAAGATCAGATGCAATGGAAGAATGCTTTTGAAAGCAGATGTAGCAAGTCTAGGTGTGGAGCGTGCTGTTCTAGGGGAGGGGGGAAGACCCACGCCCCTTTCCAATCTTACATTTTTCTAGCCTCTCAGTCAGTCTGCATAAATCTTTTTTCCCATGATTAGAAAGCCTCCAAGACCCTCACCTCTCAAAACCACAATTTTTTTCTTTTATCCCCCCCCTCGAAATTCCACCCATCTTGGAGGAAATCAAATCTAACATTAACATTCCTCACCCCCTCACCCACCAATTTTTCCTTTTTTTACCTGTCTAGGACATCATCCCCCCCCTTCATTTAGAGGCTGTCTGAGAAACCCTGATTCTTTTACAAACTAGAGTGAAACGGGCGATCTAAGGTAGGAAGGGTCTTACTAACCACATTTTCATTTTTTTTTTACATAGGCATCATCACTTATCAAAGCCAAGAGGCCACTCGAGGATAAGGTTAAAGCGTGTACAGTAGAAAGTGGACAATATAGTAACCGTTAGTAATGGAGATTCAGTAAATTTGTTAACTTATATGGAACGGCTCATCAAAAAGTTGTTTGCGTTAGACTTGAAGACAACCATATTGTAGTCAGCTGGAAAGCAGAAAACCATATTGTAGCCAGCTGGAAAGCAGAAAAATGCAAGACAATTCCATAGGCATGCAGTTCTAAGAAAGAAGTTTTGCTCATGGAATCTACATTTAGGTTTAGGCACAGATAAAGAGTGGGGGAAATTAGGGATACTGTTTTCTGCTAAACGGGTGTTTTTTGTGAAAGTTTGGCGAGAGGGGACCATAGAATGGAGCTCAGCCGAGCACTTGCTATGAAAATAACGATAAAGCAGAGACAAACTCGCAACATTTCTTCTGTGAGAAAGAGGTTGCAGCGAAGAAAAAAGGACAGTACTCCAGTACTTGGACGTACCTGGCTCTTATATAGATAGAGAATTGCATCAACAGTGAGATATCGACTGGATCAATAGAAGGATCCCACTATTTTTCCAGCGGCCTTGACAACGGATTTAATGTATATGTTCCATTTAAGATCAGGAGTAAAGGTCAAGCCCAGAAGCTTGTCAAAATATGAGGCCTCCTGAAGACGAGAGCCATTCATTTCAATTGATGCCAGATGGGGATCAGAGCGTTGATGATGTAAAGATAAAAGCTTGGCTTTAAATGCATTAAAAGTAACAAGTAACCTCTTTCCCCATCATTTGCTCAAGATCAAAGGAGAGAGAATCAGAGAGAACTTGGTCGTTTACGGTCTTAGATATGCTACCATAGATAGTAGTGTCATCAGCATAGATGTCTACAAATGATGTAAGGATGTGATTTGGAAGATCATTAATATAGATCAGAAAGAGAGTTGGGCCCAGGATGGACCCCTGAGGGACTCCAGCATTAATACTGTGAGCTTCTGATTTCTGCCCATCAACCACTATTCTTATGATACTTCTCAGAGAGAAATGATTTAATAATTGAGAAGATATTTCCAGCTATACCGTAGCTGGAGATTTTGTGAAGTAAACCTTTATGCCATACTCTATCAAAGGCCTTTGATATGTCAAGAGCAATTGCTCTGGAAAGGTAGCCTCCGTCGAGAGATTCACTAATCCTATGCGATATAACTGTAAGCAGCCTTTGAGACTTTACACGACTGGTCGCCACAGTCGATTGAAAATTTCTTGGGGTGACTAAAAGTCATAAATCACTCGCCCACCAGTCGATAAAATATGTAGTCAAAATGTCGTGTAGCCAAAATGTCGCCTTAATTTAGCTCTCTGATTTTGAAATTCATTTGGAAAAAAAACTTCTTCGACTGTACAAAGTAAAAACGAGCATTTGAAATAGGGAAAAAATGCATCGTTCCGTCAAGCACGCACCGAAAATTAAATTATACAACAAGTAAGTAATCATATTTTTCTCATTTATATAAATTCAGATATTTGCATGCTCTTTTTGCACAACTTTCAAAAAATCATCGATAACCAATTTTAAAAATAATATTCTACATTTTAGAATGTTGTTCTGGGGTGAATTCTTTGTTTTAATAGAAACAAGAGACCAATTTCTGTTCTATATCAAAGTTTTTTTTCCATAAATTACAAAGAAAAATTGACCGTTTAAATTTTTAAAAGATGTTAAACCATGCCGATTTTCTAAGAAATCTAGTTCATTTCAGTTAAATCGTATTTGTTTTTTTTTTTTTGTTTTTTTTTGAATATCAGAGATTTCGGGCCATGGAGATCTCGTACCAGGAGATTTCAGTCCACAATCGTGAATACCCGGAGATTTTGTAACACTTTTCTTTCAACATCCACAGTTTAGGCTAGATATTTTAATTCTTGTATGAAATTTTATGACATAATTTGGGTATCGGAAGAATAGTTTGTTGATATTTTTATTAAGAATAAAGAAGAAAAATATAATTGAATTGTTGTAAAATTATTTACTATTATTGACTGAAACAAAGACAAAGTCGGACGAGTAAACATATTTTGGGGCGAGTAAATTTTCCCTCACACTCGACCGGCGGTCGAGTGATTTTTTTTTCAAATATCAAAGGCTGACTGTAAGCACATCTGCTGTAGATCTAGCAGAACGGAAACCTTATTGCGTGTCACTAAGAAGGTTATTTTTGCTGAGATGGTTGATTACTTCTCTATTTAACACAGATTCCAGCAACTTACTCATGACGCACAGGAGACTTATTGGCCTGTACTTAAATACGGGGCATACTGATGAGATTTTCCAGGGTGATGGGAAGCAATTCTCCTTAAGACAACGTTTAAACAGTTTTGTAAGGATGGGCGCAAGTTCTGGTTGAAGTCTTTTGAGTACTATAATTGGAATACCGTCAGGGCCGATTGCTTTACTGGAATCAAGGTTTTTGATTAGCTTGGCAACATCACTTACAGATATTTGTATATCACATAGCATGTTTTCTGATACAGGAGGAAATATTAGAGGTTGGCATTTTATTTTTATTTTCCCCACACCCTCGACACATGAAATTTTTATTAATATTGTTATCTTTTTCGTATTTTTTGAGTAAATAAAAAATGTTTTTTTAAAATTGGGTTTAAGTAGGAACACCCCCCCACACACACACACAAATACACATTTAAAAGGGTAAACATGATAAAAAATGCTGGCTGAGAGATAAATCTTTTTAAGTTTCAAATAGAGACGAGATGGACTAACCAACCTCACCCCCCCGCCCCTGTTTTTTGAGTTGGCCTTGTGCCTAAATTTTTTGTTGATTTTTCCATTTGTATTTTTTCTTGTGAATAAAAAAAATTTAATATCTCAAAGTGTAGTATCTGTTCTGGCAGATGCTGTACTAAAGACTATATGTGGTAGCAACCTCACATATCAGACTATTGCTCTTGTAGCAATCAGTTTTGGTCAATGCAGGGGAAACCCTTCATACCAATTGTCACTATCCAGTTCCCTCTTAGGGGAGCTGGTCCCCTTCCTCCTCTCTTTGCAAATTAAAAAACGGCTTTGTGCCTAATTTGCTCCATGTGGAAGCAAATAAATACAATCAGCTCACTGACCTTCATGGCTGGCACGTTTTGAATGCAATCAACTTTGATCACTGTGGGGAATACCCTTCATATCAGACAATTGCTATTCATTAAGACACTGTCAAAGCTCCCCCCGAGAGAGTGAGCTGGTTTCACCTAACATTGTGGTGAAGCAAATACAGCAGAAAGTTGAAAGCTTAACTGACTGTAGGCCAGTTTAGCTTTCTGCTTTCGCTATCCTCTATTGCATGATGGTTCACATCACTAAATTTCAATGCTTTACATTTTCGCTCCCGTCTTGGAGTAGCGGTAATATATCACGTTTTCTTTCACTTTCTTTTCCGCCTTCACGTCACATCTTGGTTCGAGCCTCCCTGCCTACTAACATTTATTTTTTTCTGACACCCGGGCAACGCCGGGCATCCTGCTAGTATAAAATATAATACAAAATAAAACATATTTTTTACAAATGAATCAGCAATTGATTCATAGTAAACATTTTTTCATTAATATTTTTTATTCATATTTTTTATTTATATTTTTTGATTGATATGATTCATATTTTGATTCATAATAAAACATTTTTTACAAATGAATCAGCAGGTGAAAAGCTACTCGAGAATAAGGTTTAATAAGATGAATAGATTGTCTGTTAAATCATGATAAATGCTATGAGAGGATTGGAAATAGTCAACGGAATATAAGTAAAATTTGAATCGGGAGGATGGTTTATGATTAGTATTTATTGACATTATGTTTGAAGTTGACCATGTTGTAACCCTCAAGGAAAAGCCAGAAGCCTGATCTCTTAAAAGCTCAGCTCGTGTGGAAGAAACTAACATAATTTCACTTGGGGCTCTGGTCTAAATTTTGTCGTTTTCTGAGACATCTCTGTCAACAGCCCTTGCCAGCAGAATCTCTGCCAGACAACTCAACATTATTTTATCATGACTATGTAGACAATTGACTAGACTAGACTTCATCCACAGTGATTGCAGTTTCTCATCTACCTGTTCATTCATCATCATTGTCTACAGCTTGTCTCCTGTCAGCTATAACCACCACAGTAACGACCTAGACAAAAGTTGTAGCAACTATATCAAAAATTAACAATTCTCAGTGACATGCAGAAGTTTAAGTGTAATATGAATAGATATCTTGCTGCTCAACTCCCTACATAGTGTCCCTGTAGATATGGTCTTAAATAGTAGTCCCTTTTGTTCAAATGGTACTGTGCTTTGTTTTGAGTGATTAAAAAAAAATACAAAAAAAAAACAACACATGATCAGAGGACATTTAAGCCGGGATAATCATCATCATCCTATGTTTTTTTTTTTTTTTGTTCATTCTTTCCTGTTGATTGATCATGAAACAGATCTATATTTTAGATAAATACCATCTTTATATTATGTTAAATACCAGACTTCGTTTTTTATCCCTTTTGTTGTTTTCAGCTTCAAATATCTCTTTCATTTAATTTATTTTATTTCTGCTTCGTGGAGATCATAGTGCACCGGACAACTGAGCTATCGGTAATCTGTGTTGCTGCTTCCACTACAAGTGTTGAAGAGACTGGACTCAGCAGCACTTTTGTTAGATATACAGGTATAACTTGCTCTTATTCCACCTACCATTGATAAGGAAAAAATATCACTTTCTCTGCTACTTTGAACACAATGTTGTCCAAAATCTGCTGTCTTTACTCAGTTTTCTTCAGATTTTCAAAGATTTTTCTTATCTTTCGGAATTTTTAAGATGAAGACTGATACCATCTACAGGTGCATCTTGTTAAAATCGTGAATCTGTACAGAATTTTGAACAGAACCCTTTATTTAATCCACAGATATAACTTGCTTTCATTCCATTTACCATGACTGGGTAGAAGTCTTAAGTAATTCTTAATGCATTTGTAGAATCGCTGTAATGAGAAGCAAACCTTGAACACTTTTCATTATTACAAGAACTGCTGGAATAGATCTATTTTGTTTGTTTTTATTTTTTCCACATTTTGGATGAAGTTGATTTTAAAAGTATTTCTTGAAAACTTTACATTCCTCATTTTACAGAGTGACTCAGGTAGATTTGGATATTGAAACAATTTTTAGTCTGAATTTTTTTTTTTTTTTACATAGGCGTCACCACTTATCAAGGCCGAGAGGCCACTCAAGGATAAGGGTTAAAGAGTGTACAGTAGTCAAAAGGACATTATAGTAATCGATAGTAATGGCAGTTACTAAAGCCGGCCTGTATATAAATTAGTGTTGAGACGATTAATCGGAATCGGAAATCAGAGCTTTTTGGAGTATCGGCATCAGTATTGGAAAAATTTTAGCCTATTTTCCGATGCCAAAATCGATTCCTTAAATTATCTATTTTATTATTTTTTAATGGAATGGAAATTTAAATTTTTTTCCCTTTTAAATTCGGTACATTTTTACATTACGTTCAACTCATCGTTCACATTCGACATGTCAACTTTTATAGGTTTTCGGGTATGCTGACAAAGTTAGGGATGTCTATTCCGAAAGCCATTCTTAACATGGGGAGGTTTGGGTGTCTATTCCGAGAGCCGTTTTTAACATGGGTAGATTGTAGTGTTGTAAATGTACCCCACAACCTATAAATGGCAACATTTCCAATGTGAACGGGAAATTGGACATGTAAAAAATAAAAAGATATACCAAACTGACTTTATTCGCTTAAAAATGGTATTATTTCCCTTTCGTTAATAACTTCTTTTTTCTTTTAAATATTTTGTGTTTTATATATATATATATAAAGTACAATTGTTGAATGCTATTCTTTTGATTATATTCGTTGGGGGGGGGGAGAGCAATTAAAAAAAACGGAGCGAAATTTAAGTTTCCATTCCATTTTTACAACAACCGTACCAATAAGGGGAATTGATTTACTAGGATTTGTATTAGAAGCTGAGCACTTATTAAAATTATTTCATTGTTGAATATTTTGCATTTTGGTTAAATTAGTTAGTTTGCAATCGCTGATAGCCCACTCAAAAAATTGAACACAAGACGAAATTAAAAAGAATGTTACTCCCCGATTCCAATTATGGTTAGGGTTCGACTGGCAATCACTGGATTCAACCGAGCGTTGTTTAAATGTTGAAACACTAAATCAACATTTTATTTATTTTTTTGCATAACTAATTAATTAATTAATGATGGGAGTATTTTTTCTGTTTATTTTCTTAACATCTGTTCACAGAAAATAATTTGTACATTCTCTTGAAAAGAAATAAATAAATAATAAAAAACATAAAACTTTTCCCTACTTTCACCTAAATATTTACAGTGTTCATATAAAACATTCATCTTTTCTTTTTATAATAAAAATTCTGTTTTCAAAAAGAAACGTTTACTGCCAAATTTCTTAAAAAAAAAAAAAAAAAAAAAAAAAAACCTTTCCCCCAACAATTTATGGTAAAAAATGAATATTTTTTGGGGGTAACCCCCCCCCCAAAAAAAAACAAAACTTTTATTGATAATAAAAATAAATAAACAATACAAGATGCAATTTTTCTTGAGGAATGTGTTCCATTTTAACAAACTGAGCCACAGCAACGCGTGGACGGGTACAGTTACTATAGATATAAAATTGCCCCCAAAAGTGGTATAAGTTCAAAATCTCGGCAACTACTGATCAGAATTTAACAAGTGAAAGCTTGTTGGAAAGCTAATGACCTGAATTGTCTAGTGGGATATGTGATATTTGTCCTAAAGGTCGCACAGATTGTTTCAAGTAGTAGGGGAATCACTTTTCTATATTAATTTCACATAAATGAGCACCCACTTTATGGCCACAAATATTTCTCCCCTCTTTGGTTTTCATACATAATATATATAATTGAAAATTATTGAAATGCCTTCAATATTGCCGTTCTTTTACTTCCTTAGCTTGTGTCCATGGTGTTCCCACACAACTGCATTGCCATAACCTTCAAACAAATCCTTTTACACTATGCCGAATGCCTTAAGCAAATAACATCCTCAGAATCAAATCCTTTCTGGAAAAGAGAAAAATCCAAGCAGTCCCTAAACAATAATGATATTAATGCACATGTGCCACAGAGGGTGATCCTTGGACCTTTATTCCTGATATTCATAAATGACCTCAAAATTGTATCTCAGATAGGTATACTTGTTAATGACACCACACTGTATAAAAGACACCAGGGTAAAATGAATGTAAACATATCCAAGGCAATGATAGAAACCTTAGAAAATGACCTTCAATCGGTAGTAGAATGGAACCATAAATGAACGGTAACATTTAATGTTATTAGGACTAAACTTCTTTCCTTTAACAACTACAAAAAAACCTTCTCAACTACCAATTGTCATAACAAGTAACGCCCTACCTAGAGAGCACATCTTTCAAACTAACATTCACAGGGAACATGAATTGAAAAAATATATTGACGATGTTGCCAAGGCAAAGAAGGTGTACTCTCTCTGCAGTGAGAAAATTACTCACATCAGTATGCTTCCTATATTTTTACAGACAATTCGCGCATGCATGGACTATTGTTGCCACATCTGGGCTGGAGCATCTGCCATTCGTCTTACTCTTAGACATGGTAAAAAAAAAAAATTCAAATCTTATAGGTCCTGAACCATCAAACAAGCTCCAACCCCTGACCCATCACTGCATCCCTGTGTCTGTTTTACAAATACTTAAATGGAAGGTGCTCCAAGGAACACACAACGTATATGCTCCACATTAACCCAATTAAGCAGCAAAATCTTAAATCCTATACTGTTGTGGTCTTTAGATGTTGGAAATAGTTTCTACTCTAATAGTTTCTTCCTTCAGCATGCTGGACTTTGGAATTCCTTCTGCTTACTGTTTCCTCGATTATACCAACCTGCAGGTTTAAATGTAATATAAACAAATACATGATCCCAAAGAGTAGCACCTTATGTTTCAAGTGGCTATATGCCATATTAAGGTGGTGTAGGGTTGGGTGGGGAGGATAAAAAGCAAAGGAAAAAAAGGGGGATAAGTTGATCATCAGAACAAAAGTGAGATTAGTAAAAATTTGGAGGGGGGGGGGGGCCTAGGATAATTCACCAATGCATGCAAAGGTAGCTGAAATAGGATTGTTAATCAAGATGTGGCAGTAACTGGGACAAAAGACTGGACATAAAGATATTAAGAGTAAGTTTATGGACAGTTTCAGGGTGGGAGTGAATTTGGCAAGAGTTAGGGATATTTTATGGATGGTTTCGAGTTTGCAACCCTTAATACAGTTATCAGTTTGAGACAGTTGAAGGCAGGTTGTGGCTCTGAGTTGATCAAGATGAGCTGGTGTCAACCAATGACAAAGAGGCATTGGCAGACGACTATAATGTTGACAGTGTTTAGACGGTCATTTCACCATGATACACACAAACTGATATCTCTGCACGTGGTTACACAGATAAATAACAAACATCAAAGTCTTTGGAAGGCTATGGTTAGCTAACATTTTCCCTAATTTTCCTCATGGCTGCTACTGGAACTGGTGAATTGTTCTTCAGTATTTGTATTTTGAAATAAAATATAAAAAAGGACATTGAAAATTATACAATAAAAAATAACAACTATACAGATAAAAATAACATTAGTTTTTACTTTTAATAATAAATTTATAAAAATAAAAGCTTTTATTTGAAATTTCACATGTTTCCAATAATTCTTAATAAAAAAAAATTGGAAGCTACTTTCACTAAAATGTAATAAAAAAAAAAAAAAAAAAAGTACATGTGCAGTGAAGATATAGACACAAGAGAAAGGTAGGAGCCATGCAAAAAATTATGGAAGACATTAGCTGACCATAACCCTTTGGAATACGGACATCTATAATATAAATCTCACCTCTCTGTTTAAATGTATGTATGTTTGTTTGCACATTTGCCTAAAACTTTCGACAGAGGCAACGGATTTTCACGAGATCGGTATCTTTTTGAAGCGCCATCCTTAGGACGACAAATACTGAAAAATTGGCTAAAAACATTAATTCCTTCACCCTCAACTGGGCACTTTTCTACAGGGAGGGGTCGTTTTTTTTTTTTTTTTTTTTTTTTCAGATATTTTTTAAGTCATCCCCTCTTTTTGATTGACTAGCCTTAATTTAAACCTACGTCACTTCCGGTTGGACAATGGGTGCAACAGCAAAGATGTCACTTTTTTTTTGGGGGGGGGGCTCAACACACCTCCAAACACCCAGGCAATGCCGGGCACCTAGGCTAGTGAATAATAAACTGGAAAAAAGTAAATCCAACCACAAAAAAGAACTATCAATTACAGAACTGTGAGGAAGGAGGAGGTAAAGCTTGCTTGACTTCTCATAGGTCACATACACAACACTCATATCTGCTTAAAGGAGTAGATCTTCACTTCCATGTTGGCCCATTTGTAGTTGAACATACGTTGATATGTTTAATTCAATGAAATCTGCTTCAAACATTACAAAGTGGGTGACCGGTGACCTGAAGGATTCTTTTTGGAGCAGGTCAATTAATTGAACATTTTTGGATTCAGGAAAGATTCTTTAAAGAAAAAAAAAAAGGCGATAACCATTTTTGCTTTTTTTTCCCCCCAAGTTATTCTAATTACAATAATTTTAGCAAATTTTTTAACCAAATTTTGTAGAAGAAAAACAAACTAAAAAAAAAATGAATATTTTATTTGTATTTTTATTTAAAAAAATAAAGTTGCTTAAAATTTAAAATTCTTACATTTTATAAAATTTTAGACAAGGTTAGGGAAAGTTTTGAAAAATTGAAAAACAAGCATACTAGGAGAAGTGCATTCTGACTAAAAAATGCCTGAGCAATCTCCTCAGTATTCTTGGATATTTTGTTTGCAATTTTCAACTTGCTGCTTTTCTGCATTTTTTCTTTTCATACTTATTGCTGGTCTTATCTTCTGGAAAACAGTGACTATATTCCCATTTTGTTTTTGCAGAATAATTGATTATGGACAATTTTGAATTTTCATATTTATGGAAAAGGCAGTTCAACTTGGAATTTTGCCAAAAGAACAAATAAGGAAATTTCAGACTGCCTTAGCAGGAGAATATATTTTCAGGGCGTTGATGTGAAATTGTATAAATAAACAAAAAATTTCCTATTTATTTTTCCACCGACAGAAAAAAGAAAAAAAATCTTACCGGACTGGTCTAAGGATAAATAGAAAAATTTTACGGAATTACCCTTATCCCAGATCATCAAAAATACCAACACTGAATTTCCAGAGACTGTTTTATGAATTTTTTTCTTCATAATAGTTACCTATATTTTCTCTACTGTTCTCCCTCAACCCAGAACTGTACCCTAATCAATCAGGTCTCTGACCGCATAGATGCAGCACTCTCCCTAGATACTAGCGCCTATGTATTTGGTGACGAATGTCACCACAGTAATCAACTTGGTTTCTCTAAAGACACAGCTGGTAGAAACACATAGCTTTTCTATATCCCATTCCCCAATACAGACTTTCACATTCCCCACCCTGACCCCAGATAGTCAGGATCAGCAAGCCTGCAACTCCACTTTAGACCCAACAAACCACTCCCTACCAAATTTCCCTTTGCGGACAAAAGTCATACTCGAAGATCTAAAATCACTTCTCATGATATCATAAAAATCCTGAATACCTCAAACGTGTGTAGGTCTAATCTCATTCCAGTTATACTATTAAAAATATGCTCCACTGAGGTTGCTCAAGTGCTGTCCAAACTCTTCAACAAATGCTTTACTGAATCTGTTGAAAAATTGTTTCTGTTGTATCAGTTTTCTGGTGAAAGAACTGGTCCACTCAATTATCGTCCATTAGTCCCCTTCCTCTTTTCACCAAAATCAGAGTCCTTAATCAAGCACTAGTCTATCACATCATAGATAAACTATTTCTGAGATGGGTATATTGCTGATGACACCACGCTCTATAACAGACAAAGGAAAAACGAATGAACACATATCTAAGGCAATGAGTGAAACTTTAGGGGAAGACCTCCAGTCTGTAATGGAATGAGGGACGTAAATAGATCGGGACATTTAATGCTGCCAAGACTAAGCTTCTCTTCTTTAACAATGACAAAAAAATAAAATAAAAAACTTGCCATCACTAAAAATTTGTTACCTGAAAAGTTTGTTCAAACTCCTTGGTTTAACATTCACAGGCAAAATGAATTGGAACAAATACATCAAGGACATTACCAAGGCTGCTGCAAATAAAGTAGGCTCTCTTTACAGTGCTAGAAAATTACTCTCATTAGAGAGTATTCTACATCTTTACAAAGCCACAATTCATCCATGAATCGAGTATTGTTGCAACATTCGAGCTGGTGCATCTACCATTAGTCTCTACATCTTAGACAAGGTAAAAAAAGAGTCTCCAACCTAATAGGTCCTGCACTATCAACCAAACTCCCCTGTCCCATCATTAAAATGTTACATCCATGTGCCTGTTCTACAAGTTTTTAATGGAATTTGCTCCAATGAACTCAAATCACTTGTGCTCCTCGATGTAAATACCTCCAACTAACTTGACAAACAGCAAAATCCCACCCCTTCATTGTAGAAATCGCTAGATGCCAGAAAACTTTCTACTCTAATAATCTCCCCCCCCCCCAAAAAAAAAACTGCTGACTTTGGAATTTACTCACGGTTTCCTACTCCCTGATTGTACTGACATGCAGAAGTTTAAATGTAATGTGAACAAACATCTTGTTGCTCAACTCCCTAACTAGTATCCCTGTAAACTTTGTCCCAAAGTGGCACTGTGCTTTGTTTGGGATAAAATAAAAATCTGAATGATTGAATAAAATTATTTTGAAAGCAATAAGAAGTGTAGTTTTTTTAGTAAATAATTGAAAAAATATATTTAAAATAAAAGTATCTTTTAAAAATGTTTTCAAAATTGTTCTTTTCTTTTGGTGAATGTAACGATAAATGTTCGGATTTCCATTGGGGAAAGTGTGACATCCAGAGAATCGTGGGACTTGACAGTGACAGCATCTATGGAGAAAAAAAAAAAAAAAAAAAAAAAAAAAAAAAAAAAAAAATCAAAATTATAAATTGTTACGTTGACTTCAAAGTTATATAAAATATTAAAAAAAAAAAAATCAAATAAATATTGTCAAAAAATTTTTGCCAATGATAAGATATCTAGATTTTTTTTTTTTAATTTTGAGTTGAAATGAGTTTCTTAGTAAAATGCACAAAATTCTATAAAGTTAATTTGTTTTATATAGATATAGATATTCATATTAAAGACCCCTTTTTTCTATTTATTTAAAAAGAAAATACAACTTTGTTATATATGGGTCATGGAATTGCATTCATCTGCAAAAGATCTAGCTAATTTGCATATTATTTACCCATTTATTTATTGCGGACTATTATCCTTATCTTTTAGTTCTTGTTTCACAACGTTTCGGCTAACTATTCCTCTGACCTTCGTTAGATGGTTAACTGCGACAGGATAGGAATGCTGAATCTCCTAACTGTATATCCTCAGCAATTACTGCCTTCCATAGTTGTTGTCATCTTACAATGTTTTGGCCAACTAAGCCTCTGGCTGGCTTAGGGTAGAATTGAAACCACTATCTTCAGACAATGCTCACCTGGAACCTTTGAATTTGCATATTCTTTTAAAAAAGTCATTTTAATTAATTCCCTATCAGTTTTTTGGTTTTCTTATGAGATGATCATCTTTAGTTAAATATTACGTGTAATTATATTCATGCAGATAATTCTGCATGATTTATACTTGCATAATATTTGCGTAAAAACGTATAGTAAATACAAACCTCTTTCTATATATATTTATGTATGCGTATATATATTTGTTTAAAAAAATTTTGCCTACCAAACTCCAGTCAGTTTTTGATCTACAGACAAGAAACTTAATATATAGGGTATTCGAACCTATGTTAAACTTTACATTTGGGTTTTAGCTGGGAAAAATCGCTACAAAGGTGTGAAAATAAAAAAAATAGAATTTGCCAGGTGAAGGTCGAACGATGGCATTACGAATATGCATGTATAACGTAATAACTATTGGTTCATGTTTTAATTTTTAGCATTTTTAGCAAACATGTCTTCATAGCTCAGGCATTAACGTCAAAGGAAAAAGTAAATCGTAAGCTAAACATTTTGGTTTTGATTCTCGGTGGTGGCACACAAGTTTTTTTGTTTGCTTTTTTTGTTTTCTTTTATCTATATATATATAAAATACAACATGTGTGTTAGTGTGTGTGCATTTTTTGTGTATGTCCGCAAAGGCTTTTTTTTTGGGGGGGGGTCACTCTTTCTTAGAAATTATATATACTACCTAGATTATAATATCTATGATTCATGAAACGAGGTCATATGTATCTTTAATTTGGGCGACTTTTACACGCTATTTTCGTGATATTTCTTGGTCTACGCGTGTTTGTTTAGCTTTTCCGTATAAAAAAGCGAAACTGGATTTCATTCCCCTATCGCACGATGTTTGACCTCATTAAATTTATGCACCTATCACTTAACTTTTTAATCATTTAAATAGAACGTTTTCAGTTCCTGTCCAGTCGTGGCCAACCAGTAAGATGTCAGGTTTTTTCACACTTTCTTTTCCACCTTCGCGTCAAAGGTTCGGGTTCAAGCCTACCTGCCTACTATAACTTTTTTCTTCCTCAACACACCTATAAACACCCGGGCAACGCAGGGCACCCCCGCTAGTATAATAATAAATACGAAATCTGCATTAATCAAAATATTATATTTAAGCATATTTTACAGGCGGCCTGATATTAACATTCATAATATGAATTAGCAAAAATATGTGACCAGAGAGAGCATTTAATATATATAACAACCGAATATATACTACATTGCCCCCCAAAAGAAGGAGGTAATACCTGGGAAGATGGTCTCATGATAACAGAATGGATACTAACCCCCCCTCCCTATATTCTCTCCCTAAAAACTCTTTAAAATATTCAAAAGAAACTGAAATTTAAATACTTAATTCATAACTAATACCTATTGTTAAAATTTGATAAAAAATATTAGAAGTATCTAAAATTTTCACAAAGGACTCCTACCTCCTCAGCATACAATTAAATATATGCTATATTCAGACCCCTTATGCCTCTCAGCAGTGTTCCAAAATTCCGAATTGGTCAAGTAATTTAGAAGTGAATCCTGTGCAGTGCATACAAATATCTAAACAAATATACATAACACACATTTAATACTAGATGTGCCTGGTGTTACCCGATATTAAACGTAACATAAAATTCCTTAAAAAAAAAAAAAACAAATAAAAATCCGATAACCCACGTGAACCAATTTTTAATTTTGACCCCTTAGCAGCCCGTTTTTCCAGATGAAAACCTAATTAAAAATTTTTTCCACATATCTGAATAGTGCATATACACCAAATTTCAAGTCTGTAGATCAAAAATTCATTGAGTATATAGGTTGAGAAGTATCCTCACACATTGTCATTTTTATAGATATATGTGTGAAAAATGCAATTAAAAAATATATATTGGATAAAAAAAATAATTTTTTTATGTTCAACATTTGTTCTTTATTGTTCAAAGTCTATCAAAATGACTTATCTGAAAATAAAATAAAATTTGAAATGTGTGCTGTCTATGAGAAAATCTGAACAATGACAAAACGCTGATGAAAATAATTTTTGGTTTTTCTTTTTTATTATATTGGTTATAAATTCCATAACTCATCATATACACAATAATGGGGGTAGTCATATTGGACAGTCTAACAACCAAATCTGCTAGCAAGGAGTGCAACTGATTAAGTTTTATCTGTGTGTGTATATATATTTCAAATCGAACCATTTATTTGAAATTTCATTGATTCCCAAATTTGACAATATGTAACTGAACAGAGGTTAAATTGTCTAAAATGCAAGAATATCCAAAATAAAAATAATAGTAATCCAAGCAATACATATCAATTCTTTTTTGAAAATTGTAAAAAAAAATCCATGAAAATGTACAAACCTGGGAATGCAAAGTTGTCTTTCATTTTCCATTTCAATCTGTGAAGATCAGAGAGTTTCAGATTGGCACCAAGAACCATTTCTTCCAGCAATGTCACATTATATGGAATGAAAAGAGTCTACAAAAAAATGAAAAAGTAAAGTTTTCAATCATTTTGCCTTCTATTTTTGACACATGAACTAACAAATTTTATCCCATTATAGAAAATATTCTGTATTTTTGTATCAAAATGTTAGAAACTGAATTGCCACAAATGGTTAAATTAAACAAAAAGGCAGAAAATTCCAACAGAATTTAAAGAGTAGAATTTGCGCTCCGTGTTCTAACTGTTGTGGACAAAGTCTAGTAATATTCTCTCTTTGCATAAAATTAAACTTAATTTAATATATACGACTTATGCCTAGCACCTGTGTTCCAAAATTCATAATGATCAATTAATTAGTTTAAAAGTGAATCGTATAGATAGAAGTAGATAAATATAGACAACTAATTTATATATACTAGACATACCCATGACTCGTTGGGTCACAACCACAACCATTGTTTCACTTTGATTTTATTTCAAAATTCATAAAGTAAAATATCTGTTAAAAAATTCTTGCATAACTAAAAATATTAAATTACTTTACTTATAAATTATCCAAAATTATTTTGCATTCTAATTTACGTAATTTATGTTTATAATGCATATTTACATATATACTTATGTTCGCCTGACTTTTTTTTTTTTAAGAATCACATTCGGATTTCACTTTTATTTCGATACTATAATAATTATGATGAGGATCTTAGTTAAAATTGAAAATATTTCAAATTTTCACTCAGTATGGGCAAATAGATCCACTGCCTTGTGGATGCCTTGGTAAACCCTGACAAAAATTCAGGTTTGGAGTCCCAATAGGCGGATGGTGAAACACTGCAACATCTTTCCGGCAACTCCTGCAGCTGCACCGACCCCAACCATATTGGCTTTCTGTCAAAATTTGTCTGCAACCCTGAGAGAGAGGTCCTATTAACTGGGCAAACATAGGTCTCCTTATCACCCGTGCTCAGCCCTGCATCCAGAGAGGCAACTCCAGCTTTGACTTTATAGCCACAGCAGATGCTACAGTGCACCAGACTAGATTTAGAACACCATTGTCTCATTAGACAGAAGATTGCCATCACATTATGTACATTAGGTATCCCTAAAACAATGTGAAAAACGGAGCACATGTTCCCATGACATCAGATTTGTGTTAACTATATGAACTATGGAAAAGCAGAAGCGACTTAATGATTTTTTAAAACCTTTGTTTATCTTTTTCAAACTGCAATTAATAATTAATCTTTGTTATAATTTTGTTAAGTTTTAAGATTTACAGTTTAATGATTAATAATATTATAAACATTTGTATAGTAAATATGAAATACGGTTTTACTGAATGTTCTTTTGGTTACCTACGGGCTTCCATATTTTGTTCGGTAAAAAGAGACTAACTAAATATGAGGGGGGGGGCTGCCAAAATGCTTAATATTTGTGCAATAATATTTTCAAATCGGTTTTAATCTGGCGATAAAATAGCTGACAAGAGCCATGTTTATGTAAAAACTTAATATTTAAAAAAAATATTAAACATTTAAAAATCTATGTTGTAATGGAACATTTTGAAATAATGGAATTTTAATGGTTTTAATCTTTTAAAAATTAATGTTTATGAGGTTTCTTTTTCTTGGCAATTCAACTGATTATAGTATATATTAATTCGAAAAAATGCTATTTAAAAAAAGAAAACAATATTAAATTTATATCATTTTTTTAATTGCAACTTCAAGGTAAATTTTTGTTCAATACATGTATTTAAACTTTAAAAGAATAAATATTTTTTACTTATTTGAACTCTTATGTTTCATAATAAATAGAAATTTTGATAGATTTAAATATTTTGTTCGAATTTTGAAAAAATAAATGTGTGGGGGGGACATGCACTAAAAAAATAATTTCCCTCATATATTTTATGGAAATTGCATTTTATATGTAATTTCATTCTAAAATAGATAAGTATCGAAAATTTCACAAAAATCTGACCATTAGTTGATTTTTGCTAGATTTATTAAACACTGGTATGTTTTCACGTTCAGAATGTCTACTACATAGGAACATTATTTTAAAGCGCCAATTATGTAAACACAATTTTCGTCTCGCAATTTCATTATTTTTGTTCAATGAAAAAAATTTTTTTTAATTATTACTGGTTTATTTTGCCCTTCTTTTAAATGGTACAAAAGTTATACTGATAATATTAATTTATAATAAAGTTACATCGTGTTACATATAGGGTGGGGTAATTCTGTGGTGAATTTTGGCAGTCCCTAATGTACATATACATATATTAAAATATTCTTGCATAACTAATTATCTGAAATTATTTTGCATTCTAATGTACATGTTTATGATGTACATATATGTGTATATGTAGCTGAAAATAAATTGTCACTCTCTAAATGCTCACAGAGACATTACAACTATTAGAGAGTGATTAAATCAACACAACCGACAGTCTAAACTATTTGGAGCGGTTGCTTGTTCTCTATCAGTCTAGGGTATGGTCTTCTGCTGTTCCAGGAGGTCCACCTTCCCAAGCTTTCTCACCCCCTTGAGAAGGTGAGAATTTATTGCTACCAAGAATACTGACAGGACTACCCAGACAATTTAACTTTGTTCAGACTGCTCTTCCACTATGGCACCGGCTTTTCAAATCCAACTTTCCTGACATTGTGTTTAATCTTCTTGCTGCAAGAGCAAGATAAACAACACAGCAAGAAAAAAGCAAGGGAAACGGTAAGAAGGATGGATGACAGTTAATAACAATTTATGATTAATTAGAAATTAAAATAGAATTTATTTTTAAACATAACTCAATCCCAGAAGGAAAGAATATTTCAATATGTATTTTTCATCGGTCAAGTATATAGGAAAAAATACTTAGGGATACAAAAATTGATTAATTCCATTTTATTACAAGCTATTATATAAAGTTTTGTGTGTGTGTGTGTAGCAAGCCAAAAAACTACACAATACACCTACAAAGCCGATATATACTTTTTCAGCATAGCCTTAAACAAAATATGGGCACATTTTATTTAATTTTTTATGTTCATTCTTTTGAAGATAAACATGAAATTAAGTAGTCGGGAGAGGGGTAAGTTTTAGAGCAATTTTTTAATGTTATGTAATAATTCATCAACAATTTTTTCCAGTTGCCAGATAAAGTAAGAGTTTAATAGCCAGAGGAGGAAGAAAAGAGATAGAGAGAAGTTTTTAAAGAAAGATGTTACAGTTTTTAACCATGTTTTTTGTCTATGCCCCTGAGAGAAAGTTTAAAAAAAAAAAAAAATTTGTTTTTACTTAGTCATACCTCTGAGCAATGAGGATAAAATCAGTAAAGAAATGTATTACTAGTTAGCATAAATTCGAAAAAAAAATATAAAACTTTTGTGAATTAAAAGGCATTATCAATAGAAGTAAAGGATCAAACAATGACACACTTTGTAAGATTCAGAAGGAAGAATCTATAACCCAAGATGTGAATGGATTAGAATGAAGTCAGTTAATAATAAGCTGAGTAATCCAAAGAACATCATAAAAAATATTCAACAGACAGCAAGTACATAGAAGAAATCAAATACATTTCTTGTCATTAGAAAATGTTTACTGACAAGCAAATAATGAAAAGAGCAGATCAAGAGAAAAAGTTTTAAAATTCTATATTAAATTATTTTACACACACACACACACTTTTCGAATCAAGTTTCAAATAAAGAGCAAACGCAAGATATTATGGTTGTTTACAGCCATTTTGAAGAAGTGTTGGTCCTATTCGATTTTAATTTTCAGATTTAACAAGCATTTTAATAAATGGTACTTACCGAAGAATTTATGGAGAAGATTTTCAGATTTGGTTCTGTTTTTGGTGGAATTGAAAACTTTTTTTTTTGGACACGTAAAATGAATTTGTTTTTGTGTGGAACATAAAATTTTTTATTTGAAAACATTTTATTCTCACGAGAATCTGCATTTATATTTTCTATGATTAAAATAAATGCTGTTTTGAAATAGCCAAAAACAAACATAATACCTTGGTGTATGCTTTTTATTTGGTACCTTATTTCATAAATGCTTTGAATTGCCAAATTGTATATATATTCCACAAAATATTGAACTGCTAATATTTGTAAGTTCTTGAATCAGCATTTTCTATGCGATTTAAATTGAGGACTTCTTTATATACGTATTTGCATTGTGTGTGTGTATCTCTGAAAAAAAAAAAAAAATGAAAAGAGGACTTACCTTCAATGATACGGTAACAGGTTTAGAAAGTGGGCCTTCATTTTTCTCAAAGATATGTTCAAGACGGATCAATAATTTGTGTCTTCCCCATTGTTGTAAAGTTAAAAGGTTAACATTTGCTGGAAGAGGAGATTGGATGGCACTCCACTGAAAGAAGACGGACATACCATTATTTTCCTAACTACAGTAAAACCTCCTTCTGACAATTTACATAAACCAGTAGGTAAGGATGTAAGGAACGGTTACTTAGCAACTAGAATGATCTAATTTTTCACTTAGACATACTTCCACCAATATCACTTCTGAAGAGATGCCATGGGAGTGGGGGGGGGGTCTTTTTATTGACAAATCAACGCTTAATCCAAAGGCGGCATGAATCCACTTGATGTAAGGCACTTTTAAAAAGAAAAAGTTCCAAAATAAAGGAGAGGCGGGTCTTTTAACTGATGACAATAAAAACTCAGAGACAAAACAATCAAACTTGAAGCTGAAACATTAATAGGACAGTGCCGGACAGTCATTAACAGAAATTCAGAGACACGCAGTCATCTATAATATAAATCTCACCTGTCTATTTGAATGTATGTTTGTTTGTTTGCATGTATGTATGCCTAAAACTTCCGACAGAGGTGACAGATTTTCACGAGATCGGTATCGTTTTGAAGCTGGACCCTTTGGATGACAAATATTGAAAAATTGGCTAAAAACATTAATTCCTTCAGCCTCAACTTGGCACTTTTCGCTTTTTTTGCCGATATTTTCAAGTCATCCCTCTTTTCGATTGACTAGCCTTAATTTAAACCTTTGCCACTTCCGGTCTAGCGATGGATGCAGCAGCAAAGATGTCACTTTTTTGTTTTTTTTTTACTTTCTTTTCCTTCACTGCCTACTGCCACTTTTTTTTTGCGTTCAACACACACGGGCAATGCCGGGCACCCAGACTAGTACATAATAGAATAGAGAATACGCCATCATTTAACAAGAGTTGATGGAGAAGCCTCTTACGTGATACACATTAGTTCGATCTCCTGTACTATTACTTGAGAAAGTGCTGACCAAAAAAATAGTATAACTTTTTTGCCTTTATGTAAATTTTGCATTTTATCTGTATGTGAACAATGTATTTATGTTTAATTTATGTATGCATGTCAAGGTTATTTTATTTATAGTTTGTCATAGACAAACTATTAATAAATAAAATGCTTTTCTCTACCAGGCATTTCATGATTTCATTACACATGCTTAGAGATTTAATTTACATTTTCTAATCACGCATTGCTAATTTTGATCACTTAGAATATCAAATATGATTTTTCAAGCCTAGATTATCTCATCATTCGAAACTGCAACACATTAAAAAGCTTAAACCAAGAATTTAATTATGGCTAAACAGATTTAGGCTTTAACTGTTATGCTACAAAAAAAAAAAAGCATTCTGGTTAATTTAATTTTGTAATTAAATTATTTTGTTCAAATATTTTAAAATATCCTTTTATTTTAAGCTGTATAATGTTTTCATAAAGAAAAAAAATTTGATTTTTTTTTCCCATCAAATATTGAAAATAAAATGCAAAAATAAAAACATTTTACTCAAATGAAAAAAAAAAAGAATCGAGATTTGAAACTTGTTTACCTGAGTGTGGAATGTGGAAGACCAATTCTGTGGATGCATGTTCAGTTGAGAGAAAGATAAAGTTGGTTTTAAGAAAATTTCTATCGCTTGTTGCCGATGGAATTCTGTAGATGTTTGGACTTTGTCCAGATAAATATAATGTTTACCTGGAAAAAAAAAAAATACAAGAAAATGATCAAAAATTAGTTATTAAACGTTTCGTGCACATCAATAATATGGCAGATAAAAATTCTTGGAGAAAAAAAAAAAAGAAATATTTAAAAAAAATTACAAATTAAAATCTATAAAAGAATTAAATGTACATTCACATAATGAAACAGAAGATAAAAATTCAAGGCCATTCATACAAGAGTCTAAGAGATCTAATATTTATTACCTTCAATTTTTAACAGAGAGAGTGATAAAAGACGATAGCGGTAGATAACCATATAAAATAATAAAATATGAGTAGAGGGTGGGAGAGGATCAACTAAAGTGAGAGTGATAGAAACCTAATAAGAGATGAGTCACTTGATAAGTTAATTGCAAATTACACTTAATTAGGACAAGTAAAAAAAGTTTGTCATTTTTTTTCTTCAAACATAACTCAAATCCTAAAACTTATGAATATTCTAGGATATATTTTGTGCGATTATAGAATAATACAGCAAACAGCATTTGCCCTAAGCGGGTTGCCGATGTAATTCTGTGGCTGCTTGGACTTTGTCCAGATAAATGTAATGCTTGCCTAAAAAAAAGTTTGAAAATTAGTTGTTAAACTTTGTCATTTCAAGGAAAGAATCACAAGATCGACCATTAGAAATCTATCTAATCAATCCAAATAAAAAAATATTCAACTCACCTCGAACAATCAATCCATGACCATCCACGCCTAATTCATTCAATGCTTCTCCTACACCACGATCATCATCATAGAGAAGTCTTCGATGAAGCTAAAATTGAATATTAAATATTGGATTAACAATAATTAAGGGGAATTTTTGTGAATTATTGGGAGAGATATTTAACACAACTTGAGCTAAATATTTAGAGTAAGTACATTTTTATTCACTTTTATTCTACAAATAAAATTTGAAAAACAAAAAAACTCCAAGAAAAAAATTTACTGAACACAGAAAATAAATGCATTAGTGCCATAAGACAAACGAAAAAGAAATGGGGAAACAAACAATTGTTTTTATTGATCAAAGTTTACTTACCATGAACTCCATTTGTCCAGGTTTTAAACTAGAACCTCCTTGGGAGCGGTCAGTCAACACGGTCAACTGCATGTCTTTATTCAAGTCCTGTTGATACAAGAAACACAAAGAGGAAAAAATGCCATTAAAATCTAAATATGATGCCAATTTGAAAAGTAAAGCCTTCTATTTTTTTTTTCTTTTAATTCAAAAAAATGGAAAAGTTATAAGAGTTATGAGTTAGGAATTCAATGGTGCATTTCTGCTTCTCTATGACACGGGTAGCTTTCTTAAAGTCTCACACCGTCAATATCTCCAACAGAGACATTAAATTACAGCTCATCAATAAGTTCAGCCATTAAAACAATAAAATTTTCAATCCCTTTGATCCAATCTGGTGGAATAAAATTAGGAGGCATTACTTTTGGAACCTCTCATACATTCTACAGAGTGTTAAAGGGAAATTTGACACTTTTTTGAGAACATAAAACATCTTGGACAATAATCAACATTTTCAAAGAACATATCTTTTCTCAAATGCAGCACTCTCAATGAAGCCGCCCTGAACCTCTATCAACTTCCAAGAGGGAACCCAAACCATGCAGCCCTCATGGTGTCCTTCAAGAGATACTTGAACACCAGTTTGTTCTTGGCAAGGGGTTTATTTTTCGTATTGCTAGCTACATGATTGGTTTGTTTTGTTTTTTTAACTATACCCCAGACAATCTGATAAGTTGGGAGGGAGCAGATGTTGAAACAGGGGAAATTAGGGACGCTTTCAGTCAGTCACTTGCAAGTTTTGTTGCCAATGTATAGCCTTCTTACAGTTACTCTGTATAACATTTGACAACAGAGGACAGTAACTCAATATGGGTGTCTTAATCGATTCAGAGTTCCTTTTCAAAGAGGTGTCACAGTTTGAAGAAACTAAGAAACAGGGCTTTGTATGGACTTTTAGCTTGTACCATCTGTTCTGTGCATTGTATAAATGGTTCCGGAATAACTAGAAAATCCCCAACAAGACTGAGCGTTTCATCTTAAGTTTCTATGGTTTTATTGAACCATTACTCTTTACCTTTTCAAGATCTGCATTGCCATAATTGGATCTTTCCACGCAATCTTAATTTAAAACAAAACTCATTGCGAAAGTTTTTTTTTAGACTCTAGTTTATAAGACCAAAAAATTCAATCTTGATCGCCCTTCGGGGCCCATGGCGCAGTTGATAGAGACATTGAATCTTTATGGTTCCAGATGAGAATTGTCTGAAGATAGCGGTTTCAATCTTACTCAAAGCCAGCCAGAGGCTTACTTGGCCACAACATGGTGAGACAACAACAACTACGGAAGGCAGTAATTGTAGTGAATGCAATCAGGAGATTCAGAATTGCTATCCATCACGGTTACCACCTGACAAAGGCCAGAGGAATAGTTGGCCGAAACATTGTGAAACAACTAAGAAAAGATGAGGATAATAGTCCGTAATAAAAATAAAATTAATAAACTCTAGTTTGTTCTGCATGGGGCTAAAATGCTACCCAATTGCCACAAATGGCAATATCTTTACAAATATTGAAAATGCCTTCATTAGATTTTGTTTGAAATCTTACAAAAATTAGTATCATTATATCTGATGTAAAATTAGCTTTACATGCATTGGACAGTTTTAAGAAATTAACTTCAAAACTAACCTCTTTCTGGCATGTTCTTAATCATCACTGAACAGTTTCCATACACATGCCAGGTAAACTCTTCCCTAGGTTTACAGTGGTAATGCTCTGCTGGTTAGTTATGGCAGAAGTTCCCTAAACTTATTCCATTTATACAAAGCAAGTTATTTTTCTTTGGAAGATTGAAAAGCATTCTGAATTAACAAGAATTGCACTTCTTTCACAAACATCTAAAAATATGATCATTAATTTACCTGTCAAATCCAACAAACATTGATTAATGCTTATCTGCTTTATTCAACTGTAGAAGCAGAGAATTCATGCTAACTGTAACTTTTTTTTTTATTGTAGTATATAAGGTTTTTAATAGTGCAAGGACTTCTTGCTGTTTCATCATCCTGTATATAATATTTTGATTGCAAACATTCCCCTTTGCACAAAATTGCTATAGGTTTTCATTAACAGATGCCACATATAAATTTCTTATGTCTAAACCTTCAACCCCTGTCTTATGTAACACACTTATTCGTTATAATTAAATCCTATATTACATCCTAGGAGAGACATCATCACTATTGCCCAGATCTATAGACGAAGTAGTTCATATTCTCCCCTCTGCCTGACAAGTCCTCCCACTCTCAGACAAGACCGGGTAATCATATAACCATTAAAACTATTTTGACCCGACACCCTTATTAGCTGGATTAAACACTCCTAAACATACAACTATCATTACACTTCAATATTCGAAAATAATGATTTTTCGCCAGTAACATTGCTATTCTCATTTGCTGGTACCTTGAAATTCTATTATTCCGGATCATACAAAAATCAAACACATCAGCCCTTAATCAAGATGGCTGTGCAATCGCGATGCATTTATTTAGATCATTTATAATTTAGTTTAAAGTTAAACAAATCAAAAAAGTCATAACTTGCATATAGATAAGTTTGCACAGTTACATCTAGTGATGCTTACATTTAATGAAAATACCATTGCTTCATTATAAACCGTCCAAGCTTACTTCCTTAAATCATTTGATTTAATAAAAAATATCATTGGATCGATTGTCAAAACTTATGAGATGAAAATATGAACAAATCTCTGGCGTACATCTATGAAATTGACCCCCCCCCCCCAGACACACACACACCTCTAAGAACATTATAATTGAAAATTGATCACCGGCGCTAAAAGTCATAAAATTTGTTTTTTTTTCTGAAAATTTATAATCAATGAGTTTAACATTAAAAGTTTTTTTTTTCCCTTTTGTTTTTATTTTATCGAAAATCAAAACGTTTTTATTTCATCAAAATGAAACGAAAAACCTTCATTTGATTTTTGTTTTTTGGGGGGTTTTGTTTTAACCTGTGGGCAGCAACAGCAACAACTGTACTTTACTTTTTTTCGAGAGGGGAGGCTTCCACCGGGCAAAACCGGTTACTGCTAGTTATCAATAAATGGTTGAAGGTCAAAGCTTTAAAGTGTTACATTTGTTTATTTTTGTGATCCTTATTTATATTATTCAAGTAGTCGTGATTGCATGGGTGACAACTACTTTATTTTTTCCTTTTAACATTTGGTTTAGTTGTTTTATGGCACATCAACCCTTTTTGGATTATTTAATCCGAAATCCAATTATTTTGGAAATAGTGTTCATGTTGGTTGGTTGGTTGTTTTTGTTTTACAGCATATCAACCCTTTTCAAGTTATTTAATGCCGAATACAAAGATTTTGAAGAAAATTTTTTTTAATAGAATATATTTGTTGTTTTAAAGTTGGTTTCTATTCAACCCATAGTTGGGACCCTAACAGGTACTACCACTCCGGGTCAGAGTGGACCTGGAAGCAATGGTAATTAAAGGGTGGCTCCACACTCCCCAAAGCCCGCAAGCTGGGCCTCACCACTGGATATAGTTTAAGGTCATATCCAGGACCTCGTTTCAGGAAACCAATATCTTCAGACAGCCTGATCTGGTAGCAACAGTTTTCTTTTAAAGTAGCATATAAACAAGTTCATGTTTATAATTAACACTAGCATGGGTACCCAGCATTGCCCGGGTTGACATGAAGTTCCGTTTGGAATGCACCTGCTATAATAAGGATATTAATCAATCATTTTCATCATAGGCAACGTCGATACCCCCACAACAATTTCAAAAACAAAAGAACGGATAAAAACACAGAAATGTAATCGCCCATAAAAAGAAGTATGCGATACCCTCTCCACCAGATATTTCGGCAGAAGGAATACAAAGAGAAGAAACTATTATCTAGATACTGAGCACTTTTTGTTGTGCTGGAAAGAAAACTCTCCCTAAAAAAAATAAATAAAAATAAATGAAAACAAATTTTGTATTATTATTCATCAGACTACTGTTCTCATCTTGAGTGTGAGTTTCACGTTTTGGTCAATATAACCTCTGACCTTCTTCAGGTGTAATGGAATTTCAAGCGGAACCCTTTATTTACTTCACGGGGACTGGATAAAGGTCTTAAATAATTCGCAAACGTATCAATCGCCCACAGTGAGAATTGATTTTTCCCAGTACTCTAACCACTGCGCCACGGGTCCTTGCGGACAATTCTAGTACGAATTTTAGGAGCCTTAACCCTATTTTTATTTTTAGTTGTAAATATCACTATTTATAACTAATTGTTATATATTAATGTATATCTCTATACTTATTACTTGTATATATTAATGATTTTACTTATCTTGTATATATTATCTATTGTTTATAATTACTGGTTCCCATATCATTAAATTCTATACTAGGTCAACTTAGTAGTTGGTTATTCCCCAGCATATGTGCTGCTTCTTTCAGTCTTAAATGACGAGATACCCCTGAAGAAGGTTGGAAGTTACATCGACCGAAATGTTGTGAAAATCCCACTCATGATGAGAACAGTAGTCCGATGAATCCAAATAATACAAATAAGCAATCCTCATCTCAAAAATTCAGAAAACAACTTTTGTTTCAATAAAAATAGCAGCAAGTGGCCGAGCGACTGCAAAAAAAAAAAAAAAAAAAAAAATTAGCCAAGTAGGCAGCCTTGAAACTCGAATGAAGGGAAAAGGTAATTTGGAAACTATTTTGCCTACTGTTCTAAGACGACTTCTGATTTTATGACCCTGAAATAACATTTATAAACATTGACACGTACGTGATTTGTGTTTGATTTTTATTTATTATAAAGGCCGTTTTCTCACTAGCTTTTTTTTTTTTTTGTAAATAAAGGAAATTTTCGATTTGCTTCTTTTTTTAGGGGAAGAGCTTTTTTTTGTTTTGAAAAGTGTGGCTTACGTCTGAATTCAAAGCGGTCAAATATTCTGTATAGCCGTTTCAAGAATAATAAAAACAAACAAATTACATCTTTTCAGTTTATTTGTGCTTTTTTTTTTTTTTTTTTAATATTTCAAAAAACAAAAAAAGCATAACAGTTTGCTGTCTACAAGGAATTATTTTTTCAAGCTAGAAACTTATTGAGATTACCAAATTATTTTATTTAGTCAAGAGTTTTTTTTTTGTTTTGCCGTTTCTGAGGGAAATAACTCTAGACCCGTTTTTAAAATGGTCGGCGGCAGAAATAATATTTCCATATAAATTAAATTAAATATATTATCAATATAATTGTTATTTAAAGTTTATTAAATAACAATTTTAAATAAAACACTTAAAACAATTCTCTCGCTAGAAACATTTACATACAATTACTTAGTAAAATCGATTTTCCTTAATGTAATATGCAAATGAAGTGACTCATCCAGGTGAATATTTTGCAAGAATCATACTATATAGAGAAATAAATGGAAGAGTAAATAACGGACCTTTTGTATATATTAATCAAATTGTGAAAAAAGAAACTAACAGGAATACAAATTTATGTATATAGATTTTATAAATGTCACCATTTTCCAAGAGATAAATTGAAAAAATTTGTTAAAAATAACATGCAGAAATGGTTTACTTACCTTAATAAACATTTTTGTATTTATAGGGAAATAGTTGCCAGCAACAGGTTCATCCATTGTTATCGGCCATGTTGGGCGAGAGTTAATTCTGTAATTTAAAAATAAAAATTTTTTAAATAAATATCCATAAAGTAAGGAGATATAGTTTGCTTGAAGCATTGTGTAATATGTACATAGAAAAGTATTAACAGGCCATCACAATGCAAGAAATGGAAATATGTCAGTGTTAAGAAAGAAAGTGATTTTCTATATTAACAAAATAAAAAGTATTAAAATGGGTAATCTATACTCTTATAAATTTATTGTTTTTTTTTGTGTATTAATATTCATATTAAAACCCCTTTTTTCTATTTATTTAAAAAGAAAATACAACTTTCTTATATATGGGTCATGGAATTGCAGTCACAAACAAAAGATATAGCTAATTTGCATATTTTCAAACATTCATTTTAATTAATTCTCTATTAGTTTTTTTCGGTTTTATTATTGGATGATTATCTTTAGTTAACTATTATATGTAATTATATTCATGCAGATATTCTACATGATTTATACTTGCGTAATATTGTGTAAAAACGTTATAGTAAACACAAACCTCTTTCTATATATATATATTTATGTATGCGTATATATATATTTGTTTAAAAATTTTTATCCTACATAACTCTTGTCAGTTTTTGGTCTACATGAAACTAAATATATAGGCTATTTGAACGCAAAAGTGTGAAAATTTTTAAAAAAATGGAATTTGCTAGGTGAAGGTCGAACGACAGCATTATGAATATGCATGCATAACGTAGTAGCTATTGGTTCATGTTTTAATTTTTAGCCTTGCAGTAAATGTGTCTTCATAGCTCAGTCATTAACGTCAGTTACAATAAATTGTAAGCTAAATATTTTGGTTCTTGATGGTGGCACACAAGTCATTTTTTTTTTTTTTAAACTTTAAAATCATTACTATATATTGGGTCCAATATAATCTATATATATAAAAGGAAAAATGTGTGTGATCACAGTCTAGTCTATAAATATAAAAGCAAAAATGGGTGTAAGTATGTTCGCTTTTTGTGTATGTCCAAGAAAGGCTTCTTTCCGAGAAGCGATCGGTCGACTCACTTCTTAAAACTTTTTATATCACGCCTAAATGATAATATCTATGAGTTAATAACAACAATTTTTGTTTTCATTAACCCAAAAACACACACACCTCCAAATACCCTGGCAATGTTTTTTTTGTTTCCCCAAGATGTTGGGGGGAAATTAGCTCCCCATAAAAAGGGGATTGTCCAAATTGAATAGCAATTGTCTGATATAAGGAGAAATTCCGCATTGATCAAAGCTGACTGCTTTTGGACGAAACTAATTCGAAGCTGGTGGCATTGTTCCTGGCGATTGTGCCAGGAACAATGCCACCAGCTTCGAATTAGTTTCGCTTTTATACGAAAAAAACGAATCCACATGCAGCGATCCAAAAATGTGGAATATTTAGCTTTTCAAAGTCGGGCAAATTAAATAGACAGGCAACCTCCCGTTGTTAACTTGTAGATATTATGATTTAGACATGATATAAAAAGTTTTAAGAATGAGCGAACCGAGCGAGAAGGCCGACGAAAAAAGCCTTTTGTGGACATACACAAAAACGCACACACACAAACACATTTTCGCTTTTATATATATAGATGAAGATTGAAGTTCTTTCGGTCTTATTTTAATTAAGAATTATTGAAATTAGTTTTATTTTTTTTAAAGAAATATTGAAAAACCGCTTTTTTAAATATTTAAAAACTATCTTTGGAACATTATGTATTGGATACTTTTTTATATTTGAAATCTTATTTTTGATTTCAATAATTTTATTTTTTACTTACATAAACATATTTACTATATAAATTCAAACAAAAAACAATTTTAAAATTAAAAACATTTTTTATAATTTCATAAACATTTCTTATAAAACTTAAAATAAGTTATTTAAAAAATTTTGTTATTAAAAGTGCAAATAAAGACTAATTGTGTCATTTTTATCTGTATAATTTTGTTAATTTTTATTGTATACTTTTCAGTAATGTCCTTTTCTTATTTTATTTCAATAAATCGCTTCATAATAGAAATACTGAAGAACAATAAAAGTGAAGGAACTAATTTGCCTTGTCACTGCTTCCGGTAGCACTATGCCAGAAGTTAGGAAGTACATTAGCTGACTATAACCAAAAACTAAGATGAGAAAACATAAAATTACCTTCGTTCCAACATTTGTCGGCCATTTGCATCTGTATAGAATGTGTAGTTATTATTCACACCAGAATCATAGCGGACGATAATTTCTTTGCCCTTTTTGTCACTAAAAGTCAAAAAGAAAAAAAAAATGAAATCATTAAAAAATTATTTATAAGAAAAATTTTATGAAAAATTCCACTTTTTCACTCAAAATAATGTTCTATCTAGCATAGAATAGATTCCCTAACATTTATTTCTCTTTGCTCGTCCTTTTTGCATTTGAGTTTCCTTCAGGCCTTTTTACCAAATGAGAGCGGATTTCTTTTAACTATGGCATAGTCTTCTATCGCTAACTATTTAGACAGTTTTTAAACTTTATTACCAGCATGCAGTTCTAAGAAAGAAGCTTTGTTCATGGAATCTACATTTAGGTTTAAGCACAGATAAAGAGTGGGGGAGATTATTGATAGTGATTTCAGCTAGACGAGTGTTTTTCATGAAAGTCAGGACAGAGGGAATCATAGATTGGAGATCAGATGAGCACTTGCCATGAAAATAATGATAAAGCAGAGACAGGCCCGCAGCATCTCTTCTGTGAGAAAGAGGTTGCAGGAAAGAGAAAAGGGTATCCCTCACTGGACTACGAAATCTATTTTGAACTCTGTCAAGGCAGAATAAGCTGGTTCTAGCAGCTCCTGCCCAGATGTGGCAACAGTATTCCATCCTTGAATGTATTTGGCTCTTATACATGTTTGTCTTCATTTTGTATTTATGCATTTCTGAATTTTTTTTTTTTAATTCTTTTTCAGTTTTATCTTTGTTGATGGCCAATAAACTTGTGTGCAAAATATACTATGCCCCAGAGTCTTAATTATCAGTAAGAGTTTATGCTAATTGTCTGAGAGTTGCACATTTTCTGTGAAACAGCATAGAGACAGTATACACATTCTTTGCAACTTTATTGAATTATGAAATAATTAGAAAAAACAGTTGCATATTCTCATAGATAAGTTTGTTCATACATATATATGTATAAGTAGTTAAGATATAGTTGTAGGACACAAGAAATTATTAGCTATCTATATAGATATGTGTAATAAAAAACTATATAAAACTAACCATCGTCTTGGAGTTGAAATGCATTCGTCCACAGGTTCCAGCTTCTATCACAGAACAGATGAAATTTCCAGGTGGACCAAAAGACCAACAACCCCTTTGAAAAGGTATGTCGAAATACATGTATGTGTTTATGTTATATCTGACACACACACACACACACACACACACACACACACACACACACACAACACACTTAGACGATTACAGAACATAAATAGTCTGCAACACAATAACTTAGGGCTCAGATAGTGAAGAAGCACTATAGAGACTAGTAACATGTCACACACTATCACACGATGTATATATTAACCACCCCACAATGTAACAATAGGACCTAAGCACAAAAAAATTAGAGGCAACAGATCAAGAGGTCAACAGTGACTGAGTATAAAATGCAATAACAACAGAAGTTAGAATAAAGAAAAGAGGAAGCAACGTCGTATGAAATATACACAACTATGACACGGTCCATTCTTGAGCATGCCATCCAAGCAACAAATCCATATCTTCAAAAAGATATGCACCTGGTGGGAGTTCAACAGTATGTGATCAGGATGTTAAGATTCTTCACACTTCAAAGTCAAAATTTGTCTTACTTGAGAAATGAAGGAGGATAGCATCATCAAGAAGAATATGAATTTACCTCTAGAAGTTTTTCACCTTAATATTGAGTGTGGGGAAAATAGCTTACCATACAAATGTCCTTGTGTCTGTCTGTCCTGTGAGTCACGCGCGTCGAGAAAGAAAGAAAGAGTCCATCATGGAGGCCGTGATGTTTTGTAGTGAACGAAGTCCTGCGAGATCACTAACGCATGCCTTATAAAAACAGGTCACTTGTTGGTGGAAATGAATCGAGAAATCATTTGATGTTTGAGAAGTGGCAAAATCAGTTGGGAGAATTTGTGTGAGCAGTGATTTTTGCCTGTTGATCGACCACAACTTAAACTATTTCCATTAATTATTCTAGTAGAAGAATTTGTTTAGTTGTTTTGTAGAGAAAAATTGTTTTTGTACAGGGTGGAACGATAAAATTGTCACCCTAGAAAAGACAACATAATTTCATTTCCGGTTGATGAAAACCATTTTCTTTTTTTATTGCAGACCATCTACTAGTTGGCCAGTTGTGTACAAATCCCAAGAGCAATTGGAGGCTTTTTTCATGTCTGAAAGTGACACAATGTTCAACGAGCGAGATCGGAGATGCGCCGCTGTACAACTCCTGCTCTCTACTGATCCAACTTATGGCAACAGGACCATTGCCAGCACCCTCAAAATGCAAACCCGGATGGTTCAATGCTTGAGGGCACAGCTCAAAGTTTCTGGCCAGTTATGGTCTTTGGTGTGGTTTCAAGTGAGAGCCACCTCACATATTTAAAGTCGGTTTAAAAACTAACACCAAAGGGTACCTGGATGTGCTGAAAAGTGTGGCGATCCCCTAGTGTAATCAGGTGACTGGTGGCAGACGATGGGTGTGACAGTAGGACTCGGCACCGGCCCACAAGTTCAAAGAGACCCAGGGTTGGCTTTAGAAGGAATGCTTATACTTTGTACCTTTTTCTCATTGATGCTTCCCTTCTCCGACCTGAACCCACTGGACTACTTTGTTTGGTCATACGTTGAGAACATCCCACAACACCAAAGTCAGCCTGATTGCCACCATCCATCGAGTATTTGCCAAATTCCTGCTGGCGCTTATAGAAAAGGCATGCTCCCAGTTCCGAACCCATATTGAGGCAGTGATTGAGGCTGAAAGCAGCTACATTGAATAGATGTCAACGCTGCTACATAATCAAGTTACCTGAATTGATTTTTTTTCAATAAAAGTTTTAAAATAAAATTAGAGTGTTGTTTTCTTTAGTGAGACAAATTTATCATTCTACCCTGTAGAATATGATTGTGTTTTGCAAGAGAAAGAAAGAAAAAAATGTTAGGTGTATTTAAGTTAAGAAGCTGATATCTCCAAACAGCCTAACCTGGTAGTACCAGTTTCATGGTGGTGTGTTTAAGAAACACCAATTATTGTTTGTAACTTACTCGATTGGAATTGAACCAACTGTCCATTCAATTTCTGCATAGTTTTGACCCTTATACAAACGAACAGACTGCGTTACCCAAGGGCTAAATACCTGCCGCACTTCCTGGACACAATTTCCCTAAAGTAAGAAAGCATTAAAAAAAATTCATTTTAAAATTAAAGAAAACATAATTCATATTCAACATTGTTTATTGGTCCTTACAACTAATTACCAACTTTTGACAAACAAATGCGAAAGTCAATCTATAAGATCAAATCTATATAATACCATGTGTAGGAAAATGCCAGAAGGAAACAAAACAATCGAAGAAGAAATAAAACGTAATTTACTATTTTGTTCAGATCGATAAACATCTTTAAAAAAACAAAAAACAAAAACAAAGTTGCTCGATACAATATAAACTGGTAAATTTCATGTTTTTGATTTCCTACTGTGTTTAATTGTTTTTCTTTTCATCTTTTTCATACATCTGTCTTAATATTTCATAATATATTGCGTATTTTATCCTCATAATACCTTTATATATATATATATATATATATATATATATATATATATATATATATATATATATATATATATTACTTGGGAGTCACTACTTATCAAGGCCATAAAGCTACTTGAGGATAAGGGTTAATGAATGTAAAGTTGAAGTGTAGTCATCATTTATGGTGTAAATTGGGTACACTTTGATTCTTTATTGGGAGAGCTCAATAAGAACTTGTTTATATTGGATTTGAAGGCTACCATGTTGTATTCAACTTGGAAGCAGGACACCAGAACAGTGTTCTACAGGCGGGAAATTCTGGAAAAGAAGCTTTGTCCATGGAATCTGTGTTTGGATTTAGGCACAGATAGAAAGTAGGGAAATCATATATATATATATATATATATATATATATATATATATATATATATATATATATATACCCACACGAATGTGTGTGTGTGTGTATAAATTAAAAAAGGGTCTCTAAATGCTTTTCAATCAGATCATGGATGAGATAATCAATAATTTTGTTTTTAATTATACATTTCCCAATGACTCAGGATATCTAATAAACCTTTTTCTGCAGACAAAGGCTTCAGTTGGGTCTTTGAAACAGATTTTAAACACTTCAAATGTGTAGAAAAGTGGGCCTGAAATAAGATTCTAAAAGAATCCTTGAATTCCTGATGAAACATGTTAATTCTTATTTAAAAAAGACTGGTTCACTCAGTATATTCAGCTTAACACTCCTAGGGGACAGCTATTGTGCAGGGAGACACAGAGTGGATGTCTCTACGGGACCATCTGTAGGGTGTTGAATATCGAATGCAGCAGCAGATACCACACAAAAAAAAAAAACAGTTGGAAAGTTGACTGACTGAAAATCCTACAGCTACATACCCGAAAAACAGTTGTTGGGTCTGACATGGTGATATGGGACAGGAGGGAGAAGTAAGCGATCTTGGAAGAAGTTAATATCACCAATGATGCTTAGGCGAAGCTGGGAGGGAGAGATTGTCGAAATGCCATGATCTTGTGTGCAGCATGAGGAGATTGAATGTTTGGAAAGATCTCCATCATTCCAGTAATTGTAGAAGCAACTGGATTCATGAAAAATAATTTAAAAACTATCTGGCAAATATACCCAGTGAATCAAGTGCAAGAGAGAAACAAATATTTGCACTTAAAGGGACAGTTAGAATAAAAAGATCTTTGTTGGAATGCGAGATAGTAGGTGAATGTTTGCCATCTGGTAGCATGCCCCATCCCCAATCTAGAAGTGTAAGCCATGTTTAGTTTCAGAACAGTTTCCGATGGTTCGTTGTTCCACACAAGTTCTGAGAGGTGACTGGTTTGCAGAAGACAGTTCCACAGAGCAAAAGATTCTTACAGTGTCAAGACGGAAAAAACATATGCGAAATTGCTACAGGAAAGGTTTAATATTTATGCAGCAATTCTGGTTTCTGATTCATTGGTAGCAGAACGTGAATTAATTCGATTCGTCAGTTCCTAGCAGCATCGTTTATAAATAGAATCGCCCGACTGTGTGGGATCATACCCCATTATAAGTCAAAAATATTGCAACACCCAACTATATATATCATTATTATTTACTATAATAATTATTAAATACCTACAGACAACATTAGTGTTTCATCTTTTCAGGAATCATCAGTGCAGGGTGTCGTGATTAACGCCCGCCGAGAGATTCAAACCCCAGCAACAGAAGTCATGTCTAGCTTCATTAGCAAGAACCCGAACCATTCGGCTACCGTCTACCACGAGAGATACAGTTGAATTTTAAACATTTATTCTTATTAAATGGTTTTAATGTCAGTCAGAGTGATCTAATCATTATATGACAATCCATACATATGAGCTAACTTGACCGACTTTATTACAACTGAAAGTGCTCAATGATAAGAAACAAGTTTCTTAAAGGGGCTGGCATTATTATTTACTATAATAATTATTAAATACCTAGAGACACTAGTGTTTCATCCTTTCGGGAATCATCAGTGCAAGGTGTCATGATTAACGCCAGTCGAAAGATTCGAACCCCAGCAACAGAAGTCATATATATATATATATACACATACACAGGGCATCACCAAGTTAAAGGAGTCAAAACATTTCCCTAAAAAAACAGACCTAGTATAGAGAATACAAACTTATATTACAAACTGTTCTTTTCATTCTATTTATTTCCCTCCCTACACATACATACATATATTCAGGTAAAAATTCAATTTTTTTTAGACTTTAATTTTTTATTATAAAAAAAAAAAAGAAAAAGTATCTAAGTTCTGTGAAGAAAAAAATTCCCAAACACTTATTTAATAAAATTTGCTTGAATTAAAATATGTACACACACACACATCTCACATAATATATATACACAAGTGTTGAAGTTTTTCCTTTACATGAGTAAAACTTAATTGTATGAAAGTATGCTTATAGCAAACTACACAGAAATGTTTGCGTTTTGCTCAATAAGAGCTCATCAAGCGTAATGAATTAAAAAAATTAAGAGAAAAGAAAATCAGCCATACCTTTATTAAAACACTTTGCAAGTTGCGACCATTACTGATGCTAATTGGGGTGTTGTTCCAAGGACGGAAAATATAATTATTTGAAGCTTGATCAGCAGGACTGCGATTGTGCCCCGGGTATCCAATGTAGTACAGGTAGTCTTGCTTCAGATTTGTGAAAATATTGCTTTGTAGGTTTCCAAATTTTTTCATTGCACCCGTTACACCATCAAAACTTATGGAAACCAGCTAAGAAAGAAAATAGTAACAAATGTAAAAGATTAAAATCTTAATATGAATGGATGAAATGAGCAAGGTCTTCGAGAAAAAAAAATAAAAATGTTGGGCTTTTGTGTCAGAGCTAAAATCCTGTAATATTACAAGTATAACAAATACCTATAGCCAATAAGGATTTCAACCAGATAATCCTGAGACATGATCATTATGGGTTTTTTTTTTCTTAATTTTTCACCCCAACCAAGGCATACTGCCACTTTGATGTGAAAGGCTACTGTTTGGGATAGTGTCTAACAAGGGAATGTGGGAGTTGAGCTTTGTTATTTTGGGTGTCAGAGCTAAAATCCTCAACATTGAAGGGGAGAAATTTTGCTGGTTGTAGAGTTAGTCAGGAGTATGTATGTCAGAGGGCATATGTGCTAAGAGTTCAGAGCACATTTCATTAAAGTACTTGTAAAACATGAACAAGGATGCAACATTGCAACGATGAGACAAGAGCCGATAGTTCGGGACTTATTAAATTGGAAACTATTTTGGACCATGTCTAAGAATGAGACTAGCGGTAGGTGTACCAGCCCAGATATGGTAACAATACTCCATGCATAGATGAAGTGTGACTTTGTAAAGATATAAAATATTCTCTGCTGCAAGTAATTTTCTAGTACGGTAGAGGGAACCCACTTTTTGCAGCAACTTTAACAATGTCCTCAATGTATTTGTTTTAATTCATGTTGCCTGCGAATGTTAGGCCACGGAGTTTGAAAGATGAGCTTCCAGATATAGTGTTATGTCATGGCAATCTGTGATTGAGTTTTTTTTTTTCAGTTGTTAAGGGAAAGAAGCTTAGTTTTAGAACCATTAAATGTTACCATCCACTTACAGGCCCTTACTACTACAGGCTGAAGGTTATTTTTTAGGGTTTCTGCCATTGCTTTAAGTTTGATGTTTGATTCTCCTATAAAAAAAAAAAAAAAAAAAAGAGAGCTACTGGTGCAAATGAAGCATTAATCTTGGGTGCACTGTTGCATAGAGTGCAGTCAAATGCAAAAGACACAAACTGGAAAGTTGTAGGCATGATTTTGGGGAAAAGTAATTTATTTACTTCGTATCCAGAGTAGCAAAAATTTCCTAAAATCTGAGAAAACTGAACAGATCTTATCACAGAGAATGTCATCATATCTAACGATATACGAGTACATGACCCAAATTAAATGCAGCCGATCAATAAAATCATTAAAATCCTTTCTGCTATCCAACCATATTTAATATAAATAAACTTCAGTCTATGCCCGACTTGTTCATCAAGTTTCAGTCATGAATGTCAAACAATCTATAATATAAATCTCACCTGTCTGTTTAAATGTATGTATGTATGTCTGTCTAAAACTTTCAACAGAGGCGACAGATTTTCACAAAATCAGTATCACTTTCAATCTCGACCCTTCGGATGACAAATATCGAAAAATTGGCTAAAAAGATTAATTCCTTTACCCTCAACTGGGCACTTTTCACCGATATTTTCGAAAGTCATCGCTTCTTTTTGATTGATTAGCCTTAAGTTAAACATTCATCACTTCCAGTTTGACGATGGGTGCAACAGCAAGACGTCATGTTTTTTTTTTTTCACATTCTTTTCCTTCTTCGCGGCATGGGTTCGAGTCTGCCTACTTACTGCCACTTTTTTTATGCTCAACACATACCTCCAAACACCCGGGCAACACTGGGCACCCAAGCTAGTTTAATTATATGCTCCAAATGTGCACCTCAACATTGCAAGTATATATATAGATAGGACATGCAAAATGTTTAACGCTCCTCTTTTGGCACTGTCCTGATTTGGGTTGTAATAGCCCTTTTCAGTCCAGTTCTTTATCTTTGAGATACCCACAATAAATAAAAATCTGGAAGGATGGGGGTTAAAGTCCAAGTAGTGTGAAACTCATTCAGGATCACATCTATTGATTTACTCAATAATTCCTTTCACAAACTCCCAGTTGTTAATTATACTGCCGTCTACAACAATAAGGTATTATGCAGTCTTCAATTTTGTGTGCTTGCATGTTTAATATAATGCTTTGTCATTGTGTGTACATTATTGTCTACATTATAAACTTAATGTTGGTGTCTTTTCATGCATGTATAAAATACAAAACAGTTCAACAATAACATTCATATAATGATGACAAGTACAGTATTATAAACATACACAATAAACATATGGTGAATGTGCCAACAAACTACAAACACATGTATCCCCTCAACATAAATACTAGTGTTGGGACGATTAATTGGAATCGGGAAAACTTGGGGGTATTGGAATCGAACTAATTGGTGCCTATTTTCAAAATCTTCCTTTGCTAAAATAATAGTAAAGCTAAAATCTGGAGATCATCCTCCACAAGTGTAATTTTACATTTAGGAAAATATTTGCACATTCAACATGTTTTTTTTTTTAGGAAAATCGGGGAAAATAACAACACCATAGTTAATATTTAGATATAAAAATCAGAATCAGTAATTGTATTGAAATCGGGAATTTAGTACGGAATCGGTAATTGTATCGGAATCAGGAAAAATATTGGAATCATCCCACCACTAGTAAATACCCTCGAAAAATAGCAAGATCCCACCCCCATACAGTAGAGATCCCTAGATGTAAGAAAGCCTTCTACTCCAATAGTTTCTTCCCCAGAACTGCTAGACGTTGGAATTCCTTTCTGAATTCCTGCTTCCAATTGGACTGACATGTATTCAAGTATAATGTGAACAGACATCTTGCTGCTCATCTCCCTACATAGTATCCCTGCAACTTCTGTCCCCAATAGTAGCCCCTTACATCAAAGTGGCACTGTGCCTTGTTTGGGGTGAAAATGAAATTTTAAAAAAAGAGCATAGGCAGGCATAACTTCTGTCAGGTTTCTTCGATGCCACTACTGGCTGTTAGTTTATGCTCATTTTGTTGACGCTGGAACCAAGATCCCTCAGACATTTGATTTGTACGAGAGTAAACACAATCAGGCATAACTTTTGTAACAGTTTTTATTTCTTTTTCAATACACTGTGGTGATCGCGATATAAGGTCAAGTTTCCAGAACCGACTCTCGGATTATCTAGTAGACTGCATGATTCAATATCCATCATGTCTCACTTTCTGACTGACTGACTTTACAAAACTGTAATCTCCAACATCCTGCATTCGAGGTCAATGTTAATGTTGTATTCTCTTAATTAGATCCGATTGTTATCATTTGTTACATTCCATTATCTGTCAAATGTTTAATTTATATCTACTTGAATCCCACACTTAGCTGTGTAAACCGCATATTTATCGAGCTAAACTCGCTAGCTATTGTAGAGCCCCAATCTGTTACAAAGGGAAATCACTCTAAAAACTTGACACAAAGAACAGAACTACTTTTATTTAAAAACAAAAGGGAAACAACATCTATAGATGAGACGATCATTAAAGTGCTCCTGCATATCATTGAACAGTGATAAAATAAAGACTGTTGGGCATTCATGGCTGAACCTTGGTAGACGAGCCAGGCATAGACTGCAGTTTTATTTATGTGATTATATTACAGAACGGATTGTGAATTTTATCAAGGATTACATAGGTGGCAAGTTTCTTTTTTTTGGTGGGGGGGGTGCTATACTTATTTTTCTTGCACAAAAGACAAAAAGAAAAAAGATTGTCTGCTCACCCCATTATTCAATTCAAAAGCTTCTCCTTTTTTAATTAGAATTTCTTTTGAACTTGCTTTGTTGTTTTCATCTAAACACAAAAATAATTTTTAATTAAACAAATGTAAAGCTACATTCTGACAAAGTTCTTAAATAAAAAGAATTAAAATAAAATTAATGACAACATTAATGTTCAGTGCAATAATACTCTTGTATTAGCAATTCAAAAAACACAAACCTCATCAGCGGAATGATCAGACACAAATTTGTTTAACTTCCAACCCTCTTCGCAAATTACAGCCCTTTTTTATAAAACTTTAACTGCTAAAACCGTGACAAATCTGCATAGTTACATGTCTTTGATACACGTTTTTGCAACAACTACATACCAAATGTGGCCAATTATCCTGTGACCTCTCCAAACAGTCACCACAGTTAAGACATGTTTTGTACTTGATCAGCTGTATATAATGAACAAAATGTTATCTTTTAATTTGATAAACACGATATAATTTATGTTCACATCAATTTACAATTTGAAGAGAAGAACGATTTTTATCTTTATTCTACATTCAGGTAATTGTATTGCAGCCGTGTCGGGAGCATCATGTCATATGGCAGTGAGTGATCTGAAATGGAACAGCTACATCAAATCCATTGCCAAGATCGCTGGAAAAATGGTGGGATCCTTCTATTGATCCAGTAGATATCTCATTGCTGATGCAATTTTCTACCTGTATAAGAGCCAGGTATGTCCAAGGATGGAGTATTGTTGCCACATCTAGGCAGGAGCTGCTAGAAAGACCTTATCCTGCCTTGGGTTAGCACCGTTGTCTCGGTTATTCTACATCTAACCCAGAGACTTTTATCCATTCTTTCAACATAGCTATATCAAAGCTTCCCATTCTGTACACATCTCTATACTAACCAGATTTAATCTTACTCTGATCAGATCTGATCCCATCTTTAAGACTAATTACATAGCCATTATATCAGTCTCTCTCTCTCTCTGCAATGGTCGAACAATGCTAAAATAATGGTTTTTGTAGAAGCCTCACTTAATACAAGACATTAATTATGTTACTAATCTAATGAGGACATAATTAAGCAATGAGCTTAAAAGATTGTCTTTCTTCCCTCATTCCTTTTGACCTTTCAGCCTACTGTATGTAGCTTTCTCTGTAGGTACCTGGAAGAATAACATCCAGCCGAGGATACCTGCAGACACAGAAAGAAATATAGCAGTTAAATAAATATAACATAAGGGGCATGGCAACTTTGAGCAAATTATTAAAAATCCCAAACTGGGTATGGCAGTTGAGGATGATTGAGCATCCAAAACAGTTTCATTAACCAGTTTAAATTCAGATCAACAGAAAGTGTCTGACTAGCAAATTTGAAAATGTTAAGTTCAGTATCGAAGCTACAAAAAACTTACTAAAAGAATGAGAGTCATTCCTCTAAACTTATTTTTCTTTTTAGGTGTTTATTTAAGAATGTCTTAAAATTAGCAAATTGCTGAACCTGACTAAGTATTTTTTTATAGATAAATTATAACAAAGTATGTTAGTTTACTGCTAGTAACATGATACAATAGCAAATGAAAATTGGTTACTCAAAATCAAAGTTTGATTTGTCAGCTTAAATGCTATTTAGGTCCAACTCATAAAATTCAGCTGATATAATTTCATCCATTAGATTTTTGCAGAAATCAAGGGAAATAACTCCAGGCATGATTACTTCTCTCCAATGTATAGGAATATTCAGTGAGTAAAAGAAAAAAAAATCTATTTTAAGTTTTTATTTCTGGAATGAATATGTTCAGAAAGAAATTGACACAAATTAAATATTCATGCTAATAACAGATCAAGAATGAAACAAAAAATAGGTTAGTTTGAATCAAATATCAATGTCAAATAGATTACTAGCTGGGTCTGACATTGAAAATCTGGGACATCTTTATAAGACTAGACTTTTTAGCCTGTTAAAAACAGAAAAAAGTTATAATTTAACTTCAATGAGTGTTTTATGCCAAATTGATGGTTGAATATGGGCTAAATTTGTGCTCATTTTTGCATTGCATCCATCCATCATCCAGCATGGCCATAGGCGAGATTGAACTCACTACACAAGTTTGTAGTGGGATTCAAATCTTGTCGGTAGCTGAATACTTGATGTTTCGCCAGGGCTATCATGGGTATTTTTTATCGTGACACCATCACTAGACGGGGTGCCTACCACGGCTTAAGAGAGTCCCATCTACTCCCGAGAGAAGGATAGACCACGCCAGTTTCTCAACCTGGTATTTTACCTCGCAGTACATACAGCACATCACCTTCTCAAATGGTCATCCATCTGATACTGGCCAGGCTCAACATTGCTTAACTAATCCATAAATATACTTAGTTCACTGCACCTTATGTCAAATGCCCATATAAAATTTTAGCCGGATCAGCCCAGTAACTTTGAGAAAAGGTAGAATGAACCGACACAAAAATATTTTAATTTTTATCACTGAACGATTGAAGTGATGTATCTTAATAGTTCCTATTTACTTACATTTAGACACAAGGGCAGCCTTTAAATGTAGGGAAAATCCAACTCCCAAAAAGGGGCACTCTGGAGTGAGACAAAGAAAAAAAATATACTTCAGTCTAAAAGGACCCTTCCCTCAGCAATTGAAGTCAGAACAGATACTACACTTCGTTTAATTCAAGAAATAGATGTGATCTTGAAAAGCACTACCACTCCTCTAGGTAAGAGTGAACCTGAGAGTAATGGTATCTAAGGGGTGAGTTCACATTCCCCAAATGGGGTGTTACTACAAGATGCAGTTTTGAGTCTATTTGGCTCCCCATGAGGACATCATGACACAAGGTTCTTTTTTTTTTTTTTATGTGGTGAAATTCACTCCCTCCTCTCCCAAAATGGGACAGTCTGGATTGGGACAAAAATAACAATTTCTCCCAATCCAATGGACACTCTTTCACTAACAGAGGACAGAAAAAAAATTGAAGTGTGTCATATTAAAACAGATACTATACAACCAAAAGGTATCTTATGTATAGTCGTTTGTATTTTACTTACTTTTGTCCGTTTTTACAAAGAACGTCGCAAAACCAAGAGCAGGAATTTTATATTCAAAAATGAGTTCATAATTTGCAATGGATTCTTCGCGTTCTGGAATTCTCTGGGTAGCAGCATCAATAGAAACAATCTAAAGTGAGAAGGAAAAAAATATTCATGATTATCAAAAGCAGTGATATGAACCAAATTAATTAAAATAAAAAAATTAAGTGGATAAAATCAGAATAAGCTTAGAATTGTTAAAATTCAATCTTTTTTTAAATTAACCCTGTTTTTTTGTTTTTTGTTTTTTTTTGTTTTTTAAGGAGTCACCACTTATCAAGGCCCGGAGGCCATTCAAGGATAAGGGTTACTGAGTGTACAGTAGGACAATATAGTAACCGTTAGTAGTGGAAATTTGGTAACTTTGATTACTTAAGGGGACGGCTCAAGAACTTGTTCATGTTAGACTTGAAGATATTATAGTCAGCTGAAAAGCAGGAAAATGGATAAAAGTTCTACATGCGTGCAGTTCTAAGAAAGAAGCTTTGTTCATGGAATCTACATTTAGGTTTAGGCACAGATAAAGAATGGGGGGGGAAATTATTAATAGTAGTTTCAACTAGAGCAGTGTTTTTATTATGTATAAATTTCAGTCTATGCCTGATTTGTTCACCCTGGGTTTAATAAGCATCAGAGAATTACTTTCAGTTTACATCAGAAATGTTTGGCGACAGAAAGTGTCATTTGAAAAAAAAAAATGTAAATATGATTGATTTTAATTAAAATCAAATCATTTTGTGTAATGGTTTGGTGCTTTCATTTTACAGCAGAGCAACCCTTTTCAAGTGGTTTAATGCCAAATCCGGTCATTTTAATAAGTTTTTATGTCTTCAAATATTTATTCATTGTGTTTAGTTTGTTTTACAGAGAAAAATTGTTTTTGTTTTGGGCTTTGCAGAACATGATTGAGTTTTGCAAAGGAAAAAAGAAAACAATAACTTCCATGTTTAATGCATTTTAGATGAAGAAGCAGGTATTTTCAGAGCTTGATCTGGCAGCATCAGATTCATGTAATGAGTTGGGTAGGACTGTGGATCGGCAACTTAGAATTTAGTTTGTTTAACACTATTTTCATTTATGGATGTTGGCAACTTTCATGTGTTTCCTCTTGTAAAGACTTAAAAGAATCAAATGTCAAAAACAAAAAACTGGTTAAAAAAAAAAAAAAAAAATTCTAAAATCCTATTCATACAAATTTACTTTTTCATGCAATATCTGTTTATATGTAATTCAAAACAGTTTTCTTCATTGTAATTGTTAAGGCCAACCTCTTCCTCCAAAAATCTAGCACAAAGAAACAAATCCTTAGCAACACCAAGATGTTGGGTTAACTAAAAATAGGATCTATCTAGAATTTTGTGGATACATCATTTCAAGTCCAGGTGTCACATCATCCTGGAGTCTGTTCTTTGTTAACCATCTTAACAGCAATTCCTTTTTTAACTGACTTTATCTTACAAACAGTTTCTTTAATTGCCTCAGTCTAAAAAGATCCTTCCCTTTTCAAAAAACAGAATAGATACTATACTCCATTCAGGTATATTATAAAAAGGTAACCTACCATATTAGTAAGCTTTATATTATAATCAATATTAATTTGCATCAAGCCAACATAGTGTAGAAGATTATCCCCCTTCTAAGATAAACACGTCACCTCATCTTGTCCTTTAGAGTTTGTATAGTAAATAAATTTTTTATTAATACTCTAGTCGCTCATTTTTTGTATACACTAATATTTTCAACTGATAAGTATATCGATAATTTTTAGTGTTATTTTATTTTTAACAGTTATATTGAGCACATGTCTCAATTTAAATAAACACGTCCATCTGGGCAGGAGCAGCTAGAAAGGACTTATCCTGCCTTGATAGAGTTCAAAATAGACTTTGTCGCCTCGTAGGAAATGTCCTTTTCTCTTCTCTGCAACCTCTTTCTGACAGAAGAGATTTTGCGAGTTTGTCTCTGCTTTATCGTTATTTTCATGGCAAGTGCTCGACTGAGCTCCAATCTATGGTCCCCCTTGCCAAACTTTCACAAGAAACACCTGTCTATCAGAAAAGACTCAACAATTTCCCCCCACTCTTTATCTGTGCCTAAACCTAAATGTAGATTCCATGAACAAAGCTTCTTTCTTAGAACTGCATGCCTGTGGAATTGTCTTCCATTTTCCTGCTTTCCAGTTGACTACAATATAGTTGTGTTCAAGTCTAACATAAACACGTTTTTGATGAGCTGTTCCATATAAGTTAACAAATTTACCAAATTTCCATTACTAATAATTGCTATATTGTCCAATTTCTACTGTACACTCTTTAACCCTTATCCTCGAGTGGCCTCTTGGCCTTGATAAGTGGTGATGCCTAAAAATAAACAAAACAAAAAAAAAACAAAAAGAAACACCCAATTTTGAAACAAAGAATGAACACAACTCACCTGAATGGGAATTGGTTTCAAGTTTGGTCCATAAACAACAAATTTATTAGACGAAACAGGAAGACGAATGTAATCGGCGACATCCTGGCCGAGAGGGTTATACAAAGTCAAAGTGAACTAAAAAACAAAAAGAAAAAAAAAATAACATTTATATTTTATTCATTTTGTTTGTAATATATTTTTATGTGCTAATTTTAAATATTAACATTTTAATATAGTCCATTAAATAAAATTTTATGAAATTTCCATAACCTGTTCATTTTCACCCGTACAACTTCAAAATAAATTTCTTCTTGTCAGAGCTTATGTTACATTAACAGGGTTATATGAACGTGTATATATGTATACTGTTGCATATGTATATGTACATATACAGTCCAACAGTGTCTTTAAATGTATATACAGTCTTTAAACATCTATGTATAATTTTATATGCATTGTGTAGTGTTCTGAAAATTGATTTTATTGTAAATTGCAGTTTTATTGTTAATTTCATTTCGGCAACATTCATTTTTATTTGGTCAAATGACAGACTGATTTATCTTCTCTTCTTTACAAATTTTTGGCACTTCTGCTCTTATCAATCACAGATCAAGAAAAAGATTGTTTTTTCTAAGTTTTGGTGATATTATTTCAGCATGATATGCTCTTGCATATCATGCTGAAATAATATCACCAAAACTTAGAAAAATGATGGAACATTGCCTAGAATTTTATCAAAAACAATCTTTTTCTTGATCTGTGATTGATAAGAGCAGAAGTGCCAAAAATTTGTAAAGAATACTTGTAAAAAATTTGTAAAGAATACATCAAAATATTTTTACTTGAAATTATTTTTAAGTGTAATATTATATAAGCATAAAATAAGTTAATTTTCACGCATTTTCTATTTGTCACATGAAATACCAAAATTCTGAATTGCTTTCAAAATTGACCCATTCAGTATTTTGACTTCATTTAGTGTCTTTCAGGTTTTAGAATTTTAAGAAAATACACACTGCATATATAACAATAAATTCCTACTTTGGGCAAAATTTGCAGACATAGCTTGAATGAAACTTCTGGTTTTACTATTGGATCACCATTTATAAAAAGAAAGAGCCATTCAAGGATAAGTGTTAGAGATAAAATTATGGGAGTATTAAAATTGACCATTGGTATGAACCAAAATCAATTGTTCTCAAAATTGGACTGTTTGATATTTTGACAGTCTTTTTTTTTTTTTTTTTTTTTTTTTTTTTCTTTGTGTTCGCCAGGTTTTAAATTTTAAGAAAATGTTCTGTATAGATTAAATAATAAAAAAAAAAAAAACTTCTAAAAATTAAAACTCGCTCTGGGTAAACGTGCTTTGAAAGCAGCATAAATCAAATGTTTCAAGTCTGATAATATAAGTTTATGTGAATTGCAAAGAAAATGTGAGAATCACCTGTTTCATAGTTTCAGTTGCTTGGCAATAACTGATATTAAGAAGATTACAAAAAATTTGATCAGGAAATGCAGTTTCTGTTTTGGGTATCATTTTTTTATATGCAGCATTCAAAATTGACTGAAAGAAAAAAGAAAAAGCATTTAGAAATAACAATAAGCTTTATTTACAGAATAAAGCACAACATTTATTTATTTACTTGTATCTGTGCTGGAAAAAAAATGACTGTATTTATGGGGAAAATCCAGCTCTAAAGGAAGAGGCACTTTGGATTGGAAAAAAAAAAAAAAATTCAGTATAAAAATTTCTTCACTAAGCAAGGACAGAAAAGATGAAGTGTAGTATCAAAACAGATACTACACTTTAATCATAGCCAAAAAGATGACTTTCTAGTGCAAGTTTATAACTCTCCCCTCACCATAAAAACAAAATAGTTATAGTGTTCAAACTAGTGATGTAAATAAAATATCATACACCAAAAATCATACAAATGGATCAAATAGTATGATTCAAAATCAAATTTTATGTCTGAATGATAGGTGATCTCTCAGCTATTTTGTAGGATGTGAGCTAATTCGAAATAACTCAAAGTTTCACAAAATTTTAGAACACCATTCTTAACATGAGGGGGTGAGACATTTCAAAATAAATAAAAAAATCCAATTTGCTTAAAAATGATTTTCTTTATAAAAACAAAACTACTATTACATGATTTTTGGTATACAAGATTTTTTTATTTTTGTTATTTTTCAGAGTTATATGCATAAGTGTTGAAATGACATAATATTAAAGATGATTTTGCTTGAAAATATATTGAATTATCTTTTAATATCATACCACTTTGTACATATAGGCAATGAAACTGACAAACATATAGAGATTAAATTTCTTAGGTCATTTTATCAAAATTAATCTCATTTCAAGTTTTAATAAATCTTATAAATTAACACTAATAAAAATTATCTTGGAGACTTGAAAGAAAAAATTGAACCTAAATTAAATGGATTCTGACCAACCAATTATCATTTATTATTCTTGAACTGTATTATTTGCAATAATAACATACTTTGCTACAGCTCATTTGAAAATTTACATGGTCACCCCAGACAACTGATAATATAGAAGCATTTTTTAATTATGACTGAAAATTTGAAATCAGCAAGGGGAATAATTCATTTTTTATTAGAAGAACAGGCTTTTTGTGAAGTTCCACATCAAAAGTGATTAAGGTAGCTAGTATGAATTTTCGCAAGGGTCATACTGAGTGCATGATAATCCAAATCATGCAAACAGAATCGTTGCCAGAGTTCAATGAAAAATAGATGACAAGGCAGAGGCAACAGGTCAAACAATAGATAAAGTCGAATGATGACGAATGAAGTCACGTTTTTGAGCTGAGAGAAACAAAAGGTTTTTAAAATCAGTTTCTTTCTGGAAGCCGAGATATGACCAATCATGTAGAATAATCTAACCTGAATGTTACCTTAAGTCTGTCTACACTCATTAAGGTAGACAAGTAAACAATTAGCAGAGATCACATGAGTCTCTCTCCTAAATAATATTCTTTCTAAATAAAGCCTTGAAAACTAAGATATCTTTGTTTTACTTTCATGAAAAGTGGAAAGTGCATAAAAGATTTGCACATATAAACATCCTGCACACATATGTATAAAGGGTTATAGTCAGCTAACGTATTTCATAACTTCTGATGTAGCGCTACCGAAAGCAGTGACAAGGCAAATCAGTTCCTTCACTTTTATTGTTCTTCAGTATTTTTATGAAGGGATTTAAATATAAGGAAAATATACAAAATTAATAAAAATTTATACAGATAAAAATAACACAATTAGTCTTTATTAAATAGTTCATTACTTAAAAAGATTTTAAGTGTTTTCAATAAGTCTCTCTCAAAAAAAAAAAAAAAAAAAAAAAAAAAACTAATTTTAATAAGACCAAAAAACTTTTCAATGATTATGAAATAAAAGAAGATCTGAAAAACACAAAATAAATAAAAGTCAATTTAAAAAAAGTACATGTGCAGGGAGATATAGATGTGAGAAAAAAGCAAAGAAACCGATTTGCCTTGTCACCGCTTTCAGTCGCACTACGCCAGAAGTTAAGTACGTTAGCTGACTAACCGTATAAAGACTTAATTTTATTTTGTTAATGAAGATATTACAATTATACTGAATACAATTGTTTAAAATAACATTTTTTAAAAAATGTTGAATTAAAGTTATGGTCAAATATGAATTGTCACAAACAAATTGATAAATAAATAAAAAAATACCCAAGTAAATTTAGAAAGAGATAAAATAATTCAAGAAAATCTACTTTACCTGGCAAGCATCTGTGCCAGCACTTAATCGCAAAGCATAATCATAAGCCACCAGCTGCTTTTCAGTGCCACTAAAAAAACCCAAAAAAACAAATACGAGATACAGATGATATATGCAGATACTAATCATAAATATTTGTTTTTAAACTACCAGTAAAACTAAAATCTATAGATTATAATATTAAAATATGCAAATGTACATAAAACAAGAAAAAAAAAAAAACGAAACTGCATAAATTCACTATGTAACCTATAAAACAAAACAGTTTATTTACAATGTTTTGAAAAATGTTTCAAAATTAAAACATTTGTCAAAAAAATACTATCAAACATTCATATTAAAGTGTTTTTGAATTTTTTTTTTTAAATTCAATTATTTTATGCTGTCAGGTTTTTTGTCTGGTCCTCCAGCCAACATAGCGAAATCTTAAAAGAGGTGGACAACAGTGTAAAAAAACTTTAGACATTTTCAAAGGCTTGGTGTTAAGTTGAACTAGGTATCAACGAATTTGTGATTTAAACCTTTTTTCACACTTCTGTGCAAGAACAACCCTTGGTGTCAGTTCTTTGACTTTAATTTTCCATTAATTACTTAGACTTAGAAACTCTTATGAGGCATGAGGCAATAACAGACCAAGTGATCTATCGTTTCAGTCTGAAATTAGATCCCTCTCTCCCCATGTCTGTATACCGATTGTAAAATAAAATTTTATGTAATTTTACAATATTACAAAAGGGATTTAAAGTGGAGATAGAAAGTAATAAAATCAAACAGTAATAAAAATGATTCTTGATTATTAATATTCTTGACAGTTTGGCACTTCTGCAGAATACAAATGGCGGCAGTGTTTTTCGTGCATTCTACTGAACTGTTGCCAGGTGGCGCTTCTCGGTCAAAGAATAGGGGACGATAACTTTTTTTTTTAATTCTTCCATTTAAATTACTTAAAAAAACAAATTTTTTTAAAATTTACTTTATAAAAACCGAATGTTGCTTTAATTCAAAAATAATTTTATTAAAAACTATATTTTCTTATGCAGACTTTTCAATAAATGCTTTACAAAAATGAAAACTAAATTTTGTTACAGTGACACTTTTACTTCAAATCGAACAATGTTTTAGAAACAATCAAATGTTGCTCCAATTCAAAGATTGTTTTATGAAAATTATATTTTCTTACAGAATTTTCAATAAATGTTTTTACAATTATATATTGATACATTTTTATACAATTTTGGTTTTCAAATATTTTTGTGTTCAGAAAAAAAAAAAAAAAAAAAAAACACTTGTTATTTATTTGAAGTGATATTTGACCAAGAAGAAATTGGAGTTATCACCCCCTAACAATGCCACCATCCGCATAATGCAGAAATGCCGACAGTTTAGCTGTTACATTTCTCTTCCACTAACAAAACATGTGAAAGTGAAAATTGGGTAACATTAAAATGCAAGTGTATTTCTAAAACTAGTTTCAAAACATTTTAAATGTTTTATGAATTATGAATCTTATGAATTAATTTATTTTGTAGGGTTGGCTATATTTTAATGTATCTTTGTAGAAATTAAATAGATTATTTTACCATATCAGAAGTATTATTGTTATATTTATAGATTAACACCGTAAACTAAATATCACTTCTCAAAACTAAAAGGAGATTCTACTTTTTTTTTTTTAGATTATAACTAGGGCTATGACAACAGCATATTCTTTTCATTGTTTTAACTCTCAAGTATATATCCGACACAGTTAATCAATTGAGAACCACATCACTATATAAAAGCATATAAGATATCAACGGATACACACTCGAGAGCCAAAACAACGAAAAGATTATGCTGTTGTCCTAGCCCTAATTATTACATGTGAACACCCTGGAGAACTTGTCTGGAAGTAAAACCAAAAATAAAACCAATTATTTAAGAATTTAGAGTAGGGGATCAGTTTCACATTAATGTAAAATGAGCTCCATTTCAGGGACATTCTAGCATTGGGAGCAGTTAACCAAATATTGTTATTTTTCTTTGAGATAAACTGTAAGTCTTTCTGAGTGTTCTTATAGGGGAAGAGTCTACTTCAAGCATTATAGTTTTACAAACTGACCTGAGTGAATGGAAGTTATGAAACTGCATAAGTTCTAGAGAAAAAATTCTCTCTTTTCTGCTAGACACTCAAGTAGAACAGACAAAATGACTATCCCCAAAACCCCTGTGAAGGCGAGGGATAGGTGCATATTAATTCTATAGTGTACTGCCAAAGTTCTCTCTAATGCTTGACATTTATGTGTATATATATATATATATATATATATATATATATATATATATATATATATATATACACTGTATATGTTTTCTGTAATTGTCCACTCTGAACAAAAATCTTCCATTGACTTTTTTTTTTTTACTTTTATTTGTCCTCAGACAAAGCATATTGCCACATAGACTACTTTGATTAGGGGCCAAATTTATAAGGTACACCCCAAGTGAAGATTTATGCAAAAAGATGTTTGTTCACATTACATTTAAATTTTTACAGTTTGTACAGTGAGAGTAGTAAGCATGGACTAAAGACTTGACCAGAAACAGGTTAGTTTGGAAATTAATTTTTATAAGTGATCCAATGCATGCCAGCATGTAGTACGAATGTTAAACTGAATACAAGACAAAATTAAACTTTGTAGAATTTCATAAAATTTATTAAAATGGGATGAAGTATGCATTAGGGACCCTGGAAGCTGAGAGATTCAAAGGGAACACTTAAAGGACACCAGCTGACTGCCACATATTACACATGTGTAATTTGTAAACAAACATACACGACCCGAGTTGTTTTATTGATTTTAAATATTAAGGAAAGATTTTTTTAAAAAGTGGTGGGAAATATTATTTTATGTGGAGTGCATTTTTTCGGGGTGGGGTGGGGTGTCTTTCCTTTTTTAAATAAAACCTTTCAATAAACGAATGTAATTTCTCATTTTAAAATCATTACATTCTCTCTGATTATTCAATTTTGATTTTTTGTTTTTTTTCTTTAGGCATTTAAGAAAAATATTTAAATATATTTTTTAATGTAAGCCGCATTTTTATTTTTTTCTTGGTTTTTATGTATGTTTCGTATCCCTGTTTCTACTCTTTTTTTTTTTGCTTATGCCCCTATTCTGAATTCATAGCAGTGGGCTGCCATCAATGAACTTATTTTTTGTGTCCAAATGGTCATTAAAAATTTATTATTTTTTTAAAGTTTAACTTATTACAAACTGATATAATTTATTGCACAGTAAAAATAAATTAAAAGAAATCATCTTTCTAATTTCGAATTATTTAATCAAGTAAAAATTCCATTTTTTTTTTCTTGATTACTAACATTAAAAAGTTATTCTTACAAATTTGAAGTTTCAACCTTTTTTTTTTCTTTTTTAATCAGCACAAAAGCGTCGATTTTAGCCATTTTAACCCGAAAGGCAACCCGCCGGGGGGGGGGGGCAACCGGAGTGTTCCTGGAAACTTGTATCATGTTGAATGTTTGTGCAAAATTTCAAAAAATTCCACGGCTTAGTTATTGAGAAAAGTGCAGAGAGACGAATGGAGGAGGGTGAATTTACAGATCCACCCACCTTTTGTCAGGGAACCAAAAAATTGTTAATGGCCGTTTTAGTAAGTAAAAAAAGAAAAGTCCATTGATGGCAGCCTACTGCTACAAATTTGGAATAAGGGCACGTGAGCAAAAAAAAAAAAAATTGGAGTAGAAATAGGGACAAGAAAAAAAAAATGCAAGCTAAAAGAAAAAAACGAAATTGAATAATCAGCAAATGAACTTGCTTTAAAACAAGAAATTACTCTATAGACACCATCTCTACGTTCGTTCATTGAAAAGTTTTGCTTAAAAAGGAAAGCCCCCCCCCAAAAAAAAAAGCACCCTACATAAATATATTCCTCAACTTTTCTTCAAATCTTTCCTTAATATTTAAAATCAATGAATAAAACAAACAACTCAGGTTGTGTATGTTCACAAATCACACATACGTTGGCAGTCCACCAGTGTCCATTGAGAAGTATCCCATTTGAATCTCTCAGCTTCCAGGATTCTTATTCCATACTTTGTCCATTAAATAAATGGGAAAGAGTGCTATGTACTTACGAAACAGCATCATGATGTTGAGCCGTACTAAGTGCATCCCCTTAAAAATAAAAATTAAAACTTATTAAACAAGATAGGATCAAGATAAGAGAAAGACTGATCAGGGAACTTTGTGTTTATGCCTTTCTTCTACATGGAAAAGCAACTATGATGCTTATTATGCATGTTAATAACGATAAACATACAAAAAACATTGTTATTAACAGTGAAGAAGTTTCACTTACACATTTTGAAAATCTGAATGTGGTTCTGAAGATCCCCAAAAACATCTAAATGTCGACAAGTCTGAAAAAAAAAATAAATAAATAAATAAAATAAAAATTCACAAGATTTGTGAGTTGATTAATTAATTGATTAATGTACAGTAAGTATTTTACTAAGATAACAGACAAGGTATAGGGTCACCCAAATTAAATGTTACATACCTATGGAATTGTTAAAATTCCAAATCCTTTCTATAGTCCAATCTTTGCCTGACTTGTCCACCAAGTTTCAGTTATGAATATCCATCAGTGTTTTATCACCATTCAATGATATGCAACATTGTCAATAACTGATACACTCCTATCTTTATCCTGATTTTAGCTGTGATGATCCTCTTCAATTCAGGAATTGAATGAGGATTCTTTTGACAAATAATCTTGGAGATAACTGCACATATAATATGGAAGATCAAGGGTAATATGGTGGATATGGAATTATGAGCTGATCAGTGTCCCCATATCAAATACAGGTTCGTCTTAAACTACTTTTGCATTTGTCTTGAGATAGACATAGCACTGTAATATAGTGATACTTTGCCAATGCATAAAACCAAATTGCTTTTCATCTATGTTTATCTGACTTATTTGCTGCTCAATTTTTCTCTCAATCACTTTCAGGATTTGGTCCATCAACTTTAAGCCTTTGGAATTACTTCTATTCAGTGCTTCCCCTTTACCATTATAAGAACTCAAAATTGTACTAATTTCTTAATCTTTCAGATTTTCTTTTATGATCGGATTTGTTGAGTCTAGCTATCTCAATACCTATTTCACCTGCAACCTTCAACATTTCACCACCAACATCTGGGAGTCTTCCAGCTTTACACGTCTTCATCTTCACAGCTTCTCATATCACTTCTTTCTCAATTCTTTTAACTGGACTGGATACTATTTCTGCAATTTCTAGATTTTTACGTTGTTATCAAACTTAGTGGCATTTTCAAGCATTTTTGTCCTGTTAACCTTCCATTGTCATCTCTAACAATATCCATATTTGTTTTTGCAATCTGTTTAGCTCTCCTGATTGCTTCACTCTTTTGGTCATCCTCCATAGTAAACATTAGCTTTCTATATATTATTCATCTTGCTGCGCTCTTCTCGCCAAATAGATTTCATTATTCACTTAACTTTACTCTCTACTCACAGTTTCCTTTAGATTGTAAAATAAAAACAACCCCCAACACATGCATAGCAAACAAGTTAGTATCCTTCCCCCACATTAATTTCACTCCAAAACTAAATTCCAACATAATGTATTTCAGTTCATTCATACAAAAGTCACGCATCTTATTTTTTTGCAAAATTGTAAATTAACCCCCACCATGCGCGCACACACACACACACACACACAATAAAAATAAATAAGTGCACATTCATACCTCTGCTGAGCAAACAAGCCATTCGGGTAGTCTCCCAATAAATCTTGAACAAATATTTTTAAAATCATAGTTAAAGCTTAGTATTTTGGATGAAAAGAGACTAAGATCACTTTACTTTGAGGAAGGACGACATGGTGTTTCTCAGTTTTCCCAAAGCATCATGGGTTCTGCTAATATGATCTACTTTGATTTTGGTTTATTAGAAACTTATAAGCTAATAAACCAGAATCAAAATGTATCAATTTTTTCCGCCTGGTCAATTTATCATTTTGTCTTGTATTTGATCTTGGTTTATCATTTTTCCTATACATCGTCAGATTGGCATCAGTACGCTCTAGATAAAATACTTTTAATCATATGCAGTTATTGTATTACAAATGTAAATCATCCGTGGATTTGTTTGTTTGTTGTTTGCTTTATGGCATATCAACCCTTTTCAGGTTATTTAATGCCGAATCCAAAGATTTTGAAGAAAATTTTTTTAATAGAATACATTTGTTGTTTTCAAGTCGTTTTCTATTTTAACCCATAGTTGGGACCCTAACAGGTACTACCACTCCGGGTCAGAGTGGACCTGGGAGCAATGGCAATTAAAGGGTGGCTCCACACTCCCCAAAGCCCGCAAACTGGGGCCTCACCATCGGATATAGTTTAAGGTCATATCCAGGACCATCCTCCGTGGAAGATTTTCATTTTTATGGTTGAATTAAAATGAATGTACATAAAAGAAAAGTGGTGCATAATTTTAAATGTAAAAATTAAGTTATATATTGTTTCCTTGAACCATCATGTCTAATCTAAATGTGAAAATTTTCTCCCATTTATTGCTCTTATATTACAATCAAAACGAGTTACTGTTATTTAAATTAATAATACAACACTTTAAAATACATACATGGTACAAATCAAAGATAAAAACGGCCATTTGAATACCTAATTTGCATAATTATTTTTTTTTTAAAGTTCCTAAATTAATGTTCAGAGTTACTCATTTATTTTATTGTCATATATATATATATATATATATATATATATATATATATATATATATATATATAGCAAAAATTAGTAAAAACCTGAAGAAAGTGCTCAATACTATTGCAGAGTAAATACATGTTTTATTTTTTTTATTACCGATTTATCTGCTTAATGACACATGTTCTGGTTACCAAATCATATTAACAATCCAGTAACTTCAGACATTACAGAAATGATCATTATGATTGGAAAAATGATATTAGAAGTAGCACGAAGAAAAAAAAAAGAGGGGGGGGATCAACAACAGTTAAGTTTTAAAGTTTAATAAACATTAGACAGTTGTAGGGGATAGGAGGAGTTTAAGAAATTCAGCTAGACATGGATAGGAATATAGGGAGGGGATATAAATATATATATATCTATATGTGTGTGAACAGTAATTAAAGTGATTGTTTGCTAAAAAGGCAGATATTAATGAGGCCTAAACAAGAGAAAAGGTTTTCTTTCTCTCTCGCCTTCCAGTTGGTGATGCTACATTTTTTTTTATGGTTTTTGAATTCAATGATTTTTTTTGCCTTTAACAAATTGCCTTCCACTTCTAAATTTTAAGTTGAAAAAAAAAACAAAAACAAAAGCTGTCCCACTCTACATACAATTGTTCAAGCAAATCAATTCTTGGATATTATTAAGATCATAGTTATAAGAAATTTGTACCAAAATTAGCAAAATGTTAATTTGTGTCCTGTGTTTAAAAGGAACTTATGAAATGTTTATTATTTTGGTTTCAAGTATTTTAAGTAGCATATTTGGCTAAACAATCACAAGCTGTCAACAGCAACTAATATATTATAATATAAAGGATCTAGCAATATAGGAATATGCCAGGAGTCTTAAAGAAAAAAAAAAAGATAAGATTTTATTTTTTAATTAACTTTCTCTTTGATCTCTAGTCTTATGACGTTGAAACAAATATTTTGTGATAGAAACACTTGATAAAGGGATACTATCTCTTTGCTATATTTGTTGGTTGTGAAATTCAAAAATTCATAACATGAAAATAATTGCTAAATATTTTTGAGTACATTTTATGATATATTGGTGGCTGTGTTTACTGGTATAAATATTAACCAACATATAATTACTTTGATAAATCTGGCATTATGTTGCAAACAGGAAACATGTCTGACAAGAATCGTAAATGGTTCAAACGTTTGACCTATATTGTATAAGCTAAAAATTATGAAAAATCTAATATTTAGTCAGATGTAAAAGTTTTCCTTATATTTCATTAAATGAGAAGTTTTGTCTTGTCAAACGATCTAGAACCACAAGATGATCCACAGCCATACATGATGATGAAAAAATAGCAATGATCAACAGATTGACCAGCGCATATGAGACATTCGATTTATCTGGTTTTTTGATCTCTCATAGATAAAAATATAACATGCTCATTACTGCAATGATTATCTAGCATTCTCTCCCTTGTTTTTTACCTTTCAGGCCACTAAAAAATCAATGTCTGAATAAGTCATTCATTTTATAAGATCATTGTTTAATTGAATAATTAATGAAAGAAACTGTTGATCTCGGTTCTTGGAGGAGCATGCATGCACATAAATGACGTCCACCAGAAGACAAGTTATGATTTTAAGATGACTGAGATACAAATGATTAAATTAGATACAAATAAGTAATTCATAAGAACGGGTCAACTTGGGTGACTGTTACATGATAAGGGCTGTTCCCTTTTCATGTAAGTATAAAAATAGAGAGATTTAGTTAAAATGAAAATGAAATAGCATAGGCGAAATTCAAACCTCATAATTTAGGTTTAGAAATAGATTACGTGTGAGAATTAGAAAATGGAATGTAAAGCAAACGGTTGTTTAGAATAGAGATAAAATATTTTAAGAAAAGAATGTGCACTGTCAATTTTGTTATGAAAATTCATGAACTCTACATCTCATATCTACACTAAGACTGTCTGAACACTATCTCCTCACTCAAAGAGCTTCTCATATGAACACTTCTAAGTAATGAACTTTTAATATAAATATGAATCGTCATAAAACGAACAATTTCTCTCTTACAACATCCCTCTCTCTCTCTCTCTTAATAAGACTCTCTAAGAAACTCTCTCCTCTAAGACTCACTCTTAAAACTCTCTCAATGAAACCCCTATATAACATGACAACCCTCATACTATGTAAGAATTGGATAATCATACTGAAATACATCAAGTCATGTAAATGAGCAGTTAGAAAATGTGTTCGTTTATACTGTTTGAATGTTTTGTTCACAGTAACCAATTCTGAATGTGATAGACATCACTACCTTTGGTAGGTTGTTTTACAAGTACTTTAATGAAATGTGCTCGGATGAACTCATAGCATTTGTGTCCCCCTCGACATACATACTTCCAACTAACCCGATAAGCAGCAAAATCCCACCCCTTCACCATTGAAATCTGTAGATGCCAGAAAGCCTACTACTTTTATAGTTTCATCCCACGAACTGCTAGAATTTGAAATTTCCTCCCGTTTCTTGCTTCCCTGATTGTACTAACAAGCAGAAGTTTAAACGAAACAGGACATCTTGCGGATTAACTACCCATGGCCCGATGTAGATATGATTTCAATTAGTAGACCCTCACATTCAAGTGACAATATGCCTTGTAAGGAGGGAAAAAGTTATTCCAAAGAAGCAGAATCACAAACAGAATATAATAATTAGTGCAAGAAGATGGCTTTTGAAGGCAACTAACAGAGTTGACGTCAGTCCTCATAGAAACTCCCATGCACATAAAGGATGATGTGGACCAGAAGGTAAGTTATGATTTTAAGATGGAGATACAAATCATTAAATTAATAAAAAAAAAAAAATGATTACAACAGGTCAACACATGATGTAAAAGGACAGAAGACTTGCATACATCTATATATCATCTGAATGTTTTGTCCAAGGCGATTTTAACCCTGAATATGAAATGCTATTATCACTACCACAGGTAGGCTGTTTCAGGGAGCAGAATCACCGATGAAGAATACTGCCATTGTTCCAAGGAGACTGAAATACCTATGATACATCTTTTGCTGGGTCCAATCGATACCATTGAGTTTGTGCTAGAGTGAAAAACTCCTCGAAAGTTAGATTTAAATTCCTGCTGAGGTTTCAAATTAGAATCACATCCTGCCACATCATCTGCTGCTCAACACATGAAAATCAGAAGATAAGAAAATGGAAGCAGTGTCATTTACATACCTGGAAAAAGGAACTAGAAACCCGGACATACTGCTTTAGGCTTGGCCGGCTTGTGAAGTATCCGGTCCAATAACTGTGTGGCCTGTCAGCATATGGGAAGAAGTCATCCTTTTTTGTTGGCCATGTGATATTAGCTTTATTAATGCTGTACAGGTAACAGGAAGGTGTTGAGTATAATAGATTCACGTTGCTGCCATTGGCTTGCTAAAAAAAAAAAAATTTTTTTAATTCATTTATTTCACTAGTTTTTTTCCGATCAAAAGAGTTCTGGCCAGATTTAGTATATAATCAAGTAGATTGAAATTCTTTTTTTCATTACGTAATTTTTGTGAAATTTTAAAGTATTAGACATTAAGAAATATTTTCTAAATTTCAGTTTCTTTAGAGTAGTTTAAAGGGGGGAGAGGTAGGTGGACTAATATTAGCACCACTAAACTAATAAACCGATCATTATGAATTTTAAAACACTGCTGCTCAGCATAAGATAGTAATAAATTAGAAAGGGATGGAAGCCATTCATAAACATTTTATTTTCTTGAAATTTTTTCAGAAAGCATTTGGCATTAATAAATATTTCTTATATTTCAGTTATTTTGAAATAGTTTAAGCGGAGGGGGGGGGGGTAATATGACCTCCCATTTAAAAATTCAAATATTTCAGATTTGCATTGACTTTGATCGATAATCATTAGACACCAATTAAACAAGATTCACTAAATTTAAATTTAAGCCCAAGCCTTAAATTTTAAACATTTTTTAGAATCAAAAGCATGTAATAGATTTTAAACACAATGAGAATAAGGATTCTATACTTAAGGCTTAATATCATAATATCTTTAATTTTTGTAAGGGACATATAAAATAGTTTAAAACTGTCCTGTTGAGGGAATTAATTTTACCCGTCCTGAGATGGGTATTCCTTTGGTTTCCATATCAAATATCTACACAAAAAATATTTTAAATATGGCATCAAAGTGTTAAAACTTACTTTTTTATTGATATGATATATCAATTTGTCCAAGTTCTTAAACCAGGCATTAGCATTGCTGTATTGGAAGTCAGAACCCATCGTCAACAAAAGGTGCTTCGTCTTTAATGTAAAAGACTACAAGAAGAAAAAGGTTTTAATATGAGGAAAGTGGAAATCTGAAATCACAAAATCATCTGTTTATGCATCCAAACATTTAGATTTCAGGAATTGGATAAGGTTTGCGCAAATGGAAATACAAATTTCTACAACTTTCTCTGGTTGATTTAAGACTTAAACATTAAAGATCCATTCTCCAAGGCATCCAAAAATTATCTCATTTGTTTTCTAACTCTAAAGATATGGATATTTGAACATGGTGCAATGAATGTAGGTATTGATTAATAATCAGTTCTTAGTGGCAGTCTTCTGGAGATTGAAGGTTCAGTCCTTACTACAGGTAAGAATTAAAAATAAAATCATAACACTTCTACTGGGTCATGACTGGTTGTTTGGTTTTACAACAACCCTTTTCAGTTTATTTAATGTCAAATTTGGTAATTTTGGTAAAAATTTTTATGCTTAAAGTTTTTAATATCTTTAAATATTTATTCATGCCATTTGATTTGGTTGTTTTGTACAGGAAAATTGTTATTTTTTTGTAGCATGCTATTGAGTTTTGCAAAGGAGAAGGAAAAAACAATAGCATCAATGTTCAGTGCATTTTAGGACAGGAAGCCGAAATCTTCAGACATCCTGATCCAGTAGGATCAGGAAGAGTCTTATAGAGATTGATGGTTCAATACTTATTGCAGATAACTAACAATAAAACAGGAGTTTGGTCACATTTTTGAAAACATTTCGAAAGGTTAATTTGAAAATATTAGAAAACCAAAAATGTTACAAAATATTAAATAATTAAAATCATTTAAAAAAAAAAATTTTTTCTGAAACTTTCGATGTAACACCTTTTTCAAAGACGGCTTGTTTTTATTTTTCTGGCGGTATTAACCCTGACAAGGTCAGTCCCTCATGGTATTGTTGATGGTTGTTGTAAATTAATGTGCGATTCAGTACGAATATTAAATAGGAGTTGGGTCACATTTTTTTAAAAACATTTTGAACATTAGGTATTAGAAAAACAAAAATAAATAGGTCATGGCTGACTGAACGAGATGAATCTATTTTTATAGATGGTAGAAATGACTTGGTTTGAAATTCCAAAGTTGGAAAAGGTGCACCTTGAGAAAATTAATAATTACATTGACCAAAACATTTTGAAAATTTAAACAAGTAATCTAATCCATATCATGAAAAGTATCAAATCTCATCTCAAATTCCGAAACATGACATCAATGATTTCATCAGTATAAATTGTGTATGATACAAAAATTGATAAAACTTTGAGTGTTTGTACATAAATGATTTAGATGGTGGGAGGAAGTGTAAGAGGAATGGTGAAAGAAATGGGATCATCAAAACCCAAGTGATGATTATTGATTGTAGTGCTGGAAAGCTCTCAAAAAGCGGAAAGTTCCCTTATTCAGTTTGTGGAAAGGGAGTCTGGTGCGATTCAATATTTTGTGGTACTTGTAAGAATTGGCTATACGAATACATTGAAATTACTGAATGGCCTAACTAATGAGGTTGTCAAGAAGTTTTGATAGGAACACAGGATGAAAACTGTTGGCAATGCACATGTTAATAATGGCACAGAGTCTTTGAACTTACTCCATCCACTCCTAACTCTGAAAATTACACTAGCACCTGCAGTTCTTGTCCAGAATTCAACCTAATTAAAACAAAAAAAAATACAGCAAAATCTTTATGTACATACCAGTCATGAAATTAACATGTTATATTCCTAACATTACATAAATTGATCAAGTAGTTTTGATTTTAACTAAGATCAAATTTTATAAGTAAGCAAAAAGGGACGGGTTTTCATCGCCATCTTAAAAAAACAAAAAAAAAAACAAGGGCAGATAACTCCATAATTCAAACTTGCAAGATCAGTATTGTAATAATGATTTCCCATTAATCATTTAAAAATTGCTTGAAAACAATTTTCTTTGAGGAAAAAAGCTACTTTATCAATATGACATTTTAGTTCTATGATAGGCGTGTATACAATAAAGATTTTTATATTTGTTTTAATTTAGGTTAAATTCAATACAAGTACCTCATCTGCTCCTCCTGTGCTCCAAAGGAATCACTCATCCACAGTTTCTCCATATTCAAGTTCTCATTAGTCACTATCATCTTACACTTGCACACAAGTTGTGTTATCATCTCTCAACCTACCATTATCATGTTGAGTTTATCTTGGCACATGATGTGGACAGTTTTTAGAAACAGATTTCTAAACTAACCTATCTGGCTAGTTTATCCCACTTTCTTTCAAATTCATCCTTATCATTCCTCCCATATTTTCCTTCCCCTTTCTTCACCAACTGACCTTAAAGATTATACGTTTAAGATTAAATCCATTAACCAACCTTAAGTTCCACCCAAGCCAAGAATGCGCTAATTTTTTCGTCCACATTGTACTCTTGAAGTCTTTTGTCATCCTGAAAAGAGAAAACAAACTGAATTTCTTCAGACAAATCCAATTAAATAATTTTGCTATTGACATTTATCAACAAAAATTATAAATTTATATATTTTGATAAATATTAGATGAATTATATGCTGTAGAATATTTATTTTAACTTTTAGAAATAATTAGGAGGTATTCACCCAGCTTTGTCCATGTGGAGATATATTGTTGGTTGGAAATAATTTAAAATAAGTTTATAATTTTTGTCTTGTAAACTTAATGTGAGGTCAACAAAACTGTCAATTCAATGGTTTTAGGAGACTATTTTACCATATTTGTCCAAACTTTTGTGTGTATGTCTATTTAGCAGTTTTGCATGGTGCTGAACTCAAATTTAAATATGTTAAGGCCTTGGGGACTTTCGAGGCTAAATGGGGGGGGGGCAAATGATGGACTTGGTCATTTCTTTTTTTGCATGGTACAGAACTCAAATTTACATATGTTAAGGCCTAAAACTGTATCGTTTGTTCATTTTCACTAAGTTTTGACATCCCCTGGGGACTTTTGGGGCTAAATGGAGGTGAGGGAGCAAATGCTAAACTTAGTAATTTTTTTTATGCTTTGTTCACTGTGCACTCACGGGGACTATGCACTATGCATGCTTCACTTATTATTTAAATCATAACTTAGCTCGTATTTTTTTTATTATTGAGCTTTTGTAGTTCTAACAACAACAACAAAAAAAAGTGAAATATAACATTGTGCATAGAACAACTAAAAAACATACCATAATTGGATCATCAGTGCAAAGCTCATCAAAACAAAATCCAGGCGGAGGATTATAACCATTGAGAAGAATACCAGTGAATAAATCTGATGAAGCACCTAAAGACAAAATTTGAGGAAAAGACAAAAATGTATGATAAAAGAGATTAATCTAGCAAGAGATGCAAGAAAAACGTTTTTATCAATCAAGAAGAAAATATAAATATTACACAGGACGATTCATATTTGGATTATCTAAAGTACTTTTCTCATCTGGAGTATTATTTTCACTATATGCAGCCAAAATATTGTAAAACATCCAAGATGAGAATAGTAGTCCAAATAATACAAATTATCAATCCTCATCTCAAAAATTCCTAAATATAAAAAAGGATTGTTTGCTGCATTATGAAGATAAACAAAAGTAGAAATGGAAAATAAGCAAAGAAAAAAAAAGATTTAAAAATATTTTTAAATACTGACCCAGATTCTGATTAGCCTTCCAAACCATTTCTAATTCTTTAGGCCCAATTCGGTTCAGAATATCTTCATAATCAGCACGACCAAAGAATAAGCCATCAAATCCCATCTGCAAATAAGTAAAATGATTACAATTTTATTTGATTGATGACTTCAAAATTAAGAGAACACAGAGTGCATGTGTGTGGGGGGTGCAGGAAGTTATTAGAAGAAACAAGTCTCCTACCCCCTACCCACTTCATAAATCCTTTGAAGTAAGGAAAAAATCATTTTCAAAAAGAAGGAAGGGAAGTAAGATAAAGCCAAACGATATGGAATAAGCTTTCTTTCGGTAGCATTGAATGTAACCATCTATTTTTGGCCCCATTCTATTACAAACTAGAGTTCATTTTCTAAGGATTCAGCCATTGCTTTGGATATGCATGTATGGTTAATTTGTCCATGTTGAGAATAGAACATGGAGTCATCAAAAAATACATTGATTTTGAGTGACTGCATCAGGGTTGGTTGGTTGGTTGTTTTTGTTTTACAGCATATCAACCCTTTTTGGGTTATTTAATGCCAACTCCAAAGATTTTGAAGAAAAATTTTTTAACAGAATATATTTGTTGTTTTCAAGTCGGTTTCTATTTACCCCATAGTTGGGACCCTAACAGGTACTACCACTCCGAGTCAGAGTGGACTTGGGAGCAATGGCAATTAAAGGGTGGATCCACACTCCCCAAAGCCCGCAAGCTAGGGCCTCACCACTGGATATAGTTTAAGGTCATATCCAGGACCCGACTGCATCAGGGAGGTCGTTTATGAAGATATAGCTGTGGCAGACTATATTTGAGGGTGACCCGAAGGTTTCCATTTTTATTAACTGCTACACCAAGGTGTAAGAAAGCACCACCCAATTTCTAGAATTGCTCCACTTGCCCTTGATCCTCCCCTTATAATGCTGAGTGTGTAGCAAGGGGACATCAAGTCCCAATTTTAAAACCTTTGGTATGATTACTGAGGATTGAACCCTAATCTCCTAGCCCTTTTACAAACATTTACCATTATGCCATAGAAATGAAGATAAAATCCCACAAAAGAGGGAATAATTTAATATAATTTTATGAATTTTAAAATGCTAGAATTTAATTTATTGTACAGTTGTAATATTATGATAAACAGGAGACTTGAATACAATTAAAGAAAATCTTGTAACATTTTTTTACACTGACAGTGCCAGGAGTATATATAAAGTAAAGCTAGATTTTCCCCCCATTTCATTGACCGAAATAGCTTAAAAGCTACATCTTTAGTCATTCATTGTTGTCCTTGATTGATCTGTCAAAACAAAATTCATTTTCAATCAAATTCACTGTTCAGTTTGGATCAATATTTTAAATTTTGTCTTACTCAATTCATTTGGCAAAAGAAAAAGAAAAACAAAATAAAACAATCACGCTTCAATTGACATGTAGAGAAAAGATGGCAGAAATGCACATGGAAGAGGATACAGTGGCACAGCACTTGTTCAAATTCACCTTGAATTTAACTGTTTGACATATTTATTACATCACTTGGATGTCTATACCAAGATCCAGGGATCTTGATTGAACTGAAGGGGAGGGGGATGCTTTCTCAATCAAAATCAGCAGTGAAATAGTTTATTTATTGCGAACTATTGTCCTCATCTTTTAGTTGTTTCATGACATTTCAGCCAACTATTCCTCTGGCCTTCGTCAGAAGCTTGAAAGCTTCGTTAGTTGGCCGAAATGTCACGAAACATCTAAAAGATGGGGATAATAGTCCACAATAAATAAATGAATAAATAATACTCATCTCAAACATTCCAATTAAGTAAATAGTTTCTTGTAATGCCCACATAGACTTCTTTCTGGTGCAGGGAAAATACGTCCTCAGGTATATCATTAAGCTTATTAAAAAGATTGCAGACCAAAATATGATCACTGTATAATTATTGTGCTTAAGGGAGAAATGGTTGAAGCTTTTTGAGGCAGCTTTCATAGACCCTGCATCATTCAAAGAGGCAATCTTTAAACTCCCAGATGCTGTATATCACATTAGATATGGAGCAGAGGCAGGACATTATACTCTAAAAGTGGTCTGATGAAGGAGTGTTAAGACATTATGTTTAACAGAGTGCAGTCTCAATACTGAGTGTGAAGTAATTTCCAGTAACAAAGATGGCGGCCAAAGAATCAAATGTGGTTTGTGACATAGCCAACAGCGAACTGATTGAATCCAAAATTCAACAATTTTTATAGTAACTTTGGAACATTTTCATTGGTTGATTACCACAACCGGTGGTTATAAAAACGATTGTCAAAATCATTGGTGTCATACTTCCATTAGGAGTCAAAAACATTTTACACATCTCTTTTTTGATATAATGGAAAAATCCTTTCAGATTCAATATTGGTTTGACTTGAGAAAAGGAAAGAAAAAATAAATAAAAAGTAAAAATAAACAAATCAATGAACAAATAAAAATAAACCAATAATTTTTTTTTTTTTGAGAATTTGTCTTTATTCTCATTGGTCAAAAAGAATTATTAATATATTGGTATAATGTGTGCAAAAAGCCATTTTTTTTTTGTAAATCACATTGAGTTTTTTTTTTTTTTTTTATACATATAAAAATAAATACTTTTCAATATATATATATATATATATATATATATATATATATATATATATAAACATGCAAGTAGAATCCTATTCAAATATACATTTTTTTTTTTTTAAAACAAAAACTGGAAACATTATGTTAGGTATTAGTTGGTTAATTTGGTTAGTAAGATAGAAATGGTCGCAGTTTAACGTCGTGCCCGGGACAATTTACAATTTTTTTTTTTTTTTTTGTGTGATTTCGACTGTTCATGCTTCTCTTTTTGAGTTTCTTAGATTATTTCTCCCCATCGGGTTGATCGGATCTGCTAAGTCACAATGCACAAGTGAGAGAATTTTCGTGGCCTTTTTGTCTGGCGTTGTGCTTATATATTTTGTCATTTTCCCTGTGCACACACATCACAATTTGGGAGATCGCCTGATGGTATTATTTTCATGCCTTCGACTGCACTTGGTAATTTTTTAATATCAGCTGTATTGCAGTGTCCTAGAATTTTATGTCAGGTTTCCAAGTTGTGACAGGTAGTTTTTGAGGGAACCATACTTTTTAAATAATATAGTCGGCCATTTTCTTTAATGTCAAATACAGTTCCATTGGGGTATATCAATTTTGATTTGTTTTGGCCAAACTTTATATTCGCACCTTGTTTAATTGCAGTCTGCACGGAAAATATGTCTTGCTTAAATGTAGGTATTAAAAGAGCATTTTTTAGAATACAGTTACAGATATCGCCTTTATTATTTTTTAGGGATATTTTAGCATCGCTGTATATCACATTAGATATGGAGCAGAGGCAGGACATTAAGACTATCATTTATTTGACTACCATCAGCAAGTTCGACAAAAGGACTTTGTGGATTAAAGTTTGAATCAAAATTAATAAAATCAGATTCCTTGGTGATAACGTGTGCTGTAGCACCACAGTCTACAATGAGATTTTTACTATTTGTGGTATTGTCAAAGTTACATGTGAATAGAAATGTATGTTCTTCCTCAAAGTTCTCAATGTTTTTTACGGAGTTCATTTTAGAGCATTTATATTAACATTGGAAACTTTTGTGGTTGGGTCGTCCACAATTATAGCAGATAATTTTATTATTTTTCTTGGGAAAATTACTTTTGGGGAACACATTGCTGTGAGGTGCGTAATCAGGTGGTGTCTGTTTTCGAGAAGCATTTTTGAACTTCATAATATTGCTGGAGTTATTGTCCACGAGCATACGATTAGTCTCTTCATAACTGCGCAATGCCACTTTAAATTCACTGAAAATTATGGGTTTGTCTTTTTGCGTTATAATAGTTGTAAATGGTTTAAAATCAGCTGGGAGTCCCTTGAGGTTCATTGATATCAACAAGCTATCGCTTATTATTTCACCTGAGAGTTTTAAGGCATTGGCGGTTGTTTCTATCCTTATAACGTAGTCGGTAATCGTTTCATCCTTACATTTCAGAGACGTTAGTTCTGTATATAGTGATATAATTTTCAGTTTCCCTTTTGATAAATAATGTTCTCTTAATATGTTCAATGCTTTCTGTCTGTCATCCAAGGCGTCTCTTATAATCAGAGACAGACTTCTATCGTCTAAGCATTGAATCAGTTCTGCAAAAACAGTCACATTCTTTTTGAGAAATTCAGGGTCGTTAGGATTCTCTGTTGGAGATTGCATCATTTTGTGTAGTTTTTGAATCCTTAGATACCCCAGAAATTTTACCTGGCACAATTCGAATTTATATTCCGATCCGTCAAAGAAAAGATCATTGCTGGGCCCATAACCTGTTAAGTGTTGAAACATTATGTTGAACAGAGTGCAGTCTCAATACTGAGTGTGAAGTAATTTCCAGTAACAAAGATGGCAGCCAAAGAATCAAATGCGGTTCATGACATAGCCAACGGTGACCTGATTGAATCCAAAATTCAACAATTTTTATAGTAACTTTGGAATATTTTCATTGGTTGATTACCACAACTGGTGGTTATAAAAACGATTGTCGAAATCATTGGTGTCATATTCCCATGAGGAGTCAAAAACATTTTACAGAGAGAGAAAGAGGGAGAAATATTTCAGGAGTTTGCAGGAAAAAAAAAAAAAACTCATGAAAAAATAGAATACTCCTTGCATTCTTAGCAGACTGAATGCAATGTTTAGATGGCTTGGAACACAAACAAGATGCAAGATCTTTTGATCTCATTTACCTTAAACAGAACAGTGTTATCACTAAAAGTAAGAGCTGTCCTGAGGTTAAAAAGATTGTAGACCAAAATATGATCACTGTATAATCGTTGCACTTAAAAGAAACGGTTAAAGTTTTTTGAGGCAGCTTTCATAGGGCAGCTTTGATAGACCTTGCATCATTCAAACAGCCAGTCTTTAAACTCTCTCCAGAGTCTAAAGGCGAACTCACTACAATATGGTAGCATTACCAATATTAATGTCTCATTGAATGGATCATTTCCAGACACTAAAGGCTAGACTTGAGGTTGTCAATTTCGTTTCTACAATCAACACTTATTACGTTACTTTTCATAATTTAAGAGACATAATTTTTGCAACAAAAAATTTGCAAGCAAGAGGGACCATTTTTCCTAGATAAAAAAAAAAGTTCTCAAATGGGGAAAAAATAATGTACAACCTGTGCAAACAAGGATGCCATTTCCTTTGAATGACCGAAAGGATCAATCTGCCAAGCCACCTTCGGTCGTGCACATTCACCAAAAATTGAAGAGAGCACATCAAAACCCAAAGTATGTTGGTCTATAATGGCGCTGTAATGTGTGGTGGCCTCATCATTCATGCACCAGCCACCAAGAATGAACTCCAAACGACCTGAAAATAAAAAGATGGTACATTAGGTAAACATTACATTAGATAAATTATTTTAAGAATTCCATTTGGGAATGGTATTGAAAACAAAGAATGAGACTATTGCTCTCCCTCTCCCCCAACAAGTGTTGGTTGGTTGTTTGTTTAGTTGGGACCCTAACAGGTACTACCACTCTGGGTCAGAGTGGACCTGGGAGCAATGGCAATTAAAGGGTGGCTCCACACTCCCCAAGGCCCGCCCGACAAGTGTTGGGAAGTGAGAGAGAAACAAAGTATGACAAGAGACAAGAGGAAATAAGTTTATCAGTAAAAACAAATGGGTTTATCAGTAGAACAATGGAGAGGAAGTTGTTCACCGGGACAGACAAAGGAAGCTGAATGAGACTGTTAGTCAGGGTGTAGCAAACAAAAGCTTAGAGATACAAGGTATAACAAAGCCAGTGACATGTATGTATGCAAATGACTAAACCATGGTGTGAGCATGATGTCACATTAGGATCAGAGGAAGAAGGAAAAGTCATTAGGTACTTTACGTAAATACTACTCGAGGTAAATATTATACATCTTTTTGAGAATGCTGTGTTCTGTGTCTTAGACTATATATATATATATATATATATATATATATATATATATATATATATATATATATATAGTATCTATTTGGGAATAGCATTGAAAACAACCTTTTTATTTGTGTACTAGAGAGAATACTCACAAGGATTCATGAAAATTCGAAAGTTCCTGTTATTTAGTAACAATTTTACATGTAACTCTAGCAGGTACTTTTCTCACTTTGATGTTGATATAACCTATATTCAATATAACTTGAAAGCGTGATATGCAATATGTTCAAACTGTGTTTGCATGTACTCCTTATTTTAACAAAGATATAAATTTTACTGCTTCAAAGCTTGGTATGGAATCATTTTAAATTGTATTTGCATGTAATTTTCTTGACAGTGATATAACATGTATTGTAAATCATATTTTTACCCTTAGCAAAACAGTGGTGATTAGTATGAACTTTTTATTTCGGGCTGGGGTGTCACTGTTCTATCCTAAGGTGGGGGTTAAAACCTCCACAAAACACATTACCGGTACACAAAGGAAAAGGTACACTTAAGACTCTGGACACTAATAACCAGGACACTAATGATCGCTCACCATTGAAAAAAAAGTGTGATACTATTGCCCCCCCCTCCCACACACACAAGTGTTGGGAAGTGAGAGAGAAACAAAGTATGACAAGAGGAAATAAGTTTATTGGGAAAAACTAATGGGTTTATCAGCAGAATAATGGAGAGAAGTTATTCACAAGAATAGACAAGAAGTACCCTGGGTCCAGTGAAAGACACTCAAACATCTGAGAATGAGGCTAACAAAATCTGCTATTGCCAGACTACAAAACTGAACCAAGCATCATCGAATATAGAGAAGACTATATGATGCAGCATAAAAAATCTCACAGAATTCAATAATGATGCAAAGGACTGTAAAAACGTGGGAAACCGTTGTACGACTACATGCTTCAAAGATGCAAAATGATAATTCATTCCAATTGACACTTATTCTTGAGTGGCTTTTAGTCTTAATAAGTGGTGAAATGCCATTTGGAGGACCTGTTGACAGCAATAGCGAACAGAGATGGTTGGAGAGAACAAGTCATCAGAATTTGAAAATTCTTAACTTATTGAATGATGAATCCAATCAAAGATTAATCTAAATAAATTTATTCAAAACAATTTGGCACAAATATTTGTAATTAAATAAAATTACAATTAATACGTGCTATCTTTCATGTATCAGTTCATTTGTAATTTTATATTTCATTATTAATGATAAAAAAAAAATTAAGTTTTTGAAATCGTATTGTTTTGATAAACTATTTTAGGAAATGTGATGACACAATAATAAAACAATAAATGACCTTGTTCATTTGTGGTTTTACATTTCATTATCAATGATAAAAACGAATTTAAGTTTTTGAAATCGTATCGTTTCGATAAAGTATTTTAGGAAATGTGATGATACAATAAAGCTATAAATGACCTTGGACCACAAGCCAAATTTTATTTTTATCAATAATCAATTATTTGATATTGGTTTTGAATGTCATCACACACCTCAGCATTTACTAAAAAAAAAAAAAAAAAAAATTTTGTTTTGAACTATAAAAATGACCAATGAAAAATTAGATGTAAAAAAAAAAAAAAAAAAAGTTTTCATTATGCTTTAGGATAGTTATTCATTCATGTTTAAAAGAAAACATGGTTGTTTTGATTAATACACAAGTGAAATATGGCAGTTCAAAATAAAATAACAGGAAAACAATTTGATATACTTACCTATCAGGCAAAACTGTATACTCCAAAAATAGAATTTTAAAAAATAAATTTATTTTACTATTCGCAGTCACCAAACCATAAAGAACAAGACCAAATGGCGTCTTCATATCAGAAGAAAGGAGATAATCTATGATGTGCAAGCTTAAAGATGCATAATGAAAAGCTAGAAATGATTTTTATTCATTACTAAAATTCTAATTGCTAATTTTCCGTAATTTTTGGTGAAGATATCTACTTTTTCTTGAAACAAATAAATCAAATCGTTTCCCTTGTAACTGCCATATTTCACTTATGTTTTAATTGAAACAACTACCAAAAAATCAATTTTCAATTGCTTTTAATATTTAGTCCTGCTCAATATTTTTCTTCATAATTAGTCATAGGTACAGGAAGTCAGAGTTTCCATTCTTTAATCTATACTGCCACACTGGTGTTACCACTGTTGAACAAAGAATGAGTCCATTAGACATTTATGTGCAATGTGACGTATGGAAGTGTCATTGGTCAGTGAAGGTTGACAATGTGTTGCAGGGAAAGAAATGATGAGAATGATACAATGGATATGTAATGCAAGTCTTAAAGAAAAACTTAAATCTGATAAACTCAGAGAGAAATGAAATCTGGATAGTATAATAATATATAGTATGATAATTCGTTCCTATTAATATTTATTCTTGAGTGGCCTTTAATCTTGATAAATGGTGAAATGCCATCTGGAAGACATGTTGACAACAATAGTTGACAAAGATGGTTGAAGGGAACAAGTCAAGAGAATCTGATAATTCTTGACTTTATTGAATGATGAATATAAATCCAATCAAATTTTTTCAAAACAATTTGTACCAAATAACCTTGTTGCAAAAAAATTAAAATTACAATTAATACGTGCTATCTTTCATACTTCATTATTAATGATAAAAAAATTTAAGTTTTTGAAACGGTACCATTTTAATAAACTTGCAATGTCGTAATATTCAAACAATAAATGACCTTGGACCACACACCTAATTTTATTGATAATCGATTAGTTCATATTGGTTTTGAATGTCCTAATGCATGTCAGCATTTACTAAAAATAGTATGAACTACAGAACTGACAGAAAAAGAGAGACAGAGAGAGAGAGAGTGGAGGCAGGATCAATTTGCAATGCATATTTAATACAAAATCAACCCCGACTTGATCTAGGGACATTCACAATGACTTTATGAAAACACAAATATATTAGAAATAAAGAAATACATTAGGTTTTATATCTTATTGATCAGCTGTAAATTCAATTTAAACACAGACCTAATTTTAAACTCTCAGCACTTGAATGATCAGATGATGTTCATTGTTCTAACAGATAAACATTCATTCATCCAATAGTACTGAATTTTGTTTTTTATAGAAATAGCTCCAAACAAGGCATTAAGCTAATTGATGTAAGGAGCTTAAAAAAACAAAACAAAAAAACTTCACGGTTAAAAGATAGCCAATGAGAAAGGTTATATGGATAGCTTTCAACTCTAAACAGGATTCTTCCCCCTTTGTCAGCAACATCACTCAATCGAGTGAAAGCTAAAGGTGAAAATAAACTAAACCAAGAGTTTTATTTAAAAAAAGTACCAAAGTAATGATGTTTATGTTAGGTGATCCCACTACTGAGGCAGCTATAAATCCTGCACAAATCTCATTTTTCATTTTTTGATATTTCAAGCTAATTAAATGATTTTTTTTTAAGCCGGACCAGTACTAAACAGGTGACCATTTGGGAAAGCTAGGCATAGTATGTTTTGCGCAGTCGTAGAAATTTCTAGGTTGCTATTTGGGGGCGTGTTTAACTCACAGAAGGAGATACCCCCCCCCTCTCGAATCAAGACAGAAAGTAACAGGAAACTACCGTCTTTACTCGTATTCCTGAGATTACCAAAGCTCTACAATTTGGAGAGCTGTAGTCACCAACACTGGTAAGACCATAACATTGCTGCATGCACGCAAATGATTTTTGGAACATAACTGCTAGGCATAAGAGGTTCAAAAATGTAGGCCATAGTTTTAGTTTTATGTGAAAGAGATAAAAAGGTGAAGGTTCTTTGTGAAAATTCAGATACCTCCGATTTCTATGAAATCTCATTAAGTATTAGACATTTAATAAAGCGTCCTAAAATTTTAGTTTCTTTGAACTATTTTAAAGGATTCTATTCGAATTAATTTTACCCATCCTGGAGCGGGTATTTTTCTAGTCCAACATAAAAAAAAAAACAGAAATTAATAGAAAGCCATCTTACCTTCATCAACCAGTCTTTGTACAACGTGCTTCATAGAATCGGTTTGTTCATGCCACCACCGCCAAAAGAAGGCTATTTCCACGTAAATAAATCGTCTGTTTGGATCTTCCAATAATTCCTTGATGACCGAATCCAAAATGTATTGTACACCAGCATTTTGAATACGTTTTTTTGCTAAAAAAAAAAAATTATTTAAGTTATTCTTAAGGGTTGTGGTAGACATCAGCTGGAAGAAACATTCAATAAAAAAATTTTTTTTCTCTTTTTCACTCCAAAGACACTGTCACCTAAGGAAGCCATTATTTGAAACCATGTTTAACAGGGGACTAGCAAGTTGAGCAGCAATGTCTGTTCACATTACATTTAAACTTCTGTTAGTACAGTCAGGGAAGCAGGAAACAGAGAGGGGATTCCAAAGTCTAGCAGTCTGAGAAGAAAATTTTAATGCAGAAGCCTTTCTGGCATCTAGAGACTGGAGTGAAGGGGTGGGATTTTGCTGCTTGTCAGGTTAGTTGATAGTGCTTGGTTGATATTGTGAGATCTTTCTCCTATTTCAGTTTCGCTAAGAGAGAGAAGGCTTCAACTGGATGACTTGTGAGTGACACTATGAAATCCATTACATGACAAAAGATTAGTTGAAAGACCATATCACATCTACATTGGTCAACTTGTAGAAGATAAAAGATGACGCCATCATTTGAAGAACCTGTCGACAGCAATGTCTGACAGAGATGGTTGAAAAGAATAAGTTAGAAAAATCCAAGAAAATTCCTGACCTTGATAATCTAATATAAAAGCAAAAATGTGTGTGCGTGCTTTTTTTTTTAATATCCGGCAAAGGGGGGGGGGGGGGCTCGGAGGGAGTACTATTTCTTAAAACTTTTTATATACTCCCTAGATTATAATATCTACGATTTGCGAACAGACGTTGTGTATCTTTTATTTGAGTGACTTATTTTATAAAATTCCCGCTATTCTGTCTTCTCGCGTGTTTGTTTGGCTTTATAGTATAAATAAAGTGAAACTAATTGAAACAAAGTCAGTTCCTTGGATTTCCCGCTAGGGACGTCCAGAAAACAATGAGCTTTGATTAATGTAGAGAAAACCTGTCATATTAGACAATTGCTATTCATTTGGACACTCCCCATTTTATGGGGAGCTATGCAGAAAGCTTCAACTTAAGCTTAACTGGCTTGCAGCCAAAGTTAAGTGTGTGATGTTTATGCACTTGTGTCAACTCATTCACTTAACTTTTTAATCGTTTAATTTCACTTCCTCTGCCCTCTTAGCATTGCGGTAAGATATCATGTTTTCTTTCACTTTCTTTTCCCCCTTCGCTTCAAGGTTTGAGTTTACCTGCCTACTTACACTTTTTTTTATTTTTAACACCCGGGCAACGCCGGCCACCTCCGCTAGTCTAGTATATAAATCTCACCTATGTTTATAGGTCTGCCTAAAACTTTTCTCAGTGGCATCGGACCGGGTCAAAGCTGGTACCATCTGAAAGGGTGATGTCTCTGTCAAATAATGTGAGAATTAGAAAAAACAGTCAATAATTTCCTATAGATATTGACATTTGCAATGAGGGAGGGTAGCAAAAAAATCGTTCCTTCATGACAATTTAGCCAAACATGCATGTGCGAAAAACGTTCTTTCTTGAATTGGTTTAAATAGAAAAAAAAACAATGTTAATTCGCTGAGTCCATTGTAGAGCAGTGGTTATAGTGGCAGCATCGTTATCTTAAAGTTGCATGTTCACGGCGATATAAAGAACTTTTTTTCTATTTTTAAAGTTTTAACGTTGAAACAGGATTATTTATACCATTTTTTTTTTTCGTTAGCTTATTCTTTATTTTCCTTTTTTTTATTGTTTTGATCCCTCCCCCCCCGTCCACACCTCACCACACTGGGTACCCCCGCTAGTATATATGCATAAAAATGACAAAGTCTTTATTTCAAATTTCATGATGTTGACCATTTTACAATTTATTCCTTTAATTCCGTTGACACTTACAATTCTTGACAGTATCTGTAGCACAAAATTATTCATTTAATCAATGAATCTATTTTGCCCTTAACTCCTTAGAAGAACTCTGAAATGTCCGAGACTTACTTTAAAAGGACCACAAACCTAACTTTGAAAATAACCCTACAATTAGATTGATCTCTCCTTGTATTTCAGACCTAGGTAACATTAGTAAAAAGATTTTAGAATATTGCCAATAAATAAATCTAAAGTAATTCTTAATCCATGGTCCTCATCAGATAAATTTTTAAGTTGGTTAAATACATTACCTAAATGTAAGAATAGTAAGTTTATAATGTTCGCCATTGATTCATATTACCCATTAATTACTCAGAAATTGTTAGAAATGGTATTAGAATTTGCGAAATCTGAAAGTAATATTACAAAATTAGAAATTGACATAGTAAAATTATCCAGAAGAACCTTAATTAAATACAATACTAAATACTGGACTAGGAAAAACAGAAAATTAAACTTTGATACCCCAGACTCTGCACAGGTTACCGACTTGGGTGGTCTCTACATTCTTAATAAGTTAGCTATAAAGGAACCAATTATAAGGGGTGGAGTGGAGTTTGTATAGAGACGATGCACAATTTATCAACTCTGGAAGTAGAAATTTAGAAAGATATACTCAAATGCTATATAATTTCTTTAAAGACATTGACTTTAAAATAACTATAGATAAAAATCATAAAATAGTAAATTTTTTAGAATTAACAACACGTATGAACCATACCATAAAACTAATCAAACTTGATATTATATTGACTATAAATCAAATAATCCAATCTCAAAAAAAATCAATTATACCTAGCATGACAAAAAGAATATCCAGATTATCCCGTAATGAGCATATTCAATAGCAAGAAAGAATATTATAATGAAACATCAGGATATAGAGGTGACATAAAATATATTAAAAATGAAAATAAGATATTAATGGAAAGTAAAGAATCAAGACTGAAACCACCGCATGTTATTTCATACAGTATGGCAATACTAAGTGTAAAAATAGTATAAAAAACCAAATTTGTAAAAATTTTGTAGAAAACAATTTAAGAACTCAAAATAATAACGGTAATATAAATAAAAAGAAAAATAGACATAGAAATTGCATTTGGTTTAATTCGCCTTGTAGTGCACACATAAAAAATAACTTGCCAAAGGAATTTTTTCAAATTATTGAAAAAATAATTTTCCAAAAGGAACTAATCTAAGTAAAATCATAAACCAAAATAATGTTAAATTATCTTTTTCAACTACCACTTAGTGAAAACTATAAGTTCGAATAGTGCAAAAATAGACAAAGAGACTAATGAAGGGGTGTTTCTTAACTAATCCAAAAATTGAAAGGAATTCACTTTTCAACTGATATCTTTTATGCAATAAAGGAGGCGCAATTTTCCCCTCTAGACCAAAATACTGTAGGTTTACACCAACAGATGGCACATACAAATTTATTATGTTTACGCTATTGGCCATTACCTTATTTAACTAAAGAAGAACATTTTAGACGCATTATTCCGTAATAGTAAAACATTACATTTATTCCTAGGAGTCCCATCTTCATCATAACCTACAGAGGGAGTAGCTTTTATCCTCTATTCGATAAGACCTCTTACAACCCGGTTCTACACTGCATGCATTTATACTTTTTTCTCCTTTCCTGGATCTACTCTGTCATTAACCGACTTGTGAATTCATACACATTGCTTACTATCAATGCTTTAACCCTACACAAATAATGATTTCTCTCTCTTCCCATCCCTTGAAATCTCATTGGTTGAGATCTACATATTCAGTCATTCCAGAATGAAAGGAACATCATTCAAAAACGAACATTCCAGAGATTACAACAAACATGGCTTGCCTGTGTAGAATCATTACATGTTAAATACCCTGATTACAAACTTAAAAAAAAATAAATAAATAATTCGCACTTCATTTAAACTAATACAAGTATCATTTTCGTTGATATCTAACATCACTAGGAAACAAATTAGTTGGTTTATTGATTATTTGCCATATTATTTTACCAAATAGAAATTGGATATTCATATTTTTCTTTTTTTATTTTTTCAGTAATAAAATTACTGTGACACATTATTATTAATTATATTTTATTTTAGTAATGAAGATGATGAGACAGTAATTTGTTTTTTACTAAACAGTTATTACGGACGCTTTAGAAAAACATTTTGTCTACCAGTTTGTTTACCAGTTGCCGATTAGATTTTTTAGTTTACAAGTTTGTTTATATTATAAATGCTTCACAAACTTTAAGTGGGCTTCAATCTAGAGCTCCCCCCTCACCAAACTTTCACAAGAAACACTTGTCTAGCTGAATACACTATCAATAATTTCCCCCCACTCTTTATCTGTGCCTAAACCTAAACGTAGATTCCATGAACAAAGCTTCTTTCTTAGAACTGCACACCTGTGGAATTGTCTTCCATTTTCCTGCTTTCCAGCTGACTACAATATGGTTGTCTTCAAGTCTAATGTAAACAAATTCTTGATGAGCCGTTCCAGTTAAGTTAATAAATTTACCGAATTTCCATTACTAACGATTACTATATTGTACAATCGACTACTGTACACTCTTGACCCTTATCCTCGGGTGGTATCTAGGCCTTGATAAGTGGTTATTCCTATGTAAAAAAAAGGGAGGGGGAATTAATTCACGCTATTATTTCACATGTTCAGATGTGGTCAATCACTTTAAATTAACCTTTTACTTTAGTAATAAGGATACTGCAATAGTATTTTGTTTTTTTTGTTTTTTTTTCGGACATTACTGCAGACACGTTATTTAACAAAAAAAAAAGGTAAATATGAAGATTCTTTCCACCTTCGACTAATCCCTTAAAATTAACCCTTTTATAGGTTTTCGGAGGTGATGAAAACAAAAACTATGTTTAAAATTTCGGTAAACAAGTAGTTTTAAATATCTGAAGAAATGTTAATTTCAAAAAAGGTTTTCGGTGGGGTGGGGGGGCTGAAAACGAAAATAACATTTAAAATTCCGGCAAACAAGTACTTTCAAAAATATTAAAAAATGGTGGTTTCAAACAGTAGGGGATCACTTTTATATAATAATTTAACATACAATGAGCACAAACTTTATGTGGGGGTCAGTGTACAATGAACACAATTTCACATAAACTGCGCACCCACCTTTGGAGGGGGGGGGGGCTCCAGGCATTAATAATCGATTTGATGTGTACCTACCACAAACAAAAAAAGGGGATGCCCATCTTACGTTACATTGTGTTCAGGGTACATTTTATATTTATGCTTAAATGCATTTTATTTTCCTTGTGTGGATTGATAGTTTCTACTTATGATGAGTTAAGAGCAAAATAGATTCATTGATTGATATAATTAAATGAATGATTTTGTGCTACGATTCAGTTATTGTCAAGAACTGTAAGCGTCAACAGAATTAAAGGAATAAATTGTAAGATGGTCAAAATCATGAAATTTGGAATATAGACTTTTGTCATTTATTTTGTTATATGCTCTGTAATCACATTGAGCTTCTTAAATTAATAAAAATCAATTATTTCGGGTTAGTTATCAACCCAGTCTTGGAATTAAATGATTTAGGAAAATGAAAATTAACTAAGTAAAAGTGAAAAATTATTCCTGATGAAAACAGAATATATAAAAATCTTTATAAATGTAGTAATTCTTTTTTTTTTTTTTGATTCAATATTTTTCACCATTTGCTTCATAATTGGATACATTTTGTTCATCAAAAACCAAAATAAAAATTTAAGCAAAAACTTGAATTCACTGCATCTTGAAAAACATAGCAATCCTCTTAAAAATCAACATGTTATAAATATATGGCACATATAAATTACTAGCCTGGGTACCCGGTCTTGCCCGGATGTTTGGAGGTGTGTGTTGAGAGAAAAAAAAAAAAAGTGGTAGTAGGCAGGCAGGCTCAAACTCGCACTGTGAAGTAGGAAAAGAATGTGGAAAAAAAAAATGTGTCTTTGCTGTTGCGCTCATAGCCAAACCGGAAGTGATGAATGTTTAAATTAAGGTCAGTCAATCAACAAGAGGGGATAACTTTCGAAAATATCAAGAAAAAAAAAAAAAAAAGCGACCGCTCCCTGCAGAAAAGTGCCCAGTTGAGGGTGAAGGAATTAATGTTTTTAGCTAATTTTTCGATATTTGTTGCCCAAAGGGTAGAGCTTTAAAGTGATATGCATCTCGTGAGAATCCATCGCTTCTGTCGAATATTTTAGGCAGATATACAAACATACATACATTTAAACAGACAGGTGAGATTTATATTACAGATTACATGTGAAAGAATCATACCAACAAACAAAAGATTTCATCGCTACTTCATGCTACTAAATAATAATTTTGAGGTATCTATAAATACCATAGTACCTTTAACATACATGCATGTGTCAGTTTCCAGATTATAAATTATTTGATCAGGAGATCCTATTTATTAAAAAAGGACGATAGAAGGTGATAACATACTACGAACATTAAATTAGTATATAGATACGCTAATTTAATGTTCGTAATATGTCATCTTCTATACTCCTTTTTAATAAATAGGATCTCCTGATCACTGAAGACACAATATAAAAAAATAAAATTTAAAAAAAAAAAAAGAAAATGATGTCGCTTGGCGATGAGCACAAGAGACATTTTGCCATTAAAATATGCTTTTTGTTATTTTAAAATATTTTTAAAACTATCTGATGAATTTGCATAATTTTTAGAGGAGCATCTTTTTCAAATGTAATACGTAAGTACATAATTAAAGTTTATGTGCTATTAATATTGAAGAGAAATCGGATAAGCATCTAAAAAAAATGCAAACTGCATGATGTTCTTATTTCCATAATTCTTCCCACATCATGTGCCATAAAAGACAAAACAATAACTTACCACCATAATAATATTGGTCCACTGTTTTCAGCCAACCAACATCATCGTGAGTGTGAGCCACCAAATGTACATTAACCATTTCAGCTTTGCCCAGGTTACAATTCTGAAATCAAAGAAAACCATTGAATATTTTAATACTTAACAGTATCCAAATCAGAGTTTTAGCACTTACGCCCAATAGCACAACTAATTGCTGCTGATGATTTTATATTGCTCTCAGCATTCAGTCAATATCTGCCCTTCATTTCAAACAACCTCCAATTTCTGCCAGAAGTTGAGAAATCTTAGCTTTATCTGAAATATTTCTTGCAGTATTATCTTAAAAATAAAAATAAATAAAAATAAGATGGATGGATTTAGTCCCCAATTTTCAACCTTAAAGATTATACAGAATCAGAATATGAACCTAAAAACATATTTTGCCAAAAACAATTCTGAATTTGAGGGAGTGGGCAAATAATTGATAATGATATACAATAGAACACCGGGATACGGTGGCTCTAGGATATGTTTTTTTTTTTTCAGGTTACGATGTGGAATACAATGTTTTTCCAGACCCTGGTTATAGTATTTGCCCTGCCTTACAGTGTTATTTATAATGTTATTTGATTATATACATGCATATTATATACTGTACTGTATTTTGTTACTAATTTTTAATGCCATATCCTGGAGCTTTACCTTATTTACTTTTCATTGTCATTTTGGTGCACCATAAGTAAACGATGACAGAGGAGAAGGAGGAGTCAAGAGTTCCCAAATGCTGATGAACAGCAATAGAAAAGCATCTGCAAAGCAGCTAACGTACCTAGTCATGCTAGTGGATATATGCTGGCTAAGTGGTTAATGACACAGACTGAAAAATTTGGACATGTCAAATTCAAATTCAATTTGTTCCACAGAAACTCTTTCATCAAACCCACACTTGACCTTGTGTCTAACATCTTGGATAGGAGATAAAATAGTTAAACTCGTTCAAAAACAATTTTAGTATATGAACGCAGTGTTTGTCAAGTGGTTATGTATGCAAATCTCAGTATTATCCATTATTAAACTAAGGCCAGGTTAATCGGCATTTGTTTCCAAGACTTTCCCCATAAACATGATAAAATTGTCGCCATAGAAAAGACGTCAAGATTCCATTTCCGTTTGATGAAAATTTTTGTTTTTTTGTTGCAGTTCATTTAATAGTTAACCAGAGTGATAGGAGCCTTCTATCATATCTGAAAGTTACAATGTTCAACGAGCAAGATCGGAGATGAGCCGCTGTACAACTTGTGCTCTCTACCAGTCCAACAGGACCATTGCCAGCACCCTCAAAACGCAAATCCAGATGGTTCAACACTTAAGGACACAGTTCAATGAAGTTTCCGCCCACGATTATGGTCTTTAGTGTGATTTCAAGAGAGGGACACATCATGCCACCTCACCTCTTTGAAGTCGGTTTTAAAATCAATACCAAAGTGTACCTGGATGTGCTGAAGAATGTTATGATCCCCTGGTGCAATCAGGTGGCCACTGACAGACCCCGGGTGTGGCCCACAAGTTGAAAGAAACCCATGCTTGGCTTCAGAAGGAGTACTACAACATTGTACCCTTCTCTCACCCAACCTGAACTTGCTGAACTACTTCGTTTGGTCATACGTCGAGAACATCACCAACATGACCTCCCACAACATTAAAGTCAGCCTGATTGCTGCCATATGCTGAGTATTTGCCAAATTCCTGCCGACGCTTGTGGCAAAGGCATGCTCCCAGTTCCAGACCCATATAGACACAGTGACTGAGGCTGAACGTGGGTATATTGAATAGATTACATACATCTACTACATAATCAAGTTATCTGAATTGATTTTTTTCAATAAAAGTTTTAAAATAAAGTTGTAGTGTTGTTTTCTTTAAGGCGACAAATTTATCGTTCCATCCTGTATTTTATAATAAAAATTCATGTTAAAATATTCCTTAGTTTAAGGATGTAGTTATTTTTTTAAAATGACATTTTAATTGTTCTGATGAGACACAATTTACTCCATCTCTTACAAAGTTTCTGTCTATCACTCTTACCCTCTTACTGGTTTGACATCCTCTTATTTTATGCGATGCCTATGACTAACCTCTGTCACAAACTGTTCAGCAAGTGAGGATTAAAAGAAACACTTAAAATTGGAATAGCCCATTTACTAACAAAATTATTACGCATTTGCAGTTTTTACTAAAAAGGAAACGTTTGGAAAGATGAATTGATTAGTTATTTTTGTAAAAAATTATTTAAAATGTAAAAGATATTTTCATACTTCAGCAGTTTACAATCCGTGCTAAAATAACGTTACTATGTACAAACTCATTCTTAATATTGTGTAGGGGGATTTAACTATTCTGTATTTTTACATAACAATTTAATAAGCAAAATATATTGCAAAAATTGAATTTAACTTGAAAATCCAAATTGAAAATAGCATGATCCATAAACTGCAGAAATTTTCTTTTTCTAGGAAATAAAAATCAAATCATCTATTTGTTAAAAATTAAAAAATAAAAATTAGTACAAAACTTTTCCTGATTTATTTTCCTTACCTAAACTACACAGGTGACTATTTTTCCGCCATCATTGTTTGGCTCTGTAAAACTTATTGTTTCAAATCTTAAACTTCTAGTTTGCCAACTTTTCATAATAAATTGGACATAAATATTGGTTGGTAAGTATAATAGTGTGTGTGTGTGTGTATTTGTTCAGATTGAGAAGATGTGATAATATCAATAGGATTGTTCTAGACAAAGGCAATAATATCAAGTAAAACCCTGCTTATAATAGGGTGCTAATAGCGCAATGAGGTCTGAAATTCGAGCCTCGTTTTTACTTTGGGAACGTTAGGTCATTTGGTACCCTGCCAACCGTGTCACAGTAAATAACTCTTAAGTTTTGATTGCTGTGGCTTTTCAAAAACTTCCCCATCCCTATTAAGTTTAAAACTTACAAACCACTCCCAATTTTTTCCTGCTATTTTATTTTTTATTTATGACTTTCTGGGCGATTTTTGGGACTCCAAAGGAGAGACATCATGGCGCTATCTTTGTATACACCCCCTCCCCGCCCCGCTTAAAAAAAGTTTGAGCAATTATTATAGACAACAAACTGAAAGTGGTAAAGAAACGAATAAATAACAAATATTACCAAAGGTAAGATAAGTTACATTCTACCTAGTTAGATTTATGAAACTGTTTTTTTCAAATAGTATTTAAGTTAAATGCAATTTTTATGATGCATGTGTTTATTAAATTGCTAGGTGAAAGTACAGAATAGCTACAAAACACCTGTAATGTTATGACCCTTTAGGCTGTGATCATAGCGTAGTATCTGTTAACTGTGGCAAGCGGGAGCAATGATCAAAACATTATTATTGTTATTGTATTCTTATTAATTGATTTGAGCAACGGATGCTCGCTGGATCAGTTATTATGATTAGAAGAATAAACAATTAAATTGAGGAAGAAATGATTGACGTGTAAATCGCAAAAGGAATGCGAAAATAGAAAATAGATGTAAACATTCTTTTGGATTTGGATAAACAAATAACTAGTTGTGGATTACATTGGTATGAGACACGTAATTAGGTGACATAAGAGAACACGTGATGTAGTTAGTTTTGGATAGATTCAGGGAGTTGAGGATTGACCACCAGAGCAGACAGACGTCTAGACAAGGGTGGATAGACAGCTAGGAGCGGGCTGTATGAACAGAAAATGTAGACTAACTGCAGATCCTGTGAAAACCAATTGAGACAACTGTAATAACTTTATATTACAAAATATATAAAGAGTTGCTTTATGGTTTCACAAATAAGAACAGTTGTCTCAATTATATGGTGCTGATCGCTTCATGGTTGTCACGGAGCAGTGGGAAGATACAGAAAAAATCTTCAAGGAAATCTTACATTTGAACTGTAAAAATATTCCGTGTGATAAGTCTGATACAACATGACTCGGTTTACACGTCAATATCATGTCCCCTGGCTAAACAACATACATACGATTTATACGTTTATTATCTGTCTGTTAAAAGAACAATATCTTACATCCACTAGATAACACATGACACGTTTTAATATATCATCTCCTCCAATATAAACCAATATACAACACACCCTCTGTATATTTTATATTCCACTCTGTATATTTTATAATTAAAATTCATGTTAAAATATTCCTTAGTTTAAGGATGTAGTTATTTTTTTTTAAATAACATTTTAATTGTTCTGATGAGACACAATTTACTCCATCTCTTACAAAGTTTCTGTCTATCACTCTTACCCTCTTACTGGTTTGACACCCTCTTATTTTATGCGATGCCTATGACTAACTTCTGTCACAAACTGTTCAGCAAGTGAGGATTAAAAGAAACACTTAAAATTGGAATAGCCCATTTACTAACAAAATTATTACGCATTTGCAGTTTTTACTAAAAGGAAACGTTTGGAAAGATGAATTGATTAGTTATTTTTGTAAAAAATTATTTCAAATATAAAAGATATTTTCATACTTCAGCAGTTTACAATCCGTGCTAAAATAACGTTACTATGTACAAACTCATTCTTAATATTGTGTAGGGGGATCTAACTATTCTGTATTTTTACATAACAATTTAATAAGCAAAATATATTGCAAAAATTGAATTTAACTTGAAAATCCAAATTGAAAATAGCATGATCCATAAACTGCAGAAATTTTCTTTTTCTAGGAAATAAAAATCAAATCATCTATTTGTTAAAAATTAAAAAATAAAAATTAGTACAAAACTTTTCCTGGTTTATTTTCCTTACCTAAACTACACAGGTGACTATTTTTCAGCCATCATTGTTTGGCTCTGTAAAACTTATTGTTTCAAATCTTAAACTTCTAGTTTGCCAACTTTTCATAATAAATTGGACATTAATATTGGTTGGTAAGTATAATAGTGTGTGTGTGTGTGTGTGTGTGTGTGTATTTGTTCAGATTGAGAAGATGTGATAATATCAATAGGATTGTTCTAGACAAAGGCAATAATATCAAGTAAAACCCTGCTTATAACTAAGGGTGCTAATAGCGCAATGAGGTCTGAAATTCGAGCCTCGTTTTTACTTTGGTAACGTTAGGTCATTTGGTACCCTGCCAACAGTGTCACAGTAAATAACTCTTAAGTTTTGATCGCTGTGGTTTTTCAAAAACTTCCCCATCCCTATTAAGTTTAAAAATTACAAACCACTCCCAATTTTTTCCTGCTATTTTATTTTTTATTTATGACTTTCTGGGCGATTTTTGGGACTCCAAAGGAGAGACATCATGGCACTATCTTTGTATACACCCCCTCCCCGCCCCGCTTAAAAAAAGTTTGAGCAATTATTATAGACAACAAACTGAAAGTGGTAAAGAAACGAATAAATAACAAATATTACCAAAGGTAAGATAAGTTACATTCTACCTAGTTAGATTTATGAAACTGTTTTTTTCAAATAGTATTTAAGTTAAATGCAATTTTTATGATGCATGTGTTTATTAAATTGCTAGGTGAAAGTACAGAATAGCTACAAAACACCTGTAATGTTATGACCTCTTTAGGCTGTGATCATAGCGTAGTATCTGTTAACTGTGGCAAGCGGGAGCAATGATCAAAACATTATTATTGTTATTGTATTCTTATTAATTGATTTGAGCAACGGATGCTCGCTGGATCAGTTATTATGATTAGAAGAATAAACAATTAAATTGACGAAGAAATGATTGACGTGTAAGTCGCAAAAGGAATGCGAAAATAGAAAATAGATGTAAACATTCTTTTGGATTTGGATAAACAAATAACTAGTTGTGGATTACATTGGTATGAGACACGTAATTAGGTGACGTAAGAGAACACGTGATGTAGTTAGTTTTGGAGAGATTCAGGGAGTTGAGGATTGACCACCAGAGCAGACAGACGTCTAGACAAGAGTGGACAGACAGCTAGGAGTGGGCTGTATGAACAGAAAATGTAGACTAACTGCAGATCCTGTGAAAACCAACTGAGACAACTGTAATAACTTTATATTACAAAAAATATAAAGAGTTGCTTTATGGTTTCACAAATAAGAACAGTTGTCTCAATTATATGGTGCTGATCGCTTCATGGTTGTCACGGAGCAGTGGGAAGATACAGAAAAAATCTTCAAGGAAAAAAGGTATGAAGCATATATTATTCTTCTTACATATGAACTGTAAAAATATCCCGTGTGATAAGTCTGATACAACATGACTCGGTTTACACGTCAATATCATGTCCCCTGGCTAAACAACATACATACGATTTATACGTTTATTATCTGTCTGTTAAAAGAACAATATCTTACATCCACTAGATAACACATGACACGTTTTAATATATCATCTCCTCCAATATAAACCAATATACAACACACCCTCCCCATATTAAGAATGGGTTTTTAATTAATATTATTTCAGCACGGTAACACTGTCATATTAGCAGTGTTACTTTGTGTAAAATCTTAGAAATTTTTCATTCTTCTACTATGGAAAATGATATTGCTGGTATTGAAGTCATGAAGACTGACGATTTCTCATTGGGAATCAGTTTTGCCCAGTGCCTTGCATTCTATTTGTTCATTATTATGTATTGCCACATCTCATGAGCAAATATTCTAGTATAATCGGAAATTAACATCTGGTAATTCTCAGTTGGCTTTTGAATCCAAGTTCGATCCTGATAAAACGTAACGTATGGTCATTTAAGTATGAACCCTTTATCAACGAAGTTGAACTGCTAGAATGCAACCCTCAATATGCCAATGTTGGACTTCCAACTGGAAGGGAGGAAACAGTATCGCTGCATCAACTTGCCTCAAAACCACAAAATATAGAACCTAATACTAATAACTTATCTCACTGAAGACTCCATCTCAACAACCAGATGCCGCATTTGAATTGGGTATATCTGAAGAACCTTGTGAAACCTCACAGGCTGATACAACAGTTGATAAGAACCTATCAGAACTCATCCTTAGATAACAACGTGCTCATCCCTATCATCTAAGAAACAGAGGTGCTTGAACTTGAACCTTTGTATATCATTTCATAACCCCTCCCTGAACTCTTTCCACTCTGGGTGAAAATCATATTAGCATTGTTACTTTGCATAAAATCTTAGCAATTTTTCATTCTTCTATTTCAGCATGCATACCTGTGATTCTAAATAAATAAAGCCTTATTAACTCATTTTCATTCATCTTCTGCGTTTCGAATCATTACATGCGCATGTAAAGTTGTTTAGTTTTTATTTATTTTAAGGTGTTTTTCAAAGTTCGAAACACAAGTAATGCAGAGTTGTTAACTTAGAACAAGATGGCGGAAATTCTTCTGAGTTTCGAGTGCACAGAATGCAGACTTAAAAGCAATCAAGAAACTAATTTAGGTAGAAGAGTAACTTATCTTGCCTTTCATAACGTTTTGTTATTCTACATTTGTCTTTTATTACTTTCGGTCTGGTGTGTATACTAATAAATGCTTAAAAAAATAAAAAACATTGAGCATTTATTACTATAGACAATAAAATGAAAAAGTGAAATATACATGTTCATTCAAATGGCTAATTTTATGCCGTGACACCGAAACTTTTCCGAAAGTGAAAATTAGATTCAAATTTCAGACCCCATTGTGATATTCGCACCAAAATAAGCTGAGACTTCATAAAAAAGAAAAAAAAAAATTTTTTTTTTTTAATAAAAATTAGGACGTCAGACATGTAACAAAGTGGCAGTTGCTAATTTCACAAACTTATACTGGAAGACTTAGTAAGACATGAGGTGTTTAAGAATGATTCAACCAAACATTCAATAATTAAGCTATGTACTTAAAATAAGCAATTGACTCTTAACTTTGCAGCTCATTGTACAATCAAGTGTGATCATATGAATAAATCCTTCATTTTCTAAAAGATCCAAAGTTGAATTACTGAACTGGCAAAGGTTTAGTATAGTTAAAAAGGAAAAACCAAAAGCAAAAACAGGCGACGTGGGTAGGTGAAGAAACAAATATATAACAAATAACTGTTACCAAATGCTAGAAATTTTAATATTCTATTAACTTGCATAGTTTTTCACTTGAAAACTTTGTGAGTTCAATTATTTCAAAATTTGTGTCATTATTTTCACTTAACAGAATTCATCAATCAAAATGGCGACCACTTTTTTTTTTTTCTTTAAATGGTCACTTATTTACCCGCATCTTGGTCCATATGTCCCATTAATTCTAGTAGAATGAAATGAGAAATTTGCTCTAAATTTTTAAGTCCTGGGATAATGTGGGGTTTCTTTATTTATATTAGGTTGGTGCAAAAATAATGTTTTTTGACATTTAATTTCAAAAGATAAGACCTTTCATAATAAACATTATTCATCGAAATAAGAACCATTAGAATCGACATATTTTTGCCAATGAGAAACAAGTTTATTTATCCCATTAGCAAATAAATTCCGAGTTCTGGAAGTGAAGACCGATTCGACATCAGCTCAGCTTTTGAAGCATTTTTTGTGCAGGAAGTTATCGAGATGCTTAAAAAAGTAATAATCGGTGGGTGAGAGGTCCGATGAATATGGCAGATGAGGCAGCTTCTGCAAGGTCAGTTAAGCAAAATGCGGGTGAGTGTTGTCATGGAGGAAAATTGGTCCTTTCATATTGACCAATCTCGGTCACATACATTAGAGCTTCTGGTGGACTTTGTCAATTTGTTGGCAGTACTTCTTCACTGTAATTGTTTCGCCCATCTGCAAGAAGCTGTGATGGATGAGACCAGTTGCAGACCGGTCACTATAACCTTTTTTTGGTGCAATTTTGGCTTTGGGAAGTGTTGTGGAGCTTTCTCCAGCATCCAACCACTGTACCGAACATCGTCAGTTGTCATAGAGGATCCACTTCTCATCACAATCCGCTCTAGAAATGGGTTGTTTCTGTTGCGCAGAAGGAGCATAGGAGACACCTCAAAACCACAATTTTTTTGATTATCGTCCAATTCATGCGACACCCATTTATCCAACTCTTTTGATTTGCTTTAAATGGCGAACGACTTGAGTGGTCAACCTCAAGTTCAACAGCAACTTCTTGTGTGGTTGTGAGGATCAGCTTCAATTAAGGCTTTCAAATGTTCGTTATCAACCCCAGTCGGCCAGTCGCTACTGTCTTCATCTTCAAGGCTCTCGTCACCATTGCGAAATTTCTTGAACCACCATTGTGCCACACTTTTATTAGTGATTCCAGGGCCAAACACATTGATATCACGAGCTGTCTTGGCAGTTTTTTGGCCTAGTTTGAACTGGAACAAGAAAATTGTGCAGATTTGAATTTTGTCCATACTGTCGAAAAGCCTGCAAAAAAATTAAGAGATTGAGAAAACAGTAATGAATAACACAATTTGATAGAGCGAAAAACACGCTTCAAAATTATATAACGTAGCTATATTTATCAATGAATTAATTCAGAAATCATACATAAAATTAACGTGAGAAAACGATTGTTTTTGCACCAACCTAGTATCACTATAATTATTAACACGTCACAATACACTAATTCTGGATTAATTCTTTTGGTACTTATGTACGTTGACACATCGGTTCCCACTGGATCACTGAAGTTAAGCAATGTTGAACCTGGTCAGTACTAAATGGGTGACCATTTGGGACTTTCAGGTGCTGTATGTGCTCTCCGCTTATCTCGGCATTGTTTCCAGTCATCCTGGTCTTCTCCTTGCCAAACAGTGCTGATTACGGAGAAGTATGGTTGGAGATTGCGCAACCCTTGCCTCACAACTACATGCACTACTGCCTGTAAGGGGTATCCTTTGTCTTTCAAGACTGAACGGAAGCATGGATGGACTTATGCAGAGAAGGTACTGGGGCTGAAATAATGTTATTTAGAAACCCATTCTTTACATGGGAGGGCGTTTTAATAAAATAAAATGAGATTTTTTTTTTCTTCGTATAATACATTTTAGTTTTACTTTTAAAATATTTTTAAAATAAAAAATAAATTTTGAGTAGTTTACATAAATCTTTATTTGAATATTTATAAAAATGTATTGTGAAACAAGTGTATTTGATTTTTTTTTTTGTTTTGCTTTGTTTTTTTACAAATTTTGACACGTGTGCCACAGGAGATTTTATTTCGATTTCAGTTTGGAGAGTTCACATCAGGGAGAGACAATGCAGTTTCATGACCAACAAACAACAAACGTTAACAAAATAACACGAAATAAAACTATTACCCAAACATTTATTGAATTAAAAATGTATAAACATGCACATCAGGTGCGTAAATTATTTGACTTACGTAAAACCATTAAAAGCTATTTTTTTTATTTATAAAACACATTAGACCCAAAAACTTAAAGTCATAAAAAACCTTATATTTATATTTCATTAGATTCAATGTACATTGGCCATTTCATCTTGCAGCCTTCTTGATAGGGCAAAGTGCCTGAGGCCACAGTCAATCATTGTCATGTAAAGCCCAACCACATAATGGGTTACATCAACTACCAGTCTTTCCCAGGTCCCAGTCACACTTAGTTCTCCAGCTTCGTGCGTGCTTGGAGCAGAGTCAATTGACTGACACTGATCAGAAGTCCTGACGACTTGCTTTACTTGTTCCTTGGTGACATTGGGTCAACTTTTCTCATCAGGTACAACGTCCTTTCTACCCCCATATGGTGCAGATCATGCAACTCTTGCACTCCAGAATTATCCAGATCAGACATTGCAGCAACATCGTCATTTTTGGGCACAAGCCAGCTTTTTCTCGTGAGAACATCTGCTTCGTTATTCTCGGAGGCTCACCTTGATTGCACACAGCTTCAGAGAAAACTCCTACATCAGCTCAGCCAGCATCTCAAGCCTGCGCTTCACCAGTATTTCTGCTTCCCCTTTCGTCTTTACTCTTTTTTCATTTGAAATCATTGATTTTAACCAGGCAAACAGTGGCAGAGTCTGTTTTCACACAGATGTCATATAGTCCCCATTTCAAGGCAAGATTCACTCCTTTGGTAACCACATCTAATTCTGCCACATTGATGTGGCTAGTATCATCCTTCTTCCTCAGCCATGCAACGTCCTCTGCAACCACTCCACCCACTTCCAAGACGACACCTGTTGCAATGCTACTTGCATCACACCACATGATTCCATCCAGTGTTCCATGTTCACCGAACTGGGTCTTACCTTTCCACTTCTTTCAGGACCTCTTCAATGAAGGTGGCCATGCTTCTTCCCACTTTATCATCCCATCCTCTTCTTTTGGCCTTGATATAGCTGCATGCTGATCTAAGCCAGCCAGCAATGGGGTAATGCCCGATCAGCCTACCACATATGGAAAAAAAGTTCCCGCTTGTTGAGCTCTTCTTTCATTTGCTGGATCTCATTCCCCCTTCAAAATTCTAGGTCACTTGACGCATTTCATTTCAGCTTTAGCCCCAAGACCGTTCCCTCATCCAATTCTTCGCATGCCTTGGTGAACAACCCAAACTTCTTTAAGTGACCCACCACTTCCTTTGCAGTCACTTGAGTTTTATTTACAAGAATGCCATCAATGTACAAACTCACAGCAGCATCTCCTTTATGGGATGAATCCGGTCTTGCCTGGTACAATGTTCACAATACACTCAGTACAGATATCTTATCGTAGGTTTCACGACTTTAATCATATTTTCCAAAGCTATCTCCTTTGTCTCCTTATCCACAAATGATCTTAGCACATGTCCCTTGAGACATGGATAGATGGACACATGTTCTTGTCTGAAATGACACAGTCTGTGGACCTCTCAACCCTCCCTACTTTGAACCAAAGTTTTAGCATGAAAGAAAGAAAAAAAAAAACTTTAAGCTGGATTTGAATGGTCACACTGAAACGGTGTCAGTGGGCAGACTAAAGAAAGGCCATACTGCCGTGTTGGACACCTAATAATTAAAAACACCTAGTTTCAACTCCTTACACTCACATCTGAACAAACGACCCAACTATACAATACTAGAACAGGGAAGATAGTCCACTGGCCGAAGAAACTTTCAAAAGATTACTATACTTAAATTTTTAATCTCTTTCCACTACATATTCAAGTATTTGTGATACCCACAATTGTTCTGGGTGGGGAGCCTTGTAGCGGAGTGATATCTTGGCTTCGGGATTTTAATCCTGCTGGTGAGAACAAATGAGAGACAACTCACTACAGACTCATTCTTCTATAAGACTCGTAAACATACTCTCAATGCTACAACACGCGACTCACTCAACTCGACAACTCGCAGAGACATAATGAACAACTACAAGCTTATTACAAGACTTTTTTTTTTCAATGTATTACTTTATGTCATCGCCATCCTTAACATGGGGAGGAGGGGTTGCTACACGCATGTGCATTAGTTCTTGTTCGGCTGGGGGGAAAAAAGCATAGCTGCCAATGGAAACCTTACGGATTACATTGGATAGTAAAGGTTTTAATATCCAGAAAACTGCTCGTCTACCTCAAAATTAAATGTGATATTCGTTTTCAGCATACCCGAAAACCTACCGAAGTCGTCAATTTAATGATGAATATTGAGTTTTAGTTAAAGGGGGAAAAAAAGTTTTGCTAATTGTGCACTACGGTACTAAAACATTATTTTGAAAGTCATTCTTAACATGGGGAGGGTGTTTTATAACTATTCTGTGCTCCCGCCTAACAATTAAAAATAATGGTACTCATGCAGAGAGTGATCCGTGCTGAAATAACGTTATTATTTAAAAAAACATTCTTAACATGGGGAGGGGAAGGTGTTTTGTACCTATTCTGTACCTTACAATTGAATAATAAAAAAAAAAACCCATAAAACTTTAAACGTGAAAATACGATTTAAAAAATAGCGTGGATTACTCTCTGCATTAGCACCATAATAATAAATGGAAATAAGATATCGTGAAGCTTGAATTGTACCAGAAACACGGTGGCAAATGTGATGCTAATGCACTTACTGATCCGACGGATCAGTGATCATCCGTGCGTGCTATTTTTTAAATCGTATTTCATAGTTTAATTAAAGTTTTATGTTTTTTTTTATTCAGGTGTAAGGTTAAAGTACAGAATAGGTACAAAACACCCTCCCCATGTTAAGAATGGCTTTTTACATAATAACATTATTTCAGCACGGATCAATAAGTGCAGGGGCTGCAGGGCAGACTGCAGGAGTACCGCAAAAGTGCACAAGCACCAAAGTTTTTCTTTCTTTTCCACCTTATCGTTTTGTTGCTACATATTCGATTTTTTTTTTTTTTTTTTGCATGAAAACCAAACTGTAAACAAAAATGTACCTACATTTTTTGGGGGGGGGTATTTTTTTTACGACCTGCCCAGTGCCCCAGCCCAGTATAAACACCCCCACCTCGCCATGTTAAGAACGGCTTTCGGAATAAACATCCCCAACCTCGAAAGCCGTTCTTAACATGGGGAGGTTAGGGTGTTTATAATACGGTGAGGAGGCACTCTCTGCCTATTTTTTTTTTTTTTTTTTTTTTTTTTTTACAGGGTACTAGTGCCGTGCACTAGTGCAGTGCAGTGCTGCTGCTGCACTGCTGCAGTGCACTTAGTGATTCGTGCTGAAATGATAACATTTAAAAAGCCATTCTTAACATGGGAAGGGAGGGTGTTTTATACCTATTCTGTAATTTAATCTTACAATTGAATAAGAAACATAAAACTTTAATTAAACTTGGAAATACGATTAAAAAAATAGCGCGGATCAGTAAGTGCATTACTTAGCACCTTTTACAGACACGAATACCAAATAAAAAAAAAATGTTTAAATAAAGAACGTAAAATCAAAAAATAATTGGCAAACCTCATAACCACATTTCAATTGTTTTCCTCGTGGCAACGAAGATGTGGTTACAACGAGGAAAAATAAATAAATGCTAGCTGAGAAAACCGACATTTTCCTTGATAAATTTCCAAAAACTGAAGGTTGTTGTTCCGGCTTTTATAAGGGAGACATCGGTATTTCAGTCAATTTATAAACATCGATGTACAAAATCTATGTTGATAAAACAATTACTATCTTGAAAATTTATTGCACTAGACAAAAGTTTGAAAAGAAAATTACAGAAATTCTTTGAGTAAAAAATTAAAAAAACAAGCAAATATACAAATATTTAACAAAAACTTTCGACTACAATGACTTCTCCCTCTGAACAAGCCTGCGAATGACCTCCCCTTTATAAAACGTGACTTTTCGTTTTCAAAAATTGTTTACATTTTTTAAAAAAGGACAAAACTTAAAAACAATACAGAACAAAATGAATTAATAAATAAACTGGAAGTTTTCGAGCTATATTTCTTTTTTTTTTTTTTTGAAAAAGCGATGTGCAGTAGTTCAAAAATTATTTTAAAAGAGTATCAGTGTATATTGCAGAAATCAATTAATGAAAAAAAAAAACACTTTTAAATTAGTAAATATGCTAGTATTATTGGCTTATTTCCAATATGGCAACAATTTTTATTAGCGCACTTCAGAAGCATAGGCGACCCTAATGCGCCCGTGTCCATGTCAAGTGAAAAACCTAGTCTCGATGTGAAAATGTTCTGATTACTAAACCGGACTTCCTGTTTTAGTTTAAAATAAATCTGTAAATATGTTTAAAAAAAAAAAAAAATCACATATTTTTTTTCATGTCAATTTGTTTATTTATTTTAAACCAAAACAGGAAGTCCAGTTTTATAATCGGAATATTTTCACATCGATGTTAGGTTTTCACCTGACACCGGCACGGTCGGTCGCACTTAGGGTCGCTTATGTTTCTGAATCGTTTTTTAAATTTTGATGTATTGAGAAAACTCCAAAAGTGTTGTGAAAGATGCAAGAATTGTGCTGTGAAAGAAATATTTTTTTAAAATAAATATTCTGATTTCATTTTAATTAATTATTTTCATATAACTCACTAAACGCTGTCATGGTTCTAGTTCTTCATGTTCAATCTTATTTTAAAAACTAGTAAAATTCCTTCTAATTTCAAGAGAGCGTTAATAATTATTTTGTACAAAAAGGATGAGTTTGTTGAACCATGTTTATAAACTTTTTTTGATTATCATTGGAAACAGAATCACAAGTGATCTTTATTCTTGTCTCCCCGATTCCCAAGAAGCCTCAACCTGAAAGGGTGTACGAGCCTTTTTCAAGTCTCACACAAAAACACACATTCACATTTCAAGCTATGTCATATACATACGCGCACACAAACATACGCGCCCACGTCCACACATGTACACATATTCACGTTCGCGTACATGCACTCACATTCACGGTATATACACACATGCTAACGCACACATATGTGACACATATCAGACTCGGCAAAAAAAAACGAACACGGAGCTGTCGACTTTCATACCGAATTTATAGAAAAATTCAAGCTCAACAAACATTTTCACGGTTTCCTGACACTACCCTGCAACAAACGCGAGGAGCAAAATCACATAGGCCTATGCAATTCCCTCCCGCACAGCAGACGCAACAACAATTACAGGACATACCTATCAACACATAAGAAGAAGTTGAATCAACAATACGAGTTGAGATGCACCACGCATGCTGATAAACTCAAAACTTGGAAGTTTCGTTGACAGCCGGCAACCACAAACGTATACATAACAAATGCCCGTACAGACAATGTACACACACTACCGCAGACGCACATGCGAAGACAACGGCAACCAAACCCCGTTCAACAAGAACGAACGCGCGACTAGCGCCAGTCCAAACGATGCACACATTACCGCAGACTCACATGTGAAGATACCGTCAACTGGGCACACATACAATGTCACCACGGACCAAAAAATTTTCCTTCCAAACGAACGATTCACTTTTCTGTCCAAGCAACTCTTTGCACATGTCAGCACACAACAAAAAACCAAACAAACAAATGTTAGCCTAAAAAAAAGAGTAAATGCATTTTCCACGCGTACGTACATACTTTTTTTTACGAACACACTCCGTTTTTGACATTCAGTTTCTTTTTGACGTTTTTCAAACAACCACACCAACAAAAAAAAAAAAAACAGGACAAAAAATCAATTGCCGAAAACATTACCTACAAAATATATATATATATATATATATAAATATATATACATTGCATGTATTTTTTTTTCCTAGGAAGGGGAGTATTGTACGAGCCTTTTTCAAGTCTCACACAAAAACACACATTCACATTTCAAGCTATGTCATATACATACGCGCACACAAACATACGCGCCCACGTCCACACATGTACACATATTCACGTTCGCGTACATGCACTCACATTCACGGTATATACACACATGCTAACGCACACATATGTACTCACACACGCGCACACGAACGCACACATGGACGACGTCACTTCCGCTTTCTAAGGAAATATACACATGCGCAAATGACCACCGGACACGTGTATAAAAGAGAAAGTAACAACCGGCTCTTCCTTTCCGGCCCAGCTTCCGTGCTGGTCGGTCGGTCTTCGGACCGCCCGCGTCCGTCACGCCCACTTACTACTATGTATGGGGCACAAGCTAACAGACCGTATGTACACATTCACACTCTTTCTCTCTCTATCTACTACTGGTCCCTGAGAACACCTTCGCGTAGCTGACTACTAACTGACGTCAACTCTCATATCCTCTTCTTTGTCTACACGCTGGACTATCATTCTCATTTCCACTACAACATTCATTTCTCTTCCCACGCACAAACAAACGATAGTGACCCGAACTTGAGATGAACACACATTTCCTTTTCTTGCTACAACACTAGTTGTGCAACGAACATTGGTTACATGCACGCGGACATGAACACATGTTATAACTAAAACGTTCATTCTTTCAACAGCAAATAAACGACGTTTATCTTATCCATCAATTGAGTCTTTGTTTCCTTCAATTCCATTCGTCTCATTATTCTTTTGTAACGGGATTGGGGTATTTATATATCCTAGTCTCCTACAAGGGGCACAGTCGAATAGATTTTTAGCCTTACACAATTAATTGAAAAATCAATTGAGTTTAATAAACCATTATGCATCATTTTTATCGATTTTACAAAAGCTTCTGATAGTATCAAATTAGAAAAACTTTGGTCAATTCTAGACAAAACACCTTTCAACAAAAACTACGTTAATCTTCTAAAATCACTTATGACAGATCACAGGCTTTTTATAAAAAAAAATAGCCTGGGTGCCCGGCTCAAACCCGTACCGCGAAGGAGGAAAAGAATGTGAAAAAAAACAAAAAACGTGACGTCGTTGTCATTGCACCCATTGGCCGAACCGGAAGTGGCAAAGGTTTAAATTAAGGCTAGTCAATCGAAAAGAGGAGATGACTTTTGAAAATATCGTCAAAAAAAGCGACCCCTCCTTGTAGAAAGAGCCCAGTTGGCGGTGAAGGAATTAATGTTTTGGACCAATATTTCGATATTTGTCGATTGAAAGTTCAAGGTTTAACACGATACCAGTTTCGTCATGTCCTGGCGCGTCTGTCGAAAGTTTTAGGCATACATACATACATACATACATACATACATACATTTAAACATACAGGTGAGATTTATATTATAGATGGTTTAGGTTGTCAAGCAAGGAGATATCCTTTCAGTAATCCTGTACTGTGTTGCACTGTTGCACTTGTTGTGTTTATTCTTAAGACAAAAAAGACTTGCCAAAGTGTTTTTTTTATAGGTGGACAAATCCTCTCCAACCTCTCCTGCGCTGATGACATCACTCTTGTTAATGAATGCACACATAAACTTCAAGTTGTTGTTAATGTATTAGCAAAGAATGCAAAGGAGAACGGATTATAAATAAACCTTATCCCTGAGTGGCTTCCGGGCCTTGATAAGTGGTGATCACTGTATAAAAAAAAAACCTAGAGAAAACAGAATGTATGTCTACAGCTAAATCACAGTTTAACCTAAACATGACTAATCACAGTAAACGCATCAAACAGGTCACCCAATTCATTTATTTAGGTCATAAACTGACTTTCCTCAGTGATCACAAAACGACATTGAAACACAGAATCGGGGTTTTCCAAAAACACAACACCATTCTAAAATCAAAAATGTTGCCCATAACTGTTAAAGTAAAAGTTTATTTAATTTATGTTCTCCCAGTAGTTTTATATGGTCTTGATTGTATTACATGGACTAAACAACTTGCCATACGCATTGAGGTGTTCCAAAATCATGCAATGCATTTCATCACAGAACATCGCCTGATCGAAAAAAGAACAGAATATCAATCCTCCATCAAACTACTTCCCTACCCCTTCTATTTGATAAAATCAAAAGTAAAACCCTTAAACTTTTTAGCCATATCAAATGATCAAGTACTGGCCTGTTAAATGTTATGCTTTGACGTTATGTTAGAAGATAAAAAAGGTAGAGGAAAACTAAAGAGAAGGTGGAGAGAAAATGTTTTTGATTGGACATCTCTTAACAGTTGAGCATCTATCAACCAATTGGAAGGAATAGCGAAAAATAAATCACAATCTGCACGAAGCGGAAGATGCAACTCATGATGATGAAACACTGCCTTTTTTTTATGACACATCTAACACTTCAAAGGCCATGAACGATCAAGTTCTCTTTGATTCTCTTCTGAAATGGAACACGTACATCAAATCCGTTGCCAAGATCGCTGAAAAAATAGTGAGATCATTCTACTGCTCAAGTAGATATCTCACTGCTGATGGAGTGCTGCTGCACCTTATCTTGCCTTGACAGAGCTCATTATAGACTTCGTAGCCTTGCCGGGGATACCCTTTTCTCTTCCCTGCAACCTCTTTCTCACAGAAAAGGTATGAGCCTCTCTGCTTTATCATTATTTTTCGCCTGAGCTCCAATCCATCAAACTTTCATAAAAAGCACTCATCTAGCTGAAACCTCTATCAATAATTTTCTCCACTTTTTATCTGTGCCTAAACCTAAACGTAGATTCCATGAACAAAGCTTCTTTTTTAGAACTGCATGCCTGTGACCTGCATGACATTTTCACTTTTATAGATATATAGATATAGATTGTTTAGGACATCTGGATTCTTCTCTTTTTAAGAAGGGTTTATTATATTGAGTGTTCATCCAGTAATACCATAGGATATGAGAAGACCATCGTGCCATACTCAGTCAAAAGCCTTAGATATATCTAGGGATACTTCCCTCCCCTCCTCTGCCTTTTCCAGTGCATGGTATATATGTTCAGAGATTACAGTTAGAATATCTGCAGTAGAACAGGCTTGCCTAAATCCTTGTTAATGTTCGGACAGAAGTTTAACAACTGTAAGGTGGTGGACTAGAGCTTTATTAATTATGGACTCAAATATTTTGGTGAAAAGAGGGAGGAGGCTAATGGGGTGATAATTTAATGGGTCAGTTCTTTCACCAGAATTTTTGTAAACTAGTACCACAGAAGTAGTTTTCCAGCGATCAGGAAAGCAAGATTCGTTGGCATTTGTTGAAGAGTTTGGAGAGAACTGGAGCAACCTCAGTAGAGCATTTTTTTTATAGTACAGCCGGGATGAGATCAGGTCCACATGCATTTGAGGTGTTTTGGTTTTTTATGATATCATATACTTGAAAGGCGTGATTTTCAGATTATCTAGTGTGGTTTCTGTTTGCAAAGGAAAATCAGGGAGGGAGTGGTTTTCTGGGTCCAAAGTAGAGTTTGAGGTAAACCGACTGGCAAGCATGTTAGCCTTCTTCGTTACCGTGCAAATAACCTCATGATTGTTGGATAGTGGGGAATTGTTCATTGCCCATTATTCACTACACTGTTGTAGATTTTCCAGAAATCACGAATTCCTAATTTCTGTGCTTCAATGCATTTTCTGGTGGTTTCGGTATATTTTCAGCTGTTGCTCCTTCTTTTTTACAATAACATAGCTTTTATAAACTTTTGTCTGTTTGTATTGAATTTATACCAGATAAATCTATGGTATGCATATTGCCTCTGAGCAATGGCAGCTGTGCAAGTAGAAGTAAACCAATGGGGATAATGTGGTTTGCTATAGAACTTCTATGTGGGAAACCCACAGAAGTAGAGAAGTTGTTAGTCTGTATATTTGCAGAGCTGATTTGGTACTGTCAAACGGAATTGTAGGGCAAGAATGTTGGTCAAGGAAATTATGTCCTAAAATTATTTCACAACAAAGGCTTCTCATTATTTTAGAAATTTCCTTTTAACTCAGGGTCAGCCATGCACTATCCAAATACACGGTAGGATAAGGATGAATTAATCATCGATATTTGACTAAAACAGGAAAAGATTTTCCATTTGTTTGTTTCCATGATATTTGCATTGATAAAATTTTCAGAACTTCCATTATCAATAAGAACATGGAGTTTTAGTCCATTCACCTTGGCTGTCACATTTGTTTTAGAAAGGCATTTAGAAAATGCAGTTGATATAGTAAATGGAGATGGAGTAGCAGCTAAACATGTTTTTTAGGAAAGTGTTAACCAACAACTTTGAAAAAATGTCCCTGCTTGCTACATCTGTGACATTTACTGTTTCAAGCTTGGTAGGATGAACAAGCATGTTACGAAGTCCCCAGAAGTCAAATCAATAGTAATGGGGTTTTCCTTAATATTTAAAGAATCTTTATCCTGAGGGAGAAGTTACAATCTCGGGAATTTGATATAGAAAATTTTTGAGAATGAGAGGGTTCAAGAATATTAGCTCTTGAAAAATTATTGTTTCAACTTAAGAGCTAGTTCTGTTAGTGGTAGCCAGATCCAATTTCTTGTTCCCAGCCATCCTTTGTCTGATTTGATTAGATCGTACTCCACTGTTGAAGGCATTTCCTATCGAGATATCTCTGGCTTGGCTTGTGTCAGGGCAGTAAAATTGCAGTTACAACTTAGTATTTTCAGGTTTTGAAGATACAGCTGTAAACTTTCTTCAGGCTGTTGCACGTAAGTATCTTGTGAAAACTAAGTTTTTCTTCTTAATAAAGTGTTTGAAGCAGTATCGTAATTTTGCCACCTGGACAAACACTTATAAATGGTAGTGGAAACATGATATAATAATGAGGGTTATTTTTTGCGAGTCTGTCAACGCCGTAATAGAAAATGACTGCAGTTCTGAGAGAAATTCTTCAAACACGTCCCTTTAATGTTGCCATTTGTTGTTGGAGTCATGGTTTGGTGTAACAAGTTCCAGATGGTCGGCCTTGAGGTATCATTCCATAATTAATGTTGAATAAATTGTAATGAAAGACAGAGGCTTGATTAAACTTTAAAAAAAATTTTATCCAACATTATTTTGAAATATAAACACGAAAGATTAATTCTTACCTAGTTTTATAATTCTTCTCAGGAACTATCCATTATACTGTCGGTGGAGGCACAGGTTGTAAAAAGCATTTAATACAACGGAGAGCAAGAAAGAAGTTTCAAATGTAAATGATCCAAATAAAGAAGAATAGGAAATCTTTCACCCTCTATTCATCTCTACAGTGAACGGGGTAGAATTTTGGTGCTAGTTGGGTGGTCAGGGGTATTTTTGTTGAGAGGGCACAAGTGCCATAAGTTGATTAGAGCATATCCCATAGAAATACTTGTAAAACAAGCACAAGGATACACAACTAGAATGAAAGAAATGAAGGAAGAGGGAGTTTAAAAGAAAGATGTGTCACACACTTTTTTCTTGTTATGCTGTTTTGTTAAACAACTCCTCACCTCCTGAATAACACTGGGTAGCCCTGTTGATCGCAAGTAAAGGAAAGCAAATTTTGTTAGAAGACATTTTAATTTCTTCAGAAAGAATAAAAATTAGCAGAGCAATTTTAAAGGCAAATATATCATTTTTATCTGAAAACATTTCTTGCAGCTTACTTTCTCACTGTACCGACACAGTCACAGCCATCATAAAGAGAAGGCCGTTTCACTACAGTCATGTGACCTGTTGATGCCACAGAATAAGGTACAATGGCCACAGTATTAGGTGACAAACAACTATTACAAAAGATGGTTATTTTCTGTTCCATTTTTCACAGAAATTGTCGAAGGATTTATAAAACTGGTCCAAAAGTGACTGTATTTTATTTCATGAAAAATATAGAATTATTTTACATTTGGATATGTGCAATTAAAAGGAAGTACTCTTTGCTGGAAAAATTCTGTGAGGCTTTTTATATCTGTTAAAAGTGTATCTAATTATTAATTCACATGCCACTTTAATTTTTAGTTAAAATGCACCTATTTAAAAATAATTTGTAAATCAGATTTTTTTTCTTTATGATACTTTGCTTTCTTTATAATTTAACATTATTTTAAATTAATTAATAATTAATAATGCTAAATTAGTCTTTTTTCTTTATTTTCTTATAGACATCTATGAACATGATACAGCCCAACAAAAAAATTAAAGCAAAATTCAAAAATCGAAGAACAACAAAAAAAAAAACTTATCTATAGATGAAGATCTCAGGCCAAAGCAAAGAAGAAATTTCAATTAACTACTCATTTAAGTTTCTTAAATTTAAGTTAAAATACGTCAAAATCAAAATTCTGCAGTTCTTTTAAATACAACATCGGTTAAGAATGATTAACAGAGCAAACAATCAGAATGTATGGCATCGGACCGCATTTAGTGCCAAGTCAGTCAGATAACTTTTAATTTATTTATTTTTTATTCTTCTTCTTTATCCTTTAGTTTTCTATTTTTTTTTCTTTATTTATTTTGTATTTTAAAATACTATACGCTATATATTATTATTACTATTGTCATTATTGAATATTAATAGAGTGGCATAAAATTATATAATAAAAGTTTCTATTTCTTATATTATATGTGTGTGTGTGTGTGTGCGTGTGCTCACGCACACTTAATATTTGAATGGCTTAAAACTACCTTCACCTATTTAAATAGAAGAGCAGAAGAAATTGATTGGGAAGATATGGTAGATAGTGAAACGGTTGGGGTGTGACAAGAATTTGTGGATAAAGTTTTACAAAGAGACCCGGTTCGAGGGAAATGGCATGTTCCTAAATTAGAAAAAGACATTGTATAGTGTGATTTAAGCAACATGGCTACTGGTGTGTGTGTTGAAATTGATGGTGTGATAGTCAAGAATGCAGCATGTTTAAGAAATAAATGTGATTAGAATCACATCAATGTCAATGAAGTTACGATAAAGGGTGTACAGCTTGTATAGAAATGGGGTCTGAAAGCAATCAAGATCCAAACTGATTCAGTTACTGTTTGTAGCTGGGTTAATTTTATGGTAACTGATGAGAAAAGGGTCCGAAGCAGAATTAATGATCCAACAACGTTTAGGGGTTCTAAGAGAAATGCTTGATGCGTTCAAATTAAAGTTAAGTGTAACATTTGTGCCCTCTAGGGTGACAAAAAGTTGGCTTAAACCGACAGAATGATTATGACAGTGCACTATGTCAAACAAGATAAAGTGAAGGAATTGCACTAGTTACACCATGTAGGAGTAGGAAGAACGCTTTATTTAGTGTGGAAGGTCTACTCAGAGGTGACGAGGGATAGGGTGCAAAAGATAGTTAGAAACTGTGATCAATGCCAGACAATCAACCCGCCGCCAACCACTAATGAACTAGGAGAGGTTTAAATGGCTGCTGATTGGATGCAGTTGTCTATTGACGTCACACACTATAAAGAAGGTATATACCTATCTATGATAGACTGTCATCCAGGGAGATTTGCCATTTTGGAGAGAGATTTGAGCAGAAACAGTGGATATTATGTCAAGAGAATTAGAACATTCTTTTTTTGAGTATGGACCAGTCGAAGAGATGATGATTGACAATGGGGCAGCATTCTATTTGGAGATATTTCAGGATATTTTGGATAAGCTGAATATCAGCCAGTATTATAGAGCAGCTGATCGGCCAAATGGAAATAGTATCATAGAATGGAACCACAGAACTATATAAGCCATTGCTGAGAGAGGAGGAATATCACCTGCAGAAGCAGCGTTCTGGTTTAATATGACACCTAAATCTGCACAGCTTGAGGAAACTATTACTGCATGAGGCAATGTTTAAGTATGAATGGCAACACCCTAGACTTAGAGTGTGTGCAGAAAAATTTGACGAGCCAGAATCTATACAAGTTGAAGAGGATATAACCACCAGTGGCCTGCTGCACGATAAAATGGACAAAAGCTACAGTTGATGGAACACAGTTGCATTATAATATTGAGGTGGACGGTGTACCAAGACATCTTATTGATATTAGGTTGATTTGGAGAGAAAAAAAAAAGGCTGCTGTTTTCTTTATATGCTGGTAATCATATGCAAATGAGATGCTTCCGGTTTAAATATTAAAAAAAAAACCCTGATTTTTCAAAGGCTGATTTTATTTGGAGTTGGATGCTGGGGTATAAAGTCTTGACAGCAGTGTGTCACATTTAACCCCAGAAATTGTTTGTTGAAAATGTGGTATAGTTAACACTTGATCATTGAACCTCAAACACGAATTTTGAAATCAAAAAACAAAATAAAAATATTCAAAAGAAAAAGCAAAAATATTGGCAGCTGAAAAATATTAACCTAATTAAATATGTCATTCAATCTGCTCCCCCTCCCCCGATTTGATTGCTCCTCCCTTACCCAACACATTTGCTGAATGTGAACTTGCACTTAATGTTTAAAGCTTTCTCATCCCCTAACCCCCTTCCCTCTCTCATATATATATATATATATATATATATATATATATATATATATATATATATATATATATATATATATACTAGCAAAAGTACCCATCGTTGACTGGGTTCAATTCAAAAACAGCCTACACAAAAATGGACTCTGATTTATGAAAGTATGATAGGTTATGAAAAGGAAGAGTTGTAAAGAGATAGATTCGAATTTGGGGGTATCAAAACCAAAGCAAAATATGATGAAAGTAAAAATAAAATAGATAAACCCCATAATATATTATACCATACCTGTTCACACTGAAACACTTATCACAATATTCTGTGGATCTATATTAAAAAACCTTGTTAAACTTTGTGACATATTTCCATTCTATGGAGGTCAGGCACAAACGAACACCCCATAATTTTATTATACCGTATTTCTTCAAACTGAAACATAATTATCAAAGTATATTTATGCAGATAGATATTAAAAGTCTTTATTAAAGTTTGTGCCTATTTCCATTCTATGGAGGCCAGGCGCGAACACAGACCCCACAATTTTATTATACCATCCCTATTTAAGTTAAAACATACTTATCAAAGTATTATTATGTACATCTATATCAAAAACACTTGTAAACGTTTTTTTTAAATTTTTACATTTTTATTTCCATACTTTGTGGACCAGGCGTGTACGCAGACCCTACAATTTTAATGAACCACTGTTCTGCCAGATCAAACATACCCATTCCTGTGTCTCGATACATCTTCTATCATTATATGTAATCAGTTTTTTAAAATAGTCAACCATATAGGAGCCTATTCGTGACCACACACACACACACACACACATACACATTCAGCTTTATATTATATATATATATATATATATATATATATATATATATATATATATATATATATATATCCTTTATTATATTTCTCATGAATTTGGAGTTTGCATGTGGCTATGTATTTTTACTACATTCAATAATATATTGTTTATTTTAGGATATAATTTTAAGTCTTATAGCTAGGTTAGTAAGCACAGGAAAATAACTTCTTAATATATATATATATATATATATATATATATATATATATATATATATATATATATATATATATATATATATATATATATTATACTAGTGGGGTGGGGGCGCCCAGCTTTGCCCAGTCATAAAATATGCTTAAATATGATATTTTAATTTGTCCAGATTTCGTATGTAGTATTACAGAGTAGTGATTTCAAAAGTAAAAAAACGTATTTGGGTGCCATCAGCTAGAATCGAAACTGAATGCAAAACTGTGGCATTTAAAGCTGATGACGTTACCATTGTATCAACGTGAAACCCATATGAACTGATTAAAAATTAAAAATTAAAAATAAACTAAGATGAATGTACAAAATGTATAATGATTTTTTTCAATTTTGGCCCATTTTTTTGACCAGCTAAAGACCCATAAAAGAACAGTCCATAAAAAATCCAATCATTTGAGGCTTCGCTCTGTGACTTTTAGTTTTGGAAGAGATAGAGTTTGGAAATATGGAGACAGACAGACATACAGCCTTTTATATATTAGATTAGAAGGCTATCACAATGCAAGAAATGGAAAATTGTTGACAACTTCTAGATAACCTTCTAATACCTCTCTCTCTCTCTCTCTCTCTCTCTCTCTCTCTCTCTCTCTCTCTCTCTTTCTCTCTCTCTATTATATATATATATATATATACTAGCATAGGTGCCCATCGTTGCCTGGGTATTTGGAGGTGTGTGTGAGCAAAAAAAAAAAAGTGGTAGTAGGAAGGCAGGCTCAAACCCGTACCGCGAAGGAGGAAAAGAATGGGGAAAAAATGTGACGTCTTTGCTGTTACGACCACTGCCAAACTCGAAGTGACGCAGGTTTAAATTAAGGCTAGACAATCGAAACGAGGAGATGACTTTCGAAAATATTGGCGAAAAAAGCGACTGCTCCCTGTAGAAAAGTGCCCAGTTGAGGGTGAAGAAATTAATGTTTTTAGCCAATTTTTCAGTATTTGTTGTCTGAAGGGTCGAGCTTCAAAATGATACTGATCTTGTGAAAATCCGTCGCCTCTGTCGAAAGTTTTAGGCAGACGTGCAAGCATACATACATAGATTTATATATTTGTTGCTCAAATTTTCGACCCAAACCGATTAAAAAACTTGCCCTATCTCTGAATACCCTTTATGTAAAATTTCAAAGTTTACACCAAAAATTGTCTAAGTAATTTGGTAAAGACCACAGAGGTCAGTTTTTTTTTAACTTTGACCCCTGTTATGACCCCTTAACATCTATTGTTTTGGGCTCAAATCAACTTATTAAGTTAGATCCATGTCTAAGGAACCTATACCTAAAATTTCACTTGTTCATACCCAAAATTGGCAGAGGAGTTTGGTAGAGTTCTCAAAGGTCAAATCGTTGAACTTTGACCCCTTAACAGCCAAATATCTGGCCGAAAACTGATTACAGAGATTTTCCCAAATCTCAATACCCTGTATATCAAATTTCGAGTTGTAGACTTAAAATTGACAGAGTTATTGTGGAGGGAAATGTACACAGGCAGACAGACAAACACTTTCACTTTTATATATATATATATTTTTACATGGAGGTCACCACTTATCAAGGCCCAAGGGCCACTCGGGGATAAGGCTTATTGTGTGTACAGTAATCAATGGGATAGTGTAATAATAGTATTGGAGAATTGATAAAGTGTCATTACTTAAGGGGGCGGTTCATCAGAAATTTGTTTGTGTTGGACTTGAAGACATCCAGGTTGAAGTCGGGAGGGAAACAGGCAAACAGAACAGAGTTTCACAGGCGTGCAGTTCTAAGAAAGAAGCTTTGTTCATAGAATCTACGTTTTGATTTAAGCACAGATAAGGAGTGGGGAAAATTATTGATGGTGGTTTCAGCTAGTCGGGTGTTTTTTTAAAAAGATTGGCGAGGGGGGACCAGAGAATGGAGCTCAGACGAGCACTTGCCATGGAAATAACAATAGAACAAAGATAGACTGGCTACGTCTCTTCTGTGAGAAAGAGGTTACAGGGAAGAGAAAAGGGCATCCCTCACCAAACCACAAAATCTATTTTGTACTCTGTTAAGGCAGGATAGGCTGTTTTTAACAGCTCCTGCCCAGATGTGGTAGCAGTACTCCATCCTTGGACGTACTTGGCTTTTATATTGATAGAGAATTGCATCATTAGTGAGATATCTTCTGGAGCGATAGAAGGATCCCACCATTTTCCCAGTGACCTTAGCCACAGACTTGATGTATGTGTTCCATTTAAGATCAGGAGTAAAGGTTAAACCCAGAAGCTTATCAAAACATGGGGCCTCCCCTAGATGAGAGCCATCCATTTCAATTGATGCCAGATGGGGGATCAGAGTGTTTATGATGTAGAGATAGGAGCTTGGTCTTAGATGCATTAAAGGTAACCAGCCACTTCTTCCCCCACTGTACCACGCGCTCAAGATCAGAGGAGAGAGAATCTGAGAGAACATCATCATTTACGGCCTGTGATGTGTTGCCATAGATAGTCGTGTCATCAGCATAGATGTCAATGAAAGATTTTAGTATGTATTTTGGGAGATCATTGATATAGATCAGGAAGACAGTTGGGCCCAGTATGGACCCCTGAGGGACTCCAGCATTAATACTGTTGTTACATAAGGGAGGGAGAAGAAGAGGATTTGTCTTGGATGCTTTACTTGAGGGATACTGGTACCCTGGTGATGACGTGTCCATTTTACTAATGAAGAGAAGAAGTTTACGACGATGAGAGAGAGAGATATTACGAGTGTTAAGAGACGAGAGAACGGGACCCAAGATCCCTTAAACCATTTGTCTAGTAGTTAGGACGCTTGTTGTGGATTTATGTGTTTGAATTAAAGAAGCTTCATACCTGGTTCTGCTGCTCTGGGAGAGTCTTCATCTGGGTGGAGCTCTCTTGCTGTTTTCGCCGGAATACACAAGATGAAGACAGATGTTGGGTTTTCAACCTTTTATTCTCCCAGGCATGATCTGCAGATGCCGCCATCGATGGTCTCCACTGTGGGTACCTACCACGTCCCACGTCTGGGGCGCGCATCTCCCCCCTTACTTAGGAGAGAACCATTTTAGACTTCTGCTCGGCTCGGCATTTTCTGAGAGACTCAACGTTTCACCAACCTTGCCACGTAGCATCACATGACATCCGGTTAGATGAAATGTCACTTCCTGCAACGTGGATTAACTACAAAAATATCTCTCTGGCCTCCTCCCACCCTCTCCCTCTCTCTCTCGATCTACTATCTAATAGAGACACAGAGAGAGAAGATAGAGAGAGTATGAAAGAGCCAGAGAGAGAGAGAGAGAGAGAGAGAGGAGAGATGCTCTTTAACACTGTGGGCCTCTGATTTCTGCCTATCAATCACTACTCTTATGAGCCCATCATGAGAGAGAAATGATTTAATGATCGAGAAACCATTTCCAGTTATACCGTAGCTGGAAATCTTGTGAAGTAGGCCTTTATGCCAAACCTTATCGAAGGCCTTTGATATGTCAAGAGAAATTGCCCTAGAAATGAAGCCTTTGTCAAGAGATTCGCTAATCCTATGAGATATAATCGTTAGCACATCTGCTGTAGATCTAGCAGAACGGAAACCATATTGCGTGTCGCTAAGAAGGTTATTTCTGCTGAGGTGGTTACCTACTTCTCTATTTATTGTGGATTCCAGCAACTTACTCATGACACACAGGAGACTTATTGGTCAGTACTGAGAGAGAGATGACTTATCACCTGAATTCTTAAATACAGGGCATACTGATGAGGTTTTCCAGAGTGTTGGAAAGCACTTCTCCTTAAGGCAACGCTTAAACAGTTTGGTAAGTATGGGGGCAAGTTCTGGTTGTAATTTTTTTAACACTATAATTCTGTCTTTTAACACTATATAATACCATCAGGACTAGTTGCTTTACTGGAGTCAAGGTTCTTGATTAGCTTGGCGACCTCACGCACAGATATTTGTATGTTGCATAGCGTGTTGTCTGTTATAGGAGGGAATACGGGGAGTTGATGGCCTTCGTCACACAGGGTAGAATTTGCCGCAAAGTTCTTGGCAAATAGTTTGGCCTTGTCGGATGCTGTCCAAATATATATATATATATATATATATATATATATATATATATATGAGGCATCATGTTCCTCCCCCCTTGACAGATTTGGCATCTCCAAAGAATAGTTTTTACTTTGTAAAAATATAAATCCACAAACAAATATACAAACTCTAGAGAAATATAATATGGGATATGCTGTGTTGTTTTTTTTTTTTTTTAGAGTAGCGAATTGTATTTATCTTTCTACCACAGTGAGAAATGTGATACAAAGCTTCAGAAAGCGGGACTAAAAAGTCAGCACCCTCATGGAGGAGCACTCTGGCTTACGAAAAGTTCTTTGACAGCCCCGTTGGCATTCCCCGGTAGGTGATTAGCAATAAATTAATTCCTTCTCAAAGAGAGAAGGCAAAGCCTACAAGGATGAATCTCCTGCATAGGATCAGCATGATACTGCAATCAGCAGGGAAAAGGCAATTTCAAAAAATGGCCTAGACTCTGTTGATTTTGATGTCGAGGGAACAGGTCCCGGGCATTTATTTCAAAGTGCGAGTTACAGAGTAGACGTTTATATAAAAAAAATAAAGCAAAAAATATATATCCCTCCTGGCTACTCAATTCTAGCACTAATCAGGAAAGGTACGTTACTCTGGCCCTATTAGGGGAGTTGGGGATGGATTTGTCCCTCAATGTACTGTATTATGCCCCCCTGATCAGTAAAAGTTAGCAAGTGGAGATAACTCTGAATCGTGTTGTAGGGGGCGTTAGTAGCAACGTGTAGTCATTCAACATGTCGGTTACAAATCCTTCTAACTCCGATGCTGTCGGCAAAAATAATGAAGCGGATAAAGAAAATGTTTCGCTATCGAAAACATTCACCGTGGAAAGTAAGATTTCGTATTACTGTATTTATTAACACACTTGGTTGCGATTTTCTGTGTGTAATTGTCACGGATTCTTCAAACTCCTTAATTGACTGTCAACGTATTGTACTTCGTAGTAGTAGTAGTAGTTAGTTATACAAGAATTTAAAATTAGTCTTTTTCTTTTCATTTATTTTGGGTACCTTTCTTTAAATATTTCTATTGATAATATTAAAAATAAACTATTACTTTCTTTTTTCTACTTAATTATTATTGGTATTTATCGCTAATGTCTTACTTTTGTATGTACGTGAGAATCGTGTCAAAAAACATGTGTTAAGTCAGCGATTAGATTTTTTTTAGTCGTGTAAAATGAAAACAGCTAAAAAACAAAAATCCACGTCTACTTTTGCTTCTATATTCCTAATTATTATATTTCATTATTTATTTAAAATATTATGGTTCTAATGATTATTTTCACATAGTATATTTTATTAATTATCTATATTTTAGAAAGAACTCGTCACTGTTGAAAAAGATTATATATTCCAGTTATTTATTTTTTATTTTTTTTTTTTTACAACCCATATGGTTATCCGATCTGCTCAACTACTCGAATCAAAGGGGTTCAATTGTTGGATTTTCTCGCCCATTTTTATTGATTTCCACCGAAATTTTAAATAAAATTGTTACTTTGTCTTAAATTGTATTTCTTGTCCTAAAATAAAATTCTAATTTATTTTTGAATATCTATAAAAATCTCCCTTTAAGCTTATGTTTTAATTGCTGGCGGCCATAACCTTTTTTTTTTTTTTTTTTTCCTTGCATCAAAATATTTTGCTTTTTTGAAAACTGCTGTTCAATACAAAATAAAACGGTGCAAATGTATTATAATTGCTGTTGGGATATTTCGCCTAGTTTAGACTACTTTTTATTTTATTTTTATGATATTAATGAATTCGTTCCTAGAATAAAACTGTACTTTGTTTTAAAGTATATACTTTAAAACAACAACAATAATAATTACTCTAATGTTAGGCTTGTTTATATATTTCTATGTATAGACTCCATTCTTAAACCTATTAACCGATCATTATAAATTTTTGGAGCACAGCTGCTAGGCATAAGGGTATGTAAAGTTTTTTTTTTTTTTTACACATCACCACTTATCAAGGCCCGGAAGCCACTCAGGGATAAGGGTTATTGCAAGTACATTACGTTAGTGTGGAGATTTGATGAAGTGTTTACTTAAGGGGGCGGTTCATTAGGAATTTGTTAACATTGGACTTGAAGACATCCAAGTTGTAGTTCGGTGGGAAGCAGGCAGACGGAACAGTTTCACAGGCGTGCACCGCGTGCAGTTCTAAGAAAGAAGCTTTGTTCATGGAATCCGCGTTTTGATTTAGGCACAGATATAGAGTGGGGGAAATTTTTCACAGTGGATTCAGCTAGACGGGTGTTTTTCGTGAAAGATTGGCGAGGGGGGCCAGAGATTGGAGTTCAGACGAGCACCTGCCATGGAAATAACGATAAAACAAAACAAGGATAGGCTCGCAACGTCTCTTCTGTGGGAGAGAGGTTGCGGGGTAGAGAAAAGGGCATCCCCCACTAAGCCACGAAGTCTATTTTGTACTCTGTCAAGGCAGGATAGGCTGTTCATCATAATGTGAGCTATATTTAGTTCAACTGAATTTTATACAAAGAGGTGATAGAAACCTTTTGTGAAAATTCAAAGACCTACAGTTTGTGATATTTTGACAATAGGCATTAACCAATAATAAACATGCTCCAAATTTTCTGTGGAGTATTTCAGACATTTTCCCTAATTAAAATCATATGTCGATATTTCCTACCGACGAGTGGGGGGGGGGAGAAAAGACGTTTAGCTTGCAACGAAAAATTATTATTAACGTATTCTTGTAAATATAACGCGCTGTTAACAGTTGTCGTACCGGTCTGATAGATCTCTAACAACGACAAGAACAAACTACAACAACAACAAGCCTACAAAGGTGACTCTTTTTATAGTCTCAATCTCTCGTTCAGCGAGATTGAAACGAGACTGGAATGTCTATTTAAGCTATAAGGAATAGACATCCTATTTTCTTCATTAACAAACACCAGGCCGGGCCGTTCACAGCCATTAGTGTCTTTCCCTTCCCACCGAGCCACCCTCGGTAAGTCAATCAATTTAATTATCACATATATCATAGCTGGGAATGTTCTCTCAATTATTAAATCTTGGTACTTGTGCACTTATTAATCCGTGCTGAAATAACAAGGTTATTATTTAAAAAGCCATTCTTAACAAGAGGAGTGGAGGGTGTTTTGTACCTATTCTGTACTTCAACCTTACAATTTAATAAAAACAGATATCATAAAAATGTAATTAAACTTGAAAATACTATTTAAAAAATAGCGCGGATCAATAAGTGCATTAGCACCAAAATCTTTTTTCTCTGATAGGTTTAAGAGTAGTCATCGATGGGCAGAAATCTGAAGCTCATAGTATCAATACTGGCGTCAGTCAGGGTTCCATCCTTGGCCCAAACTTTCTTCTTGATCGTCATTGATGTTCTCCCAAATCACATTCTTAGATCATTTGTAAACATTTATGCAGATGACACCACAATCTATGGCAACACTGCAAAGGCCAGCAATGACCAAGCTCTTTCTGATTCTCTCTCTTCTGATCTTGAGCACATGATGCAATAGGGGAAAAAGGGTAGCTGGTTAATTTTTAAGGCATCTAAATCCAAGCTTCTCTCTTTTCATCATAATCTCTGTGACTTTCAATTGAAATGAATGGCTCTCGTCTTAAGGAAGCACCATTTCTTGAAAAGCTTCTGGGACTGTCCTTCACTCCTGATCTGAAATGGAACACATACATCAAATGTGTTGCCAAGATCGCTTGAAAAATGGTTGAATCATTCTACCACTCCAGTAGGTATCTCACTGCTGATGCAATCCTCTATTTGTATAAGAGCCGAGTACACCCTAAAATGGAGTACTGTTCGTCATCTGGGCAGGAACTGCCTGGTGCACCCAATCTTGCCTTGATAGAGTTCAACAACCTCTTTCCTACAGAAGAGACTTTGCGAGCCTGTTTTTTTTTGTTTTTTTTTTTGTACATTTTCACCCCAAACAAGGCACATTGCCACTTTGATGTAGGGGGCTACTATCAGGGACGTAAGCTACAGGGGTACTATGTGGGGAGTTCGGCAGCAAGATGTCGGTTCACATTCCACTTGAACTTCTGCATATCAGTACAGTTGGGGAAGCAGGAACCCGGAAGGGAATTCCAAAGTCTAGCAGTTCTGGGGAAGAAACTACTGGAGTAGAAGGCTCTCTTACATCTATGGATCTCAACTGTGAAGGGGTGGAATTTTTGCTGCTTGTCGTGTTTGTCGGGGGTATTTACGTCGAGGGGGGGGTACAAGTGCTTGCAGTTTCTGCTCTATCGTTATTTTCATGATAAGTGTTCAACTGAACTCAAATCTAAGGTTTCCTCTGGCCAAACTTTTACTTGACTAGCTACAACCACTATCAACAATTTCCTCCACTCTCTATCTGTGCCTAAATCTAAACGCAGATTCCATGAACAAAGCTTCTTACCTAGAACTGCCCAGCTGATTACAATATGTTCGCCTCTAAATCCAATGTAAACAAGTTCTTGTTGAGCCATCTCCTAAATAATCCAAATTCTACCCAATCTACGCCATTAATGATTACTACACTACCACTTTACATTCATTAACCCTTGTCCTCTAGTGGTCTTGGGGCCTTGATAAATGGTGACTTCCTTGTAAAAAAAAAAAGTTTTTAATCACAAACCACGAATGATGAATCGATACAGTAGGGTGTACAAATATTTGCAATTGGCAAGCGCACACACATTAAAAATTAAAATTTATATATATATCCTTTTGTATTCTCACCCTGCTCTTTGGGTTAGTATTTGAGTTAATTAAAGGCATCTTGTTTTTTTTGTTTGTTTTTTCAGCTTAAAAACCAAAAAAAAACATGCTCTTCTGGAAAATGGGAGAGGGTAGCAGATTGAACTAAAATTTTGCACATATGGCTACCTTACTGAATTGATTTATTATTATAGACGTTTATCTATTATTATTTCCCTTATTTCATAGTATAGGGGTAAGAATCTTGCTAGATTCAGACATGCTATTGCTAGTGAACCATAAAATGGAAACATGATTGTATTGGAATTATATGTAGCACCTCTGTTTATAGTCCTGTGGTATCTGAATCGAGAGGGAGAAAAATTCAGATTATTTTATATGTACTATGTAGTCATCTCTTATGAAGGCTAAAACCCACTCAAGAATAAGGACTAATGAGCTGGATAGTCAATTAAATGGTGTAGTAGAGTATGAAAACATTGAAAATCTATCTATACTCCTATAAATTTGCTTTTTGTGTATGTGTGTATTGATATTCATATAAAACCCCTCTTTTCTATTTATTTAAAAAGAAAATACAACTTTCTTATATATGGGTTGTGGAATTGCATTCACTAGCAAAAGATCTAGCCTATTTGCATATTCTTTTAAACATTCATTTTAATTAATTCCCTATTAGTTTATGCTAGGCACCGCCAAAACTGGGGGGGCAGGTCAGTACTTTTTGACGGACCGTCTTTTTAAAAATCTACCAAAAATCAGGTAATTATCCAATCAATACGAAATTTTCAGCGATTATTAAGAGAAGAATGAACTTTATAACGGTGTACTTATTTTTCATAAACGATATTTATATATATATTTTTTTTGCTTACAAAACCCCCCCTTGTTTTGAAGTGGGAACAAATATGCTTAAAATAATCATCTGAAACTGAACAAAACATATTGTGTTGTTGTAAGGGACAGAATTATAGATTAAAAAAAAAAAAAAAAAAAAAATTGTTTGCATACCTTATTTTGACGTCTGAATATCAGAACTTCGATTGTGTTTAATTATCCCGCTTTTGAGTTTTGAAGTGTGAAATTCGGTGAATATGTTAAGTAAAATAATTAATTTAAGTTAAGCAAAACAAAAAAAATTTTTTTTTTAATATTTATACGAAAAAGCCATTTTAAAATCTTTGATAAATAAATTAACAATTTTTTTTAGCGAGCCGAATAATGCATGACCATTATTAAACAGGGCATGCTTTGAAGAATCGATACCAAAAAAAAAAATTCGATAAATATTGTGCCCTTTGTGTTAAAAATAGCATAATTTTTTTCGATCCCGTTTGAAAACGTTTGCCGCCTTTCGACTACGGTGGACCAAACGCGCTGAAATAATTTTTTTTTATTCTGCTTTAAATTGTCCCTCCCCCCCATTTTGGGTAGTCTGGCCCCCACACACATACACATTAAAAACCAAACTCATACAAATGGTCACCCATCTGGTACTGGCCAGCCTCAGCTTAATAATACATTGAAATTTTCGTCACTGAAAAATAAGTTTTTTTGGCCTGTTTGGTCTTCCATAGTTTGCTTATCATCAAACGCAAATGTAAACAGTGTCGATATAGACTCTACATCGACGCGAAATATCTGGTTGCATATATGAATAAGTGGAATTATTTGAAATCCAGGTACTTATATTATAATATTTTTGCATATTCTCTTAGAAAATCATCCTAAATGTTAGTTAGACAATAAATAAATGAATTAATTATTTCAAAAACCTTTTTTTTTTTTAAATATTTATGTACGTTTTTTGTGCAAGACAAAAAATGTCAATTGTTAACTTTTTGGGAAAATTTAACATTTAAAATTTAATTAAAAATAGTAGAAAAAGTTTTACATTATTCTGTTTTCTATATGATAAAATTCAGGGTTTTATCTTTCTGGAAAAAAAAAAGTTACTCAGAAATAATGGATGTTAATAAATGTAATTTCGTTTTAAAAAACAACAACAACTTGATTTTGCGGCCATTTTTGGCGGTGCCTAGTTTATGCAATTTTCTTATGGGATGATCATCGTTAGTTAACTATTATGTGTTATTATATTAATGCAGATATTCTACATAATTTATACTTGCATAATATTTGCATAAAAAGTTTATAGTAGACACAAAACTGTTTCCATATATATTTATGTATACGTATATATTTTTTTTAACAAATTTTGCCTACGAAACTCCTCCTAGAGCTACAGACAGGAAACTTCATATATAAGGTATTTGAATCCATGCGAAACTTTATATTTGGGTCTTACCCGGGGAAAATCAGTGCAAAAGTGTGAAAATTAAAAAAAAAAAAAATTTGCCGGCTGAAAGTCGAACACCGGCATTACGAATGCATAATGCAGTAGCTATTGGTTCATGTTTTAAATTTTAGCCTTGCATTATAAATGTCTTCATAGCCCAGTCACTTTTTTCGCCGATATTTTCATCCTCTACTTTCGATTGTCTAGCCTTAATTTAAACATAAGTCACTTCCGGTTTGGCATGAGTCATAACAGAAAAAATGTCAGGGGTTTTTTTTTTTTTTTTCACATTCTTTTCCTCCTTTGCGGTACGGGTTCAAGCCTGCCTTCTTATTACCACTTTTTATTTTTTGCTCAACATACACATTCAAACACCCGGGCAACGCTGGGCTGAAATGCTAGTAATGAATATTCTTCTCATTTTTAAGTCCATTTTTATTTAATGTGGGTTAAACTTTTTCATTTGTTGTTTCCACAATTTTCTACCATTCTCATTTTGTAACGTTGCAGTTACAAACAAAGGAAAAAAAAAAATAAATAAAAATCCGGGTCTGCATTTTTTTTTCTTAACAAAAGTGTTTTTTACCATTGCTTTCCCGCCTCGACACCACTTAAATCTCTCGTCATCATCCATCTTGCTTGGTGAATACTTTTCTTCTTCCTCCAATCGCATGCCAGCCACAGCTGGCCCATTCTCGTCCACGACTTTATGCATCCATTTTCTTCGACGTCGACTTTCTTTCTCTCCCAAGCATGTGATGTTCTTTTTCTCACTTTTTTCTTGTTACGCCAACTTGCTAATTTGCATATGCACGTTTTTCAGCTTCTAATGCTAATCTCTTCACAAGCCAGCCCTTCTTCGCTGCTGCTGCTATTTTCCCATGCACTCATATGTATGATGTTATGATTTTGTTTTGTCAATCCCAACACACATGTCCTCAGCTACCAACTGTTTCCAATTTTTTCGAGGTCTACCTTTGACAATATTATTGGATTTAAAAAAAAAAAAAAAAAAACTTGAAGTTTAAAGAAAAAGCGAAAATAAGAAAGAAAAGAATTGTTTTTCTGGTCATGTGAATAGGGTATTTAGTTCTCTCCCACTGCAAGGACCAGGGTCGGAAAGTGGAATTGAGACATCAGCGCCCCAGAGGAGGGGCACTCTGGCCTCCAAAAAGTGCCTAGCCAGCCCTATCGGCATTCCCTGGTGAGGGCGCCTTAGGCGATTAGCAATAAACTAATCCCTTCTCAAAGAGAGGAGGCAAAGCCTGAGAGGGTGGATCTCCTAGAATTTCACAGAACTTTTGCACCCATTGCAAAATCAGCGGGGACTGGATCAGTACAGGAATGGTCTAATAATTTGTCGTATGAGTAGGAAATTCTGATGAGAAACAGGACATCTGTCTTCATAATTGGTGCAGGTCATTTAAGGTGAATGGACACTGCTGACTGATTGCTTGTTGAAAGATATATCCCAGAGTTTGGGAAAAATGGAATAAATTCCATTTTGGAAAAGTGCATTTGTCATGTGACTATGGTAACAGTAAGATTTAAAAACTAAGTAAAAAAGAAGAGACGGGATATTTCTCTGTCACCTGCTGACGTAACAGTAAGAGTCAGAAAATAAATGAAAACAGAAGAAAAAAGGGCAGGATAGAAATCCATTCACTATTCCAAAGCCTTGTAAATTGAAAATCATAAATATTACCAAAAACTTGAGAGGATGTAATAATTTGGTAATTGTTAAATTGTGTTGGAAAGAAAGGTGGAGTCCTGCTCCTCTGATTTTCAATATAAGATTAAGTGTAATAAGCTTTGAAGATTCTGTTTTTCTCACTCATCAAACCCACGTCATTAAGAGACAGACCTCAAATTTAGGTTGATATTGCCAAACTTAACTTGCCTAGAACGTGTTAAAAGGGCCAGTCCAAAAACACATCAAGTAGAAAATGCATTTGGAAGTTTTTTTACATAAACACAACAGTGTGACTTAGAATAATTTATTTGTATACAAAAAAAAAAAAAAAACAACCATCAAATTGCTTATTTTTCTGGCTTAAAAATGATCTTTGCTCCTCAATCTTTGATGACGAATGTCGAATGATTGCCTTCTGGATCTTTTAATTACAGTAGATTTTTTAGGTAGAATAATAATTCAACGGGCTTTTGAACCCTTTGACATTTACAGTTTCATCAGAGCAGCAACTTTTTTGTGAGCAGGTCCTGAATGATAAACTAATACCTAATAATGATCAACTATGGTGACCCCACACAAAGTAGGGATACATACCTACATTTTGTGAATCGCCTATCTCGGTTAAAAGTAATTTCCATGGGTGTTCTGAAGACATCCTTTTGCACATGACCAAACCAATTTAATTTAATAACTTCAGATAACTTCCTTCAAATCAATGCCCCTTCTCCCCAACTCTTATTGATGAATTTGTTCTTACAATCATAAATTTGTCCACATCACATGGGCTATAAAATTGGAATCTGTAGTCCATGTCTCTAATGCATGGAGAAGAACAGATTAGATACATGCAGTATACAACTGCCCTTTTAAGTTTTATGTGCTTCTGGCAAAACACTTCCACCATCAAATTGAAAGCTACCTTTGTGGCTTTAATCCTATATGTCATCACACATTCACAGCCTCCATTTTAGGACATCTTCAAGATATTTAAAATTGAAATGAATAAAACGATTGTGGCAACATGTTCCACAGATATTGAAAATAAGACTGGCGTGACTCATAAAAAAAATGATCAATTGTATCCAATTAATTGAACAGATGATGTTATTTTATCCAAAGTTGTGGGATAATTTGTGGGTTCATATTTTTTGCCACAGTATTAGTGCATAAATAATCACAATACATCAGCTTGGATTTTAACTCAACATAAAAGTGTAATAGATCTCTTATACTAATGTCGATCAAGAATTGTACTTTAAACTTATTCTTTGTTTTTTTTTTGGGGGGGGGGTAAAATACAAAATAACTGGGAAATGTAATGCTGCATCATAATATTACAAAACTAACTGCATCTATTTCACTTTGCTTGGAACACTTTTACTTTTGTTTTAGTTTCATGAAGAACAAACAAAAATGATATTAAAATAAATGCGTAATTCCCAGAAGAGTTTAATGTTTAACTTATAACAATAACAAGTTTGGACTTTTCTTTAACCATTTTTTTTCTTCTTTTTTTTTTTTTTTTTTAAAGATCAAGAATCCCTTTTGTATTTTTTTCTTTTTCAACTAAAACAAATAACCTTTACCCTTAAAAAAAACAAAAACAAGAAAAACAATCCTTAACTAGAAGTTCTGTTATACCCCTCCCCCTCCAAACTTGATTTTCGACTTGTTAAAAAAAATGGTTATTTTCTTATCTGGATTCTTCCGATTACTGTTTTCATTTTGAGTATTATTCTCACAATATTTTGTTTGATGTAACCTCTGACCTTCTTCAGGTATATCTTGTCAAACATGGAAATCTTTCTATCGAACTTAGGAATCTGCGCAGAATTTCAAACAGAAGCCTTTATTTAATCCACATAGGTAGCATGTTCTCGTTTTATGAGCCATGACCAGGTACAAGTCCTCAGTAATTTACAATTACATTTTGAGTATTGCCCACACTGAGGATTAAACCTTCAACCCCCAGAAGAGTGTAACTTAGAATTGAATATACCTAGTACTTTATCCATTACACCATGATGAAAACATCATACTTATTTTCTGGCAAGTTTTCATTCTGGCATATCACATGTAAAATTAAACTGGACATAATTGAATGTTTTTAATGTTATGTTTTTACAAAAACATAGTTTAAGAAAAATAAGTTGCTGGAGAGTAATACTAAAATCTATTTCATTATGAATATGTTGGGTGATTAAAATTAGTTTAATCCAATTTGGTACTAGTGCACTTATTGATCCGCGCTGAAATAATAATGTTCTTGTTTAAAAAGCCATTTTTAACATGGGAGGGTAGGGTGTTTTGTACCTATTCTGTACTTTAACCTTACAATTGAATAAAAATACATATAAAACTTTAATTAAACTTGGAAATACGATTAAAAAAATAGCACGGATCAGTAAGTGCATTAGCACCTCCAATTTTTATCTTCTTGCAAACAGTGTTATTATTATTATTATTATTATTATTATTATTATACATGTGCGAAATTATTTTATCGTGTAATTTTTTGGTAGAGTTTAATGTGTAAAATAATTTACCTTGTTAATGTTATGTTTTTACAACATAGTTAAAGAAAAATAAGTTGCTTGAGAATAATACTAAAATCCATTTCATTCTGAAGATATTGGATGATTAAAATTAGCTTTAATCCAATTTTTATCTTCTTGCAAATGGTATTATTTTTATTATAATTATTATTATACATGTGTGAAATTAATTTATTTTATCGTTTAATGTTTTGGTAGAGTTTTGTGTGTAAAATAATTTACCTTGTTGAATATTGCTAGCAATACACATGAAAAAATTGAAATGGCTTAAAATATCTCAATGGTATATATAAAAAAAGCTTGATGAGCTAAGAAAGAATCTTTTTAAATTTTTAAAATCAAGGAAGTTATGACCATTTTTATGCCTCACCCATTTGAATATTTGTCCCTCTTTAAGACCATATGCATTTCATCAGATTTGTTATGCTACTTTTTCGGTAAACATGCTACATCTTTGTTAAAACGCAAGATTAAGCAATGATATTTGCTATATAAATTTATTTTTATATTAGGAATCAGAATATATCACTTAAAATCTCCAGAAATTGTTTCCAAATAATCTGCAGTAAATGCATATAAATATGCTGCAATTCATTAAAAGAAGTTAGAGAACTCAAAGTTGAATTGTAATGCATTTTATGTACAAGAAAGTGAAATCTAAATCTATGACTGTTTAAAAATGAACATATTGCAATATTTCTTTAGTATTAGTGTATATTAACACCTTCCGTTATCCTCCCCCCTCCCTCAATCATTTGACCACCTCTCCAAAATATGTGATTCTACCTTTTTTTGGCAATTACGTGTGAACACCATAAAAATCTTTAATGAAAGATAAACAAACATTATTTTAGAATTTAATATAAAATAATTTCCTATCTTGGACCATTCTAGCATTTTAGGGTAATTAACCATATTTTTTCTGTGGGAGATAAATCCTATGCGTTTTTAAGACGATTATGCATAGTTTTGAGAGGGTCTTTGTGCAATTATGGGAGGATGGGGAGACTTGCTACTCGGTCTTTGGATTAATGGTAGGACTAAGGGAAAGAAATAAAACAAAAACAATTTTAGAATTTCGAGTGGGATTAGTTTCACATAAATTTAAGGTAAAATAATTCAGCGTTTTAGGACAGTTAACTAATTTTTTTATGGGAGATAAATCTTGCATTTTTCTTTAAGGAAGGATTTGCGTTGGTTTTCTTTTTTTTTTTTTTTCTTTTTTTTTTTTTCTTTTTTTTTTTTTTCTTTTTTTTTTTTACACACTTATATGTGGTTTACAGAGAGATTTTGTTGGGAAGCTTGCCACTCTGATTTAGTGCTGTTGTTAGGGTTAAGAAAGTTCTAAGAGGAGGCATGCCACTTATACCTAGGGTTAGAGATAGGATTAAGGGAGTTTTTTTTTTTTTTTCAAGAGGGCGTTTGACACTCATATTTATGGTTAGTGGTTCATAATTTTTGGGAAAATGTTATGGCTTAGATTTTGAAGATCAAATTACTTTTAAATATTCAAACCTTGGTAAATGAGGGTGTGAAACTTTACAAGAATTACAACAGACAAAAATAAATTTTATTTAACAAGTGATATCACTAACAGAAAACGTTTGGAAAAGTATTTTTTACCCACCTGTTTAAATATCAAAAAAACTTTTTGCTAAAGCTCACAAATTTTGGATGAATTTGATTTTTATTTTCGATTACATTTCTTATCCTTTTTATTCCAAGTGACACATTTTGTTTTTAAACTGTTCTGTTTGAGGCGTTTTTTTTTTTTTTTTTTTTTTTTTTCTTCTTAACTTCACTGATTGAGATGTCATTTTATATGAATAGTAGCAGGCTGCCCGGCATTACCCAGTCGTAAAATACACTTAAATATATTTTGATTAATACAGATTTTGTATTTATTATTATATTATATTAGACCTAATATATATAGTAATGATTTAAAAAGTTTTAAAAAAAAAAGAAAAAAATGACTCGTGCGTCACCATAGAGAATTGAAACCAGAATGTTTAGCTTACAATTTACTTTTTCCTTTGACGTTATTGCCTGAGCTATGAAGATGTTTGCTACAAGGCTAAAAATTAAAACATGAACTAATAGCTATTATGTTACACATACATATTTGTGATGCCGTCATTCACCCTTTACCTGGCAAATTCCATTTCTTTAATTTTCACACTTTTGCACCGATTTTCCCCACCTAAAACCCAAATATAAAGTTTCACATGGGTACGAACACCCCATATATTAAGTTTCATTTCTGTAGACCAAGAACTGACAGAGGAGTTTGTAGGCAAAATATTTTAAACAAATGCACATACATAAATATATATATAGAAAGAGGTTTATGTTTACTATAACCTTTTTATGCAAATATTGCACAAGTATAAATCATGTAGAATATCTGCATGAATATAATTACATGTAATAGTTAACTAAAGATGATCATCCCATAAAAAACTGAAAAAACTAATAGGGAATTAGTTAAAATGAATGTTTAAAAGAATATGCAAATTAGCTAGATCTTTTGCTAGTGAATGCAATTCCACAACCCAGATATAATAAGTGTATTTTCTTTTTAAATCAATGGAAAAAGGATTTTTAATATGAATATCAATACACAAAAAAAAAAAAATTAAAGGAGTATAGATTAGTGTGAACACTGGAGAAACATTTTACCATCATTTTTATGAGTGCACACTCGTAATGAAGAAGTAAAGAGACTTATCTCCCTTTCTTTCTATTTATCATATATGGATATAGTATTGATTGTATTGCTTTTGTTTCCTAGATATTAATCCAATGAAACTTCAGTGTTTATAAAACAGTGCTCAATAATAAGTAGAGCAGAGTATAATATAAATTTATTTATTAAATAATAAAATATTTGTATAAATAAAGTTATATTTGTGTGTGCATTCGGCAGGTAAATAAGTCGGCAGATGTTATATTTAGTTTTAATTTAATAAAAAGCCGCTTTAAAATGTCAAGTTACGATATGTTGAAGAAAATTTCCTTAACTTTGTTGGTTCGTATTTCGTTTAGAATAGGTTAGATAAGTAAAACAATAAGCTGTCTTGTGTCTCCTAACTGCTTATAGATTTCAAGAATATTGATGTAGATTTGCTAATTATTTTGCAAAACAAACGAACATGTAAAAATAAGTTTTTAAAAAAAAAACTTTCACCCTTTTGGCTGTTCAAAGGAAAACACTTTATTAATTCACTGTTAAAAACCAATGCAATAGATAAAAGTGCATGTAAGTTATATATTTAGAAAGCTTCTTTTTTTTTATTTTTTATTTATTTATTTTTTTTCAACCATACAAATATTTTTTTTAAATTTGACCAGAAATATGTCAGAAATTGCAAGTTGAACACTAACAGGTTCATGATGCCAGGCTAGTTGGGATTGTTTTAATTATATATTCTGATAACTGAATAGTTCTAATTAAACTAATTATATTTTGATAACAAAATAGCTTTAACTGAACATTAAGAATGATTTGTATATTCATATTTTCAATTTTTTCAAAAAATTCCTTCAGGAATAAAAGTCAACAAAAACCATCTAGAAACGATTTTTTTTTTCCAGATAGGGTAATTTTAAATTGCTAGCTACTACCACAAGAGAAAATAATGCACAATTATACTTTTGATCGATAAAAATAGTAAAAAGATTGATTTGCTTACTAGTGGGAGTTTGAAGAAAAATTCTTTCAACATTTTCAGTACTCATTCTGTTGAGGTCTTTTTTTCAACACAACAAAAATAAAAAACGAGTGGTCAAAAGTATTTCACACACCTCAAAACTATTAAAAGTGGTGTCTCTTCTCAGATTCGTTTCCAAATTTCATGACAAAATTTTTCATACAAATATTGTACACGCGTTTACAAATCAGGAGGAGTATTTACAAAACCTTACCGAAAATGCTGTTTTATGATGTTCACATTTTTAGCACTTTATTTGCTTAAAACTCTTAAAATATGTAATGTACATTATTATTTATTAATTTATTTGAAAGTATATTCATTTTCGAACAAAACTGTGGTATTTGGAGAATTTAAAGTGCTTTGGTTTTTAAAATGTGACTATTTTAGCAGAACCCCTTTTGAAATCTGTGATTATCCAAAGCATTTTACCGACCATGCGTATTGCTAATGTTACTAAAAATAAATGTGACTTTTTGCAAAACCAGACAAATAAAATGACAAAATCAAAAATTGGTGTTTTTCTATCCCTTCCTCCCTTCTCTCTTTCTCTACAACTGCAAGTTAAATAATAATATTCTGATGATACGCACTTTTGTTTATAATGAAGTCTTTCAATTCGTTTTATTCTTTCCTTTTTTTTATATTTAGCTGTTAATAAAACAGAAAAAGTGACAGGAGTGAGAGTGATAGACAATGTATGGAATAAAAATGATGTTCAAATAACATAATGAAAGGGTGAAAATGAGAGATATCAAATGATCCATCTTTTACTTTCTATCATTTTCAGCCTCTCTAATTGTTGGTTGACTACTAATCTCATCTTCTTTGTTATTTTTACGTTTTGGCTGATGTAACCTTTGAACTTATTCAGGTGCTTCTTTTCAAATTCTGGAATTTATACCTTAGGCAACTAGTAGACCTTGTATAGAATTAAATAAAATATGGCAAACACTAATAACAAATAGTAAATTAGGACGCCATTAAAAATTTCTGTCTCTCACCACAACTGCAGGTTAAATATTATTCTGGTGATATTCTTTTTTATTTATAACTGAGCATTGCCCAAAGCCACAAAAAAAAAAAAACAAAAAAAACAGATAAAAAAAACAAATAAAAGTTGCGTTTGAACACACCTCCTCTACTTAGGATATTGAGCACTTTTTGATTACTATATGGTATTTCCTATCCTGGACTATGCCGAGTATATTTTCTTGTACAAAATAGTATAACAAAACATATTAATGTTGGTTTTCTCCAGCAATGTGGCCTTTAAACACACTTGCTCTATCCAGTATGTTGAGCACTTTCGATTATGGTTTTTATACAATAACAGGCCTCTAGAGCACTACAAAAATCAAGCCTTCCCCCTCCACGGTCAAACATATTGAGTACTTTGGATTATGGCCTCCATCAAGTGGAAGGAAGCTACTGGAATGGAAAATTGTATTACAATGAGGTATAAATGCAACAAATTGATGGAGACCACTAGATCAAATAGTCAAATGAGCTGGAGCAAAGGAAGCAGGGGATAGATAGGATAATTTTAAAGGACAAATGCCATAATAGTATTTATTAAAAAAAAAAAACAGACTAGCAACATCATGTCTATGAGAGAGAGGTTGCATAGAAGAAAAAAAGGTGAGGTTAATCAAATTACAAGCTCGTAAAGGTTACAAGAAATCAAATGAAAAAGAATGATTAATAAATGATGATACGATGTTTTGAGATTTTTGAGATGAGGATTAATAATTTGGATTATTTTAGACTACTATTCTCATCGTTGTTGTTATTCTCACAATGCTTCAGACGATGTAATCTTGTAGTGCATCTTGTCAAATTCTAGAATCTGTATGTCAAACTCGGAAGGACCTGTGTGTCACCATGGATATAGTGTTAAGTAGTAATCAGTTTTAAGTCACAGTATTTTAGCGGTTTCATAATTTGTAACATTTTCTTTTTTCTTTTTTTTCAGTTTTACAGATCATAAAAGAAGCCCAACAACAACATGGTCTCCGGCATGGTGACTTTCAGCGTTACAGGTACATTTCAATGAATTCATTTTGAGGAAAAAAAAAAAAATTAATTTTTAACTTTTAAAGTAATCATCTATATAAATAAAACAGTAGTTGTATGTATGCATGTGTGTGTGACAATATTTAATCAATAAACTCTTAAACTACTGGTCACATAACATTAACATTAACATGAAATAGTAATCGTACGCAAAGGATGGTTTATAACAAATAAAATCTTTGTTTGGATGGATGAATAATATGTACAGCAATATGTCGGCAAATTGAAATGTAAAATGCTCATTTCAACTTGATATATTCCTGTTATTTGTGCGCATGTGCAAATTCATTCATAGCTTGAAATGGTTTAATTTTAAATCTTTATCTGTCTGTCAATAGCTCAAATAGTAGAACATGACTGGAACACTAAATGTTTTAGTTTTGATTCTTGCTGATGGCACCGAAGTCAGTTTTTTAAAACTTTTGAAATCAGTATTATATATTTGGTACAATATAATATTCAATTGAGAATTGGCTCTGTAATTATAAATATGAAATCTGTATGAATTAAAATATATTTAAGTATATTTTACAACCGGGCAAGGCCGGGCGGCCCACACTAGTCTATAATATAAAGGGCAGTTGTATGTTTGTATGTCCAGCTAAAAGTCAAAAATGATAAATTGGTATTGCCCCGGATGAATAATATCTAAAATTTAGACAAATTTATTCATTATTAACTAGTGGTCAGCTATGCCAGTTTCTGACAGGGAGGGTGTATTTTTTTTTTTTTTTTTTTTTTCATTGTATTATCTACTAATTTGGAAAGAGAATGCCAATTCATTTTTAGAGGAATTTCATATAAAGGAAAGCTTTCTGTCTAGCTAGAGAGAAGAGCGAGGAATTTGTCTGTCCAGGTAGAGAGAGAGGGGGGGGTCTGTCCAACTAGAAAGAGAGAGAAAATGGAGGAGAAGAGAGATAGGTATAGAAATAGAAGTTTTAATAAAATTGTTATACTTTTGTCCCGGGCAATGCTGTATAGCCCTGCTAGTTTTACTTTAAAAAAAACAATTGCATACTCTCTTCAAACATTATGCTTTAGTTTATGTAGCAACAGCAATGGTCTTTTCAAAAGTAATTGAAAAGAATACAAGAGTATACTCACTTTGCCACATGCTTGAGAACATAACTTCCACCTAGGCAGGTGCTATCAGATTAGGCTGTCTGAAGATACCAGCTTTTTGATCTAAAATGCATCAAACCTTGATATTATTGTTTCCCTTTCCTTTTGCAAAATTTAATCATGTTCTACAAAGCCCGTCCTCCTCAAATCAATTTTCCTTCCTCCATCTCTCTCTCTCTCTCTCTCTCCTTTTTTTCTACCTCCCAATGAAGTCAACAGTTTGACATGGTTGGCAACCCATGACGATAAAGGATGGTATCCTGGTATCTGAGCAGTCTGTAACCCATGGATATGCACACTGCAACACTCCACTTTGGCCCTTACCTGGACTAGGCAAGTTGTTAAAGAGGCTAGATCCACTGGTCATGTCAATTCTTACCATATAAAACGTATACCAATCTACTCAACTCTTTATATTACTATTCCAACTCTCACTAGTAACTACTATAATTACCCTCTAAAATATGTTGGAAGGTGATGGCCATGCCATTATCGACTTCAACACCACCACCACCTCCTATTGGCATCACTAAATAATAATTAATATTGTCTTATGCAGGACAATATACTTCATAGGGTTTTTATGTACAAGGGGAAATGAAAGAAATTTACATGCATGGAATACGCATTTATTTGTTAAAATAAAATATTGGCACTTTGAAAGGATTGTTTTGTATTTAAATTCTAGTCTAGAAATTAAAAAGCTAAATAATGATATGTTTTTTTCTAAAATAAATTATTTATTAACCAAGCTTTCGATATCAAGTTCAGACATTTTTCTTTTTTTTTTTTTGTAAATCATCTTTCCCGTCAGAGATATAAAATCCTTCATAGCTAGTAGTCCAGTGAGATGTTAAACACGGCTGATTTAAATGCCTTGTGGCACATGTGGCTGTGTGGTATTGGTTAATAAGATAAAATATTGGCACTTTGAAACCATTTTGTATTTAAATTATTGCACAGACATTAGAAAGCCAAATAACAATGTGTTTTTTTTTTTGTTTTTCTCTAAAATAAATTTATTTATCTTAAAGAATGAACTTTTGACTTTAAAAAGTCTTTATTAGATTCTTATATTTTATTTTTTGCTTTTTTAGAGCGGAGCAGAAGGCATGGCCCATAATAATATCTAATAACAATGGACAACAAAAAAATTATCATGGTGTCTAAGATGTTTTAATTGTTTTCATTTAATTTGAGGGCATTGATTCCAGAAATGCTGTCACTTTTTTTCTATCAGGTCTAGTTTTTATGCTATGGTATACCCCTCTCTGTAGGAAGTCGATAGCTACAGGAAAAACAGGCAAATCGAAGAAACAATGTTTTTATGTAACTTTAAAACGTATATTCATGAAATCACACCAAAATATTCACAATTAAAACTTGAAGTTGTAAAAAATACTGAACATAGACATCATCATTCATAATTTGATATTTTACTGATTTTCCAGAATGGAGGGCTCCTGCATCATCGCGCTTGATAGACCAACAGTAGTGTGCAAGCATGGTGGAATCCCAACAACTTTAATAGCAAACTTTCATGTCGCTGATGTATTGATGGAAGTGCTCTCATTGCTCATATCACCTAGATTTTCTAGAAAATGGGCTGTGCAAAAAATGTAACTTGATGCTCATATTTGCACCCAGTTGATGAAGACTTATGAGCAATATTTCAACAAGCTCTCTATAGTTGGGTGCTTTTATTTTTCCCAAGAAGAATTTTATTACACTTGTAAACGCTGTCTAGGCACTCAATTCTACAGGATTTATAAAATTACAGAAATTTGCATAATTCATTAAATTTCAAATCTGAGGTCCATCAAAAAGTCCAGCTTTTAATTTCTCTATGGTTAGGCCTGGAAATTTCATGCAAACATATTTGAAACAGTCGCCATCTTTTTCAAGAGCCTTCACAAACCGATCTTGTGAAAAGCCGTTGCCTCTGTTAAAAGTTTTTGCGAGATATACATACAGACATTTAAACAAACAGGTGAGATTTATATTATAGATATTCTCTTTCTCTTCTTCTTCATACTGAACACTGTTATTCCAATAAAAATTAGTGTAATGTTTGAATTAAAAAATGGATATATTGTAGCATTGTTTATACAAAATTGAACAGATATTTTCCAATAAGAAATGTCCCTTTGTTGCTAAAAAGAATCTATTTTATTAAAATTGTAGAAGTTACTGCAGCCGTAGACTGCGGCGAATTCGGAAGTCTTTACACTTTCCGCAAGGATCAAAACATAAAGTTACTCCTAAAAAAATTCAAGAGGAAATGTTGGTTGATGTCAGGTAAGTTGATTTTTTGTTTTTCTTTTTGTTTTAAATATTTTATTCATGAAATCACACCAAAATATTCACAATTAAAGCTTGAAGTTGTAAAAAATGCTAAGCATAGACCTCATCATTTGATATTTTACTGATTTTCCAGAATAGAGGGCTCCTGCATCATCGCGCTTGATAGATTGCTTGCAGGTATTAGCGTTTACTGGTGGGCACTGGCTGCCATTGCAATTGGCAGTCACTGGTGGCCATGGTCTGTGTCAGGCTCCATTAGACTGCTCAAAATTGAAATCATCTGTTCAATTGTCAGGTATTGGATATCACTGGATGCCTGTGGTGGGCATTAGCGGTTAGTGCTGTTTTGAAGCAGTTAATTGTGCTTGCTAATGGACCCTGGGTACCTTTACAACTGTTGCTATCGTTCCCGGCGTTCACTGTCGGCCATGACCAGTATCGACCTTCACTGGACTGCTCCAAAATTGTCTTCAATGGTGAGCACTGATATTTTGAGACAGTTACTTCTGTTTACTGGCAGGCACTGGCTTCCTCTGTAACTATCTGTTAGTGTCAGGCTCCATTGAACTGCTCTGAGATGAAATTGCCTGCCTTCAATTAGTGGGCATTGTTGGTCACTGGCAATTATAACAGCCATTGATGGTAACTGGTGATCAGTGCTCTTTTTAAGTGGTTACTGTCACTGGAAAGGGGTGGGTAGTGGCAGGCAAATTGCCTGTCTTCAATCATCAGGTACCGTCATCCATGACGGTCATTGTTCTTTTAAGATGGTTACTGTCATTTCATGTCAGTGGTAGACACTGCTGTTTTGAGACGGTTACTTGTGGATATTAGCGTTTATCACTGGCTGCCTTAACAACTATCAGTCACTGGCTGTAACTGTTTGCCAAAAGTGGGCATGATCAAGATCATGTTTTATTCCAAGCCTGATGAAAGTAAGGAAACCCATATTCTTCATTCTACTTAATCCTGATTTGCTGCGTCGGTGCAGATATGTTTTTGTATTTATGCAAAATACAGACTCTACTATTTTTGATATGATGTTCAAGTTAAAACTTTATTCAGTATTGCTTGTGTATCAAAATGTTAGTTGAAAGTGTATAATAGTTACAAAAAGCTCTCACCTCCCATGTTGAATGAATTTCTAAATGTTATTTTTGTACGATCGGTATTCTGCATACATACCCATTTGTTAATTGATAAAGTGCTTGAATATAGCTCACATATTAAGAAAAATATGTAATGTGTAACATATATGAAATAATTTTAGTGACCATGATAGAAACTTGGCAATGTTGTGAGAATGAAGAATGGAAGTCTTTGACGTAACGTAATAATGTTAATTATTGTTATGTTTATGTTTTTATGTTTTAATAAGCTTGCATAAAATTCCGGACCATTGGCAACAAAGACAATGATAAGAAAAAAAAAGATGAAAAAGAATTTAAGGAAGGGGATATCAATTCTGATATCCGATTCCTTTATTAAGACAGAAATAAGCATACGAACGTAGATATTATTGTGCGGTGTTCGTTAGAGTCAATGTTATTTGTGTTAACGTCATGTTGTTTAGTTTTTGATGGGTTTTTTAACTGTTCAAAATTCCCAAATTCAATAAATATATGTGAACAGCCAATCAAATTGATCGGAACTTAATGAATTGTGAAGGGAGAGGTTTGTAATTATGTAGAGAAGCCAAAAGAATGAATGTTAACTGTACGGAATGTATTGCTATGTATTTTTCTAGAGAGGGAAAATTTTATGAATATAATTGAATCATCAGCTTCCGGAATTCAAAAAAAGTTTAAAAATGACAATCTTATTAGTCTGATTTAGATTTTTCCTAGCGAAAAAAAAAAAATTAAAAACAATTTGTTGTTTTTTCCAGGTTTATACATATTCCATTATTTTGTGCGGAGAGAGCCTGGGGTTACTACATGCAGTTAAAATCCGAAGCCAACACAGAACCCCGGAAACGTTTTCATATGTTGTCTCGCCTGAAAAAAGCAGTGCAGTACACTGCAGATTTGGCTCGACTCTGTCTCAGTGCTCGCTGTGATGCCCGTACGAAGCTTGAAGCTCAAGTAAGTGTGATTGGTTTTGCAACATGAAAATGGAAAATGATGGATAACATAAGATTGAATATACTTTCAATTTGATTTTGCAAAAAATCAGTAATGAATTCAGGATTTGCGTCATCGGGAAATGAAAGAACAAATTCCCTTCAGGGAAAATTGTATGCTTTTCTTTTTTTTTTTCCTCATTTTTTTTTCTTTTTCCTTTTTTTTTTCCATTTTTCTTTTTGTTTTATTTTTTTTTACATTTCTTTTTCTTTACTTTTTGTTTTTTTACTTTTCCTGTTTGTTTGTTTTTTTTTCTACTTTTTTGGTTTATTTGTTTTTACTTTTTGCTTTTGTTTTTTCATTTTTATTTTTGCTTTGTTCTTTTCTATCTTTTTTTGTTTGTACATAACACTATAACCTCAGGAGAAGCTGACTAAATGTATTTTATACTAAATGACACTTGATCATTTCATATAAAGTAGAACAATAATCAAGATGATAAAACTAATTTTGACAATCCTTATGTCAATAGTTGATGATAAAAAAAAAATACATTTTATTCTGATGGAAAAAAAAATTGCTAATTTTTTTTTTCCCCCCGATGTTTGAAATCTTGTTTGATTGATTTGTTTGAAAAATGTAACGTTTCTCTCCGACCTTTACTCTTGACAGGGTTACCAAGCGTGGATGAAAGGGACTTTGCAATTCGAGCAGGAAGATTGGAGAGGTGCAATGGAGTTATACACTAATTCCGAGACTATTTATTCCAAATTGGCCAGTGCCTTCACCGACGAGACAAAAGACCTTTATTTACAGCGAGTGTCTGAAGTGGCACCCAACATTCGTTACTGCAGCTTTAGGATTGGTGATGAATCTGCCGTTAAAGATTTGATGCAGATGAGACTCAAGTCTGGCGCAGATTCCCATCTTGCCCATTTGGATGTAAGAACAGACTTCTTCATTTTCACTTTGTTCTGCTGGTTTTAATTATGTTTCCGGAGAAACTAAAATGTCTTTTAACAAAATCTGCTTTCCTTTTATTTTGATGAGCAGGGCCACCGGTGCTGCCCGGAGGGTTGGGGGGGTATGTTTAATAAAACTGAGTTTTAAAAAACATATCTTTCTTCAAAACTTTATCTCTCTCTCTAAAATGTTTTCCGGCAAACTTACTACACTAAAACCTGCCCGATTAGCAGCCGAATTAATGAAGAGTGTAGAGGTCTCTAGATGCTGGAAGAGTCTCTATTCTGATAGCAGTTTTTCCTCAGACTATTTGCCTTTGAAATTTCCTCCCTGTTCCCTATTTCACAATGGCCAGTATGCAGAAATTTAAATATAATGTGAACAAGCACCTTGAACTCCCCACTAAAGTTATCCCCTACAAATTTGGCTCCTACCAAAATCGTCCCTTACACTACAATGGCAATATGCCTTATTTGGGGTTAAAAATAAAAGCTGACTAACTGTTTGACCTAATTCTGTGTTGATAAAATGTTTAAAACATTTTTCCTATCTATGCTCTCATTTAATTTTGAGCTTAAAAATTCATTTTGTGTTTAAAAAAATTTATAACTGTAAGGCAAAATATTGAATACTCCTTGTATGGGTGTATGTGTAGAAAAGTCTATAATGAAACAAGTGTGACATAATTTCCAACTGCACATCTTGAACTGGCATTGTTTGAATCACAGCTCTTATCTTTAGAATTTTCTTCTTGCTCCAAGAAATTTAAATGTAATATAAACAAATATATTGCTGACCCCACCCAGATTTTTGCTTCCTGGTCCCCCCCAAAATCTGATCCCTGCTATAGTTGCCCTTTATGCTTCAGTGGCAATGTGCCTTGTTTAGAGTTAATAAAAAAAATTTTTAAGTCCGATAGCAGAAAAAATTCTAGGAAGACAAGAAACAGTGTTGGAATAAGTTGAGAAAAAATTTTGTTATTTCAGTTTTTCTTTCTCTTTGACTAGTTGTATGACTAATGCTTGAAAGTTTAGTCTATCCTACTATTTAATCCATAACTAGAAGGATGATATATGAATTAATAGCTTTCCCAAGAAACTCGATATAAAATGTACCTTTAGGGTGGAATCAAAGGTGTTCAATTGTTTTATAATACTTTTTTTAACTGTCGTTATAATCAGCCTTTTTCGTTTCTTTTTAATTATTTCAATCACTTTATATTTAATTCTCCATACACCACTTTTATGTCCCCTTATGAAAATTAAAATCAAGATATAGTGATGCTAACCTTTGTCTAGAATCTTTATTTCTATTTTGATCAAAATTCAATACATGATTTTCATTTTAGAAAACATCTGAAATTTAAAGCTGAAAGCTTAAGAAGAAATTGAAATTCAAGGAATCATGCTCAATTGCTGTCTAATGACCATGGATCAAATTCATTATTTAAGAAGTGACATATCATATCTTTTTAATAGTTTTAATAATGTATAATACCTCTTACAAAAATTGGGAGAAATGTACAGAACTTGGAACATTTTGGATGCTACAGTTATTAGTTGGGAAGTTCCAGGAAAAAGATATTTTCTACCTTTTTCCCAGTGGACTGATGCCCAAATAGATAAATCCACTCAGTATCCTTACTGTAGGTTACCTTACTTGCAAAACTAAGGTATCTTAAAACTTAAGTTCTGTATATTTTTGTTATATACACACAGATATGAAAGAAACAGGCATTCCATAAAAATAATTCATACCTATTTAAACATTCTGTTGTTTTTTTTTTTGCTCTTGGTCAGCAGTCAAAGCTAAAACATCAGTAAAAGTTTGAAATATTTATATTTTCTATTAATTATCAGTTTTCTATTTCCTATATTAACCCGGCTATCTTATGTCACTATTTGTGCATGACACAGGCCATTAGTTTTAGTGGTCAAGGTTTTAGAGGAGCCATATTATAGGTTAATATGAAGGTGGACTTGGTCAGCTTCAACTTTTTTGCTCTCGTTCAACCCTAAAAAGGCATATTGCTACTTGGACGTAAGGGGCTACTATTTAGGACCATACCTAGGAAAGATTAAGATGTTGGTTAACGTTACATTTAAACTTCTACATATCAGTACAGTCAGGGAAGCAAGTAACAGGAAGGGAATTTCAAAGTCTAGCTGTTCGAGGGAATAAACTATTAGAGTAGAAAGCTTTCTGGCATTTAACAACTACAACTGTGAAGGGGTGAGATTTTGTTGCTAAGCGCAGGTTTGTCAGGGATATGTCTGTTGCAGGGACATCAAATTATTGCAAACGTCAGGATTTCACTGTTGACCGAGTGATTATCTAATTTATCAGTGAGGAGCAAATAATATTTTACTTACGCCCATCCGCAGCCATTATTAGTAATGATAGTAAAATTGTTTATTTACTTCCTTGTGTGTATACCTTTATGCAAACACATAAAATATTTTTATTCTGATACATCCATCATCTGTAGTTTTTTTATACATTGTATTTTGTTTATTGTACTTTCAGCAACTGTTATCTCAAACCCGTGAAAAGCAGGCCGCCACATTGTCCGAGGTGACCTGGCGTGACCGTACTGTGCCTGTGAAAAATGAACAAGTCCGACTGTTCCTGTTGAATCTGCAAGATTGTGACAAGCAAGTGGAATCGGCCGAGGGATTTGACAGCAAGTTATCCGTTATTGAAAGTTTACTGAAACAGTGCATAGATTCTCAGCAGGTGCTCCGGGATTTGCTGCAGGATGATCAGGTCAGTTAATGTTGAAGAGGACAATAGGTTTTAGCACTTTTTTAATTTAGGTGAATTTTGCCTTTTTTTTTTTTTGCAATTCTGAAAAGGCGGATTTCTGTTTAAATCAATAAATGTGTGGCTTTTTGGGGTTTTTTTTTAATTACGGAAAAACAAATTTCTGTCAAATCACTACAGTCTTATCTCATTTTTCGTTGTTACTTGATCAGATTTTATTTTTATTTTTATTCCTGCCTCTCACTTTATCTTTTTTTTTCTCTCTTCCTATTTTCTTGCTTTCCTTTCCTCTCCCTACACTTCTCTGAAAATGTTAATTTTGCCATACTTCAAACAATTCGGGGTACAGGAAGTTGAAGACCTTTGTTTCATCAAAGAATAACTTCCTGTCTCCCCCCCCCCCCCCACACACACATGCATACTTGGTCATTCTCTTAATTTTAACTTTCTTAGTTAAAATTGATTGCAATTGTTTCACAAATGCTGAAAATAACTAGTCTCACTCCTACTCCTCCTCCTAATCAAATTCTAAACAGAGACAATTCATAGAAGCTAGTTTTATATCTCAGTAAAGAAACCATATCAATCCAAACCCCAGACTTACACAAATCTCTCTTACCATGCTAAAACATATTCTTGCTGAACAACATTATATTAATTTTGAAACTCACTAGTTTTATATCTATTTAGCATTTCTTGTTGAATTTCTTTTTGAAATTATTGTCATTCAATCACAGTACTTATAAAGAGTAAATGGGGTTCCAAACTGTTTGAATTATGCAAATATTCCTAGTGGTTTAAAAGTTATAAAAATTCAGCTCAGAAATTCTAAATGAATAAATGCAAAAGTTTGGCCCATTTCTCACACTAATGGTCAAGTCAAAAAAAACCCATTTTAATTAATTCAATTATACACAATAGGTGCACTATCTTTATATACTGTTTATTTATGTGATATCAGCGACAAAGCTTAACTAATTTGCATATCGATTTTGAAAAGGACATTTTATTGATTAACTATTTTTTTAATTCAATGATTATTATAATATAAAAAATAGTTTTGTTTCACAATATTGTTTCATTTTCTGGACAAATATATTGCGTTTTCAAATGTTTCTTACTTTAGAAGGGCAGACTTGATTTTCAACAATTTCTAAATTGCAAGTAAAACGTTCAATTGATTTATTCTTTTCTTTACAGTTATGTTTAAAAGATAAACAAATTTGCATCAGAATTAACAAAATGTTAATGTTTATCAATATAAATGATGAGGAAAATTTGTTTCATATTTACAAATTTATGACTGAAATATTTATTTTAAATTCACGTTTCAAATATTTCGAGTAGCAAACTTTGAAATGATAGTGAGCCAATAATGCCAGCTACTATATATATATATATATATATATATATATATATATATATCCGTTTATGCTGATGAGATGATATCCAGAAATATTTTACTTATTTCTCGATAGTTTTATTTGTAAATATCAAATAAATAAAAAGATATCATTTTCAAAACGATTGTACATATAAACATCATTTTGTTATGTTTCCTCCTATGAAAACTTGATTGATAATTTCACAATTATTAATCTCTCACCCTTTTTATATATATATATATATATATATATATATATATATATATATATATATAAACAAAAATACATTAAAAAGTTGATCTGTTCATTAAATACAATGCATCCAAACATATATAATGGAATTTTTTTTCTTTTCTTTTGATAGAATTTCAAGGCCGCTTTGCGTGGTCAACCAATTGATGGTCGGACGTCCAACCAACATTATTTGCACTCTTATCTCACCTTCATTCGACTCACCAAAACAATTAAAAGAAATTTGCTCCTAATCGACAATATGAAGCAGTACCTTCCAAACAAGGTGATCCCAGAAGGGAAGAAGATTACAAAGCCACAAGATTTAGTTCGTCTTTATGATATTATTGTTCAAGTAAGTTTTTTACACAATGAAAGTGAGATTTAAATTTTTTGAGTTATTAGGTTGGTGCAAAAATAATGTCGTCTTTTTTTTTTCTTTTTTTTTTTTTTACGTTCAACTTCAAAAGATCATAACTGCTTTCATAATAAACTTTATTAATCAAAATAAGAACCATTAGAATCGACATTTTTTTTGGCAACAAGAGACAAGTTTATTTATCCCATTAGCATAGAAATTCAGAGTTCTGGAAATGATGAAGTCATTGAAGGCCGATTCAGCATCATCTCGGCTTTTGAAGCATTTTTCGTGCAGGAAGTTTTCAAGATGCTTGAAAAGTAATAATCAGTGGGCGAGAGGTCCAATGAATATGGCGGATGAGGCAGAGTCTTGTAGCCCAATTCGTTCAGCTTCTGTAGGGTCAGTTGAGCAACATGCAGGCGAGCGTTGTCATGGAGGAGAATTGGTCCCTTCATATTGACCAATCTACGGCACATACTTTGGAGCTTCTGGTGCGTTTCGTCAATTTGTAAGCAGTACTTCTCCGCTGTAATCATTTCGCCTGGATTCAAAAAACTGTGATGGATAAGACTGGCCGCAAACCATCAAACAGTCAACCATAACCTTTTTTTGGTGCAATTTCAGCTTTAGGAAGTGTTGTGGAGCTTCTCCAGCATCCAATCACTGTGCTGAACGTAGCTGGTTCTCGCAGAGGATCCACTTCTCATCACACGTCACAATCCACTCGACAAATGGGTTGTTTTTGCTGCACAGAAGGAACATAGAAGACACCTCAAATGACAAGAATTTTGATTATCGTTCAATTCATGCGATACCCATTTATCCAATTTTTTTTACTTTCCTATTTATTTTAAATGGCAAATGACTGAGTGGTCGACCTTGAGTTCAACAGCAACTTCTCGTGTGGTTTTGTGAGGATCGGCTTCAATTAAGGCTTTTAAATGTTCGTTATCAACCGCAGTTGGTTCGCCGCGACCGGCTTCATCTTAGATGCTCTCGTCACCATTGCAAAATTTCTGAAACCACCATTGTGCCACACATTCATTAGTGGTTCCTGATCAAACGCATCATTAATATCACAAGTTGTCGTGGCAGCTTTTCGGCTTAGTTTTAACTGGAACAAGAAAATCGTGCAGATTTGAATTTTGTTCATGCTGTTGAAAAGCCTGCAAAAAAATGAATGACGAGATTAAGAACAGTAACAAATAACACGGTTTGATAGAGCAAAAACACACACTTCAAAATGATATATAACATGGCTATATATATATCAATGAATTAATTCAGAAATCATATATAAAAGTAACATGTGAGAAAACGATATTGTTTTTGCACCAACCTAATATAAATATCATTTAGTGTAAGAGTAATATCCCGATTCATACTTTTGTTTTTGTTAGTTGCAAAGTACTTTCCCTTGAAGCAATTAAACAATTTGTATGCAAATTATAATTTTATTTTTCATTTATTTATATGCAAGACAACTGAACAATACCCGAGCTTTTGTATAATTTCTAACCCTGTGTACCATTGCCTGCCTGTTGGATTCTTTCCTCAGATTTATTCTCCCTATTTATTTTATTTCCAAATTTATATAAAACTTATATGCAACTATGAATTAAAGTTGAGCACATATCTGATGAAGGGAAATGTTCCCAAAATATTATACTAAACTTTTATCAGGCCAGTAAGAATATGATATAATGTGATAACCGTATAAAAAAACATATTTTCTATTCATAAAAGGTGAATTTGCATTGCTCATTCTATTTTTACATCTTAAATTGCTTCAGTTGGGTCTATCCGTCACACCTTTGCATTGTATTGCCTTATATAAATTACTTTTATATACACACTAAACAATGCTTCAAGCGAGCCACTTTTAATGCCTTATATAAAACTTTTGTTTTCCCCTGATATTGTCTCATTGTCCATCCAATTAATCATAGAAGTTATCTAAAGCCAGAATTCAAAATCACATTTGTTTCCAAATTTTGATGAATCAGTATTTCTTATCGTTCATTGTTTACCTTTTTGACATTAAGATCAAAGGAATGTTGTGATTCCAATCTCTTTGTTAAAATAACTTTCAATTAAAAAAAAATTCTTTTTTTTCATGATGTAACTTTGAGTTGTGACAATTTCATCCATGTTTTCAACCCACACTATTTTCTGAATCGTAATACAAATTTGTAATTAGAATTGTCTAAATTATCTTTTTTTTTTTTTTTTTTAGAAATTTAATTTTGTTTTATCTGCATTTTAATGCGTTTTACTTGACATTTTATTGAAATAAAATTCCTGAAAATTATTTCAATAAATGTCACTTTATTTACATCATTTTTACTGTTGTCTACATTCGTGAGCCCTACCCCCAAGATTGAATATTTATAAAAAGTAAAAAACAAACATAAAAAGAAAACATGTTATGAGTTGGGAGAAAAAAAGATATACGGCTCCTCGTTCAATTTGAATTAATGTTGAGTTTTCCTTCTAATTCATATGACTGATTCTTCAAAGAAACAATTGCTTTGCTGTAATGATTTTTGGTGAAGTTATTCGTTCCAACAATATTGAAGTAGTTTTATTTATGTATGACAAATTAAGGCAAAATAAATGTACAACAGCTGCTCCTGCTGATTCTCTATTAAGAATGTCAAATTGTTCCTGCTGCTTTTGATTTTTTTTTTTTTTTTTTTCTAAAAATCTTTGGAAAACAATTTTTTTTTCTTTTTTCAGACTTGAGAGGAATATTAAAAAAAAAAAAAAAATGCAAGTGAAACATGAAAAGAAAATGTTCCTTTAAGTTTAAAGAAAAAAAAATTTGTTTATTTTAAAATTGTAAATGTTTAATATATGAGCAAATTATTGAATTTCCCTTCAGTGAATTACCTGTCAATATGAAACACAAATAACTTGTTTCTTTTTTTTACAAAGAATTTTATCAAAAAAAAGAAAACAGCCTGCCATTCCATCTAAATTAAAATCATGTTGAACATAATTAGTAAAACCCTGTAATAGAGCTCATATAAACAATAATTTAGTGCCCTCAGTTATAATAGTTGCCCATGTCAATCGGAGCACCACTGACTTGTGTTATGCCTGCGTTAGAAAGAAAACAATGGCTATTCCAAACAAGTGGTTATAAACAGACATCCAGGACAATGGAATGAGCGACAACCAGTGGTGCAAATGATTCATTTTGTTGACCAATCAATATTTTTGGTTCAATATCTTTTTCTTCATGAAGGTTTGGTATTTAGGATGTTGAAAGTGTTTCAAATTCTTATGTGGTTTGATTCAAAGAGTTGACATCAGTCAAGCTGCATATAGTCATATCACTTCTCACATACTCTGCCAGGGACTTCTTGCTCTACAACACTCCTAGTGCTTAGAATATCCAGACACATCATGAATTGATGCAAAAGGTTGCTATATCACCTGAGGCACGGAGTGCATAAGTATCTGTAATAAATATAAAGTTTTTGATGAAGCAAAGTTGATGGGATGCTTTCTTTCAGTTTACAGCCACGCATTCAGTTGATCATGGCATGGTTATTACACCAAAGCCATTGCAGATCGGAAGTTTTTAAAGCTTATGTTTAACTGCAGTGTAAGATGTGAGAGCAAAAACAGGCTGGAAAAAGACTTTACCATAAATCTTAAAGGAAATGTGTATAGATGTAAAGATTAGCAGCAGCCTCTTGAATCCTAGCCCCATGCAACACAACTCGCTGTGATACTGCTGATTCACTCAAGTTATTGTTATACTACATATTACTCGCATATGACATAATTGCATTGACACACCTGTTCCTGTTAGGTCACCAAAATTACCAGACATTGAGCCTGGTCACTACTAAATAGGTGATCATTTGGGATTACCAGGTGCTGTTTGTGCTCTCCACTTGACATTATTTCTAGTCATATCAGATTTCTCCTTGCCACTGAAATCAAGCAATGCCAATTCAAGAACAGTGTGGTTGGGGATTGCATAACTCTTACTTTACAATTATATGTACATTTAGGGTATTCATTGGGTATTATATTGTATATAGGGTATTCATTGGCTATCAAGACTGAATGGAAGCTATGAGCCTGTCATTCAGTTCTAGTTGGTTTCTGTTGTAAGCTCCATTCATAGCCTTGAGCCCCTGGAGGGGCATAGGCCATCCACAACTTTTATAGATGCTTTTGTTGTGAGGAGTTCTTTTTTCGGGTTGAGGGTGTTGGCCCTATGCCCAACCTCAGAAGGTTCATATAGCGTCTAGCCTTCCCAAATGGTCACCCATCTGGTACTATGTTGCTTAATTTCGATGATCTGGTGAGAACCGATGTGTCAACGTGATTGTGCCATATTCTGTTATAAGCTAGTTTCTCATTATGATATGTGTTTTTCGAGAACTTGTAGCCTTTGGTTCGATTATCTGTTAAAGTTAAATGCTGGTTGACCTTTGATTTTCTGTAGCTCTCTTTAACTATCTCGTGGGTAGGGTCAGGGTTGTGGGAATTAAAATTCCCTGGCTAACTCGATTGTCACCCTTTAACTCTGGTAACCAGAAAGCAACACAGCCACAGCACTTCCTGTTCTGTATATCTCTCCCTCTTTTCCGCTGAACTCTCGACTAGTCAAGATGTGACAAAGCCCGCTCCTGGTTGGCAACTCTCCTGACTAACCGCAAATAATGTTACTCCTTTCTCAACAAACTCTTATTCTTTCCTCACATGTATATTTATGTAAATAAATCTACATTCTTTCACTAATGCATATATCGGTATGTTTTCGTCATCATTATGCGACCTTCTGCTTCTTAACCACTACCATTCATTAACAACATGGAGGATGGGATCCCAATTACATAAACAGGTCATCCTCTACAGGGTACAAACAGTCATTTGATCCAGTTTTATTTACATTGTGATTGCCTCCTTCCCCTCCACCATGTTTATCCAAACCTGTTGTTTTATTGTTTTACTTATCTTCATTTATCACATGACCCTTTTTTTTTGTTTTTGTTTTCTCTTTTAGAAAAATCTCTATATTTTCAACTCAAAAATATTTTATTTGAATTTTTCCAAACTTAATTTCAGAATCTGAACGAGATTCTCAATTTACCAGGAATTGAAGACGATTTCAATTTGTCAAGCGAGATAAAAACACAAATTTTAGGTTTTAAAGCTTTCAGGTAAGTTGTATTTCCCAGTATACTATGAGCAGGGAATGTTGTTGATTGCCATCGTTTGTTCACTTCATTGATGGAATTCACTGGTTGTGGTGATGTGACTGTCAAGTTTTCCATCTCTCTCACTGTGCTTCTAATCTTCTAAATAAACGCTTTTATAAATGTTATTAAAAACAGAAAAAATTAAAAAATGGTTTTGTCTTTAAAAAATTTCTTTGGGGTTTGTTTGTTCTTTTGTGCAGATCTGTAATTTAAATGCTGCTTTTGGTTGTCTATTTTTGTTATTCACCATCTTGGCTATCTACATTGCTATCAGCCTTATTAAACACTTAGATATTAAAGAGGTAATTAAGCAAATAAAAAATCTCTTTGTTTTGGCTAGATAATTTTTTTTGTATAAAAAATGATTTTGCAATTTAACAGATAATGTTTTTTCTTCTCATCCAGAACTTACTACATTGCATTTTATTATTCGATGGACAAAAAATGGAAAGAATCTATAGCTTTATATGAAAAGGTTTTGGGTTACGCCGAGAAAAGTTTGGACGGCTACAAAGCTCTCACACCTCCAGGTGGAATTGCTGACATTGAGGTAAGTATCTGATACCTTGCATATATAGTAGCATTTGACTAATTTTGTGCGTCATCATTAAGCCTATGACAACATATTCTTTTCCTTGTTTTGATTCTCAGGTATATATCCATTAATATCTTATGTTTTTATGTAGAGTGATGTGACCCTCAGTTGATTAATTGTATCGGATATATACTCAAGAGTAAAAACAATGAAAAGAATATGCTGTTGTCATAGCCCTAGTCATCATCATCATTATATTTTGTTTTAACATCAGTTTTACACGCTGGCATGTGTTGGACGGCTTTTAGAAATTGATTCCCCAAACTAATCTATCTCTGACCAAGTTTATATTTATCCCTCTTTCTCTCAAGTCCATCCATATCACTTTCTCCTAGGTTTTCCCTGTGAACTGAACTTGCTACCTCAACTGTTCTACATCTACTAACCCAATAATTTTCATCCATCATCGTCAAATCTTAAAATAGTCAATATTGACATTTTTTTTCTCTTGTGAGTGAAGATTTTTTTATATATATATATATTTTCAGGCCGAACAAAAGAAGATAGCAGATTTGATAAAGAACGTTTCCTCTCTGAAACATTCATCTCATGCTTCAAGTATTTTGAATTCAGGGGATACAATGGAACCGACGAAAACCGTCCCTCACAAAAAGGTAAAACTTTTTTTCACTAAAAATATTTTTGATAAATATGGATGCAAAAAATTTTTTAAAATTATTTTCACTGCCATATTGAATGGTAATTTGATTTTGAGCTAGAACTGTAAGGTTTGCAAATGTGTAGCCGAAAATGATTGTTTATAGTTTTACGTCAAATAAATATATGACTCTGTTATAGGACACTTTTATATGCTTTTAGTAAAACTTAACTGAATTATACCAGGATTTTAAATGTGATTTAGTGAAAGGTGTTAATCTAAAATAGATTCATTTTTAAACAGTCCTGGTATTAGAGTTCAGTTTCTTGTACATAAAATGAATTACAATGCATCTTTAAGTCCATTCTTCTTTTTAATGGATCAAAGTATTTTTAACGTATTGTAGCATATTTATGTTCAGATTACTCAGATTGGAAACTGTTAATTTCAAGAGATTTTCAGTGCCATGTTTGTATTCCTTACACAAAAATACATTTACATGGCAAATATCATTGCTTGATCTTGTGTTTTAACAAAGATATAACATTTTTTTTTTTTTTTTCTGAAAAAGTACTGTAAATAATGCATATGGTTTTAAGGAAGGGAAAATATCCAAACATGCAAGGCACTAAAATAGTTACAGTTTCCTGGTTTTTAGTAAAATTTTTAAGTATTTTTAAAGATCATCAAGCTCTTTTTGTGCATGCCATTAAGATATTTTAAGCCATTTAAATTTTTTCACGTGTATTGCTTATATATATATATATATATATATATATATATATATATATATATATATATATAATATATTAGTTTTTATTGCTAATATATATATATATATATTTTTTTTTATTGCTAATATTTATAATAGATATGTTTTTTATTGCTAATATATATATAATATATATATAATAGATATTAGTTTTTATTGTTAATAATATATATTTTTTTTTTATTGCTAATATTTATAATAGATATGTTTTTATTGCTAATATATGTATATATATATATATATATATATATAATAGATATTAGTTTTTATTGTTAATAATATATATATGTTATTTATTTTATATTTATTCAACTTATTTTGCAGCTTCTCATGGATAGACTTGATCAGTACATAGAGGACCTATCTTTGACTGGCAAGCACCCGAAACTTGTGACTTTTCCTCCCAACTTTGAACCGATTCCCTGTCGGCCATTATTTTATGACTTGGCTCTTAATCATGTTGCATTCCCGTCCTTGGAAGGCAAAATTGAACAAAAAGGCGCCGGCGGCATCACTGATCTTGTCAAGGGTTGGTTGTGGGGTGGTGGAAAAAAATAGACTGTCTGCCATTTATGATGCTACACTATTTTACTTCAAATGGAAAACAATGTTGCTTTAAGAAGTCTCGGAGTCACAAGGAGCCAATATCAGGACAATTTAAAAAAATTTTTTCTTTTTAAATAAGTAAATAATCAAAACTTCAACCTCCATTTTTGGGGACCATATGCCCACTTTTTTTTTTTTTTTTTTTTTTTTTTTTTTTTTTTTTTTGAGAAAATATTGGCTAGGGTATTTTTTTTTCTCTTGTAACTTTTTTTCACCCCTTCCTCTTTCTCCCTACTCTTCCACATATTTTTGTTCCTCCCTACTCTTCTGGTTTTCTACCCTTTATTTTTTCTCTTCCTCCATTTCTCTCCTCCTTCTCTTCAATCTCTACTCTTTCCTTTTCCTTTTTCTTTTCTTTTTCATTTGTCCTTTTTAAAAAATTTTTCACCTTTTTTTTTTTCAGTATTTTCTATCATGAAATAATTTAAGTCACATGTCAAAATGATTCAAGATAAAAGTTACTTTCAGCTACTTACTATTAAGTTCAATGTTACTTAATTTCAACTTTGTTTATTTTTTACTTTATTTTTCAATATAGTAATGTAAAATTTTTCAAAACGATTTTTTATTTATATTTTTTATATTTAGAGATTTTTTTTTTTTCAATTATTTTGCTTTCTGGGAAATAATTATAAAGACATACAAATTGATATTATGTTTGTTTTTATGCCGGAATAAGTGGAATCTTAAACATTGGTTTCCAGAGACTGCAACTTTTCTATGTAATTGAAGAAATACATTTTAATAAAAAACATTAAAAAAAATTCACACATATTTTTTTTTATGGTTTTACTATTCTTTTTGTTTTCCATATTCAGATTTACACTTTTTTTTTCTATTTATTGAATGTATTTTCGTAATTAATTGATCCAGTTTCATTATCACAGTACATTTAACAACCCTATTTATCCTTATTAACATCATATGTTGCTCAGCAGCTTAACTATAACTTTAAATTCTTCCTTTGTCACATGATTAAAACTAACCAATCAGTGACCTACACATATATAGAGCCATGGCTGAATCCTGTGCAACGTTATATGGCAATAATATTTCTGTTTTTCTAACTTTCCATAAGCAATTAATTCCCACCCACTAGATAGTCAGTTATTATCTCGTTGACAAGAAACAGTTGTAGTCTTGTGGGCACGTAGATAGTCAGCTCAGTAGGTAGTGTTGTCTCTCTGTAGTAGTGCAATAATAGTCATAGAGATGTTGGTCTTTTTCTTTTTACTCTTTGTAATTGTAATGAAGAAGCAGCTAAAAAGAACAACAATTCCATTATTTGCTCTGGGCTGCATCTTATTTGCTTGTTGATTTCATTAGTTTTTACATCATTTATCTAGATGATTGCATTTTTCCAGCTATATCATCATGGTGGAAGAACCTTGAAAAATATTGATTTGACAGATGCAACTCGTTTTGAGAAAGTAACTACCTTGATTAATCTGCCACCATCAATAAAGTATACCTTTTTTTTTTTTTTTTTAATCAGCTATAAGCTTATGCAGGGAATAATGTAGCAGTTATATATTGACAAATTAGGTTTTAAAGGAATTGAATCGAAATACATTAATTTAGTGCATAGAACATGATAGGAATAAAGAAAAATATAAATTGGTTAGGAAGAATCAAATATCGAGTTGACAGCTGCAATTAGCTTTGAGAAATCAACCATCTTGATTAATCAGCTACCATCAATGAAACAAACTTTTGTTTTTAATTAGCCATAAACCTAATCAATGTAATGTAGCAATTATGTATTGACAAACTATTTCTTGCATGCAGTTTTATCATCTCACATGTATTGATTGATCTGTTATTCAATGAAAACACTTTGCATGAAAGGTACGGTACTTGTACAGTTTAGTCAAGACATTCAAAAATGAAAATATCAAAAAAAATATTATATTGTACGTATCCGTTTTGGACTGAAGATCTCCGAAAAAAAATTTCATTTAATTTGATCAAGTAGTTTTTTTTTTGTTTTTACAGCGTAAAAACACGTTCTTATGAGAGCGTGTTGAAGTCAGCCATTTTGAAATTTGCTGAATACGCCATGGGGAGATAACTCCATGTAAAGCGCCGATACTCCCTCCCCATCTTTAATTCTAGCTTTTCTTCATAAAAATCGAACCTTTTGCTCAGTATCATAACAAATTGTTTTTTCGCTGTAAAAAAAGAACTACTTTTTACCCCAGTTTCTAACGAGTTGGACTTGAGGTGTTTGCTCTTTTCAAATGCTTGCAAATTATACACACCTGACAATTCTGTCAAATCTGTCAACATAAAAGTTTATTTACAATTCACTGTTGGGCATTGACGAGAGATACAGAACAGAACGACTGTTTAGTAGTAAGGATGTGTGGGTGTGTATCAGGTGACAGCGGAATTTGTCACTCATACTGGAGGACTGCTGGCGCTCTTCTTTACCTCTCTTTTGTTTATGCTATCCGTGTCTTATAAAGATATCAACCGACATTCCTGAAATGTAAATATTTAAAATATTTAACTGTTCTTTCTTTTGTATTATGCAATTCTAACTTCCTGACCTGCAATGTAAACTTTTCTTTGTTTTCAGTGATAGTTACAATTCAGGTAATTTTTGTAGGACACAAGAATGTAGATTAAAGTCCATCTGAAATGTACATGTGTGCACACCTCTGATTTTATCGGCGTCACCCTGGCTCAGTATTCAACAGTTGTAAAAGAAGCAATTAAGAAGAGCAATTTTATTATTTGCTCTGGGCTGCATTTTATTTGCTTATTGCTTTTATCACTTTTTTACATCAAGTTCATCCAATCTCCATATAAAGATAAAAACAGTTTCAGCACATTAAATTATACAAGTCTGTAGATAATTAAGTATCACTGCATTTGGTATAAGTCATTAGTTATTTACGATATATCGACCTTTAACTATTCTGGTCTTTCAACAATATTTGACTAAGATGTTTACTCGGTAAATAATTAAAAAAAAGAATATGATAATCTTATATTTATAAATCATATATTCACAAATTTAGAGAGACATTTTAAAAAATATATAAAACTTCTCATTCGAATCACAGTGTGTTAGTGATAGTTATTTTATTATTAGTAAGGAAAGAGAGGTTTTCCTTGGTAGCAAGATTATAGATATACCAAACATAAAGAGGATTGATCGTCAGAAGGTGAAAAGCAAGGTGAAGGTGGTCCAAGGTGTAATTCACAACATTATGAGAGAAAACATTTATTATGGAACTTAACGGGGTTTTTTTTTCTATACATGGTGTCATATGCTGTTGTAAATCGTCTTGATGGAGAAGAAAAACAGGGAGAAGGAGGGAAGACTATACTGGCAGAGGCAGCTTGAAGAAAGTATTAAACAGTGGCGGAAAGACATTGGCTAATAAGAAAGGGAGTTAAGCTCATAAAGAAAGCCAAGAATTGAAAGGAGGTATGTTTTGACAATAAAAGGATGATGCTTAAGGAGAAATTAGGAACTTTATTGGGAAAGGTGTTGCTTTTCAGCAGAACAACCTTTTCCGGAACAATCAGTCTCAGTTGTATAAGGAATTAAGTGATAGCAAGGAGGCTGAAAGTAACAGTACTCTAAATGCTGATGAGACTAGGGAGTTCTGGAGTTAGATTTGGTCTATCAAAAAGTGACTCAATAATAAGACTAGCTGGTTGGGAGATGTCAGAGCAAGGTTCTCAGGGATGCAGCAGATGGAGAACGTTGTGATAACCATTGACGATGTGAAAGCTGGCATTTGAAGGATGACGAACTAGAAGACACCTTGTCCAGATAGTGAGAGGCTTCTGGTTCAAGCAGTTTCAATGTCTTCATTCCTCAATAGCTACTGCCCTGCAAGGGGTAGTTGACTCTAGGGACATATCTGATTGGTTTGTTAGAAGAAGGATGCCATCGATTTTGAAGGAGCCAACCAGCAATTACAGAATAATCACGTCTGCCACTAATGTAGAAGCTGTTGAGTGGCAATCTTTTGAGCAATGATGTGCTTTCTGATGAACAGAAAGAGTGGCAGGGTGGATCAAGGGGTACCAAGGATCGGCTAATGATTGATAAGTTGCAGGATACAAAGAGAAAGAAGAATTTTAGTGTAGCATGGATTGATTACAGGAAGGCATACGTCATGGATCCGTGAAATACTGTTGATGATGAAGGTTGTTAGAAATATTGCAGGGCTTCAGGATAGCAGTATGGTTCAATGGAAAACTGTTGTAATAGCAAACAGTGAGGTGCTTGGGGAGGTTAGCATCAGACAAGGCATATTCCAAGGAGATTATCTCCTCTTCTTTTTTTTTATGGTGATGATGCCACTAAGCATCCTCTTAATGAAAGAAGCTGAGCCATGGCTTTGAGTCTCATGGACAACACCTCGACCACCTGCTGTTCATGGATGATTTGAAGGTATTTGGTAAGAATGAGAAGGAAGTTGAGACATTTGTGGAGCTCGTCAAGACATCAGGATAGAATTTGGGATTATTAAGTGTGCAGTGTTGGTGATGAAAAGGGGAGTAAAGGTACATTCGAATGGAATTGTGTCACTAAATGGAGAAGTTATGAAAGAAATACAAGGGGCGTGAATTAAGTAATGCCTCTTACCCACTTCCCATGGCAGTAGAGCAACGAAACCTGGTACAGTTATTAGTCTTTCTCTACATAGGAACCACCCAGAGTTATGCATTTCTCCCATCGTTTGATGCAGCTCTGGAGACCGTTTTTGTAGAACACCCCAGGTTGGTCCTCCAACCACGACGTGACTTCAGAAATCAAGGCTGCATCATCTGAGAAACGCTTTCCTTTCAAAAACAATTTCATGGCTGGGAAGAGGTGAAAGTCAGAGGGTGCAAGATCAGGAGAGTAGGGAAGATGGGGCAGGATTTCATAACCACACGCCCGTGCTTCTGATCTGGCAACATGCGAGTTGTGGACCGGAGCGTTGTCCTGCAGGAGGAAGGTACCTTTGCTGATCTTGCTCCACCTCTTGATTTTGATAGCTTCCCTTAATTTCCTCAAAAGTGAAGCATAATAGGCTCCTATAATTGTGGTACCCTTTGCCAGGAAATCTGTCATCACTACTCCGTCCTGGTCCCAGAAGACTGTAGGCATGACTTTGCCAGCAGAGGGCTGCACCCTTGCCTTCTTTGGAGGTGGTGAGTCCAAGTGCTTCCACTGCATTCACTGGGCTTTGGTCTCTGGATCATAGTGATGGACCCAGGTTTCATCCTGTGTAATCAGTCTTTTGAAAAACTTTGACATCTTCTTGGCACATCTCCAAATTCATCTTCGAGCACTCGGTGCGTTCTCGCTTCTGGAATGGTGTGAGCAACCTGGGAATCCATCTGGCAGACACCTTATGCATATGCAAATGGTCATGAATGATAGTTTCCACAGACCCTGTACTAATCTTGACAGCTTGGGCGAATAGTAATGTGCTGATCTTCCAAAATGGCAGCCTCAACTTGACAGACAGATGCCTCATCAATGGCAAAAGGGCGGGAGGCGACCAGGTCTAGGAGCTGTTTCCACAGACTTCCGGCCATGTTTGAATTCACGATGCCAGCATTTTACAAGGTCATATGATGGGGCATTATCACTATAAGTTTCTTTCATTTCATCCAAAGTCTCCTGTGGTGTGCGTCCTTTCAAATACAAAAACCGGATCACTGCTCGACATTCAACAGGCTCCATTTCACACCTGACTCAGTTCAAACACCTGTAAAACAGTAACCACAATTAGTTCAGGGCTGTAATTTGCCACATAACTCGTAGAGATATAAATCATTACACATGCAAAATTTCAGCTAGATCAGACAACTGGAAGTGGGTCAGGGGCATTACTTATTGCACGCCCCTCATAGTAATTCACTCCCATTTGTTCGTTCACACTTTTCTCAATAACCATGCTCATAGAAGAAGCAAGGTTATAAGTGCTGGAGGGTGTAGGCATCATGAACAGGGAGATGAAAGAGAAAGTCAAGGAGTAACTTAGAAGGGTGAAGTTATTTGCAAAGTCAAAGTTATATGGAGGAAATCTGATCAAGGCAATGAATGCATGGGCTGTCAATGTTTTTGAGGTACAGTGCAAGAATTTTGGAATTGTCCAATGAGGAGTTGCATGCCATGGACATAATTTTCCTAAATATCAAGATCTGAAATGAAAAATTTTGGCAATGTTTGGTATATCCCATGTTAGAAGTAGTACAACCAAGTTGTATCAGAAGAGGAAAGATTGTGTTAGAGCTGAGGAAACATTGTTTAAAAAACATGTGGTGAGGAGTGGATGCTCAAGGTTGTGGCCATTAAAGATGAAATGGCTAAGTATGTGAAGTGTGTGGACAGAGAAAGAGCAGAGGAATTGGATGAGAAGAAGATGCACAGAAAGTTTTTCCAGGATGTGGCAGATGTGGCAGATTCAAGATCATGGCAATAGCTTAGAGCTGGGTATCTGGCTAAGAGAATTGAAACCCTTGTGCAGCATAAGAGCGGATACTAGGAATGCAACTGCTAAAGAAAGTGGTTCAAGAAGAGGATGTTGCTGCAGAAAGCCTGATTTATGAAAAGTTTTGAGTCAGTTGCGCATCTTGCAGCTTAGAGGAAGTACTGTAGAAGGTATAACTGTGTGGAGCTTCAGGTTTGTAGGAAGTTTGGTGTAAAGTGAGCTAGGAAGTAGTTTGAGGAAGTATTTGACGATGTAAGAACAAGTGAGGATGACATAGTGAGCAAAAGTGTTATGACAACCAAGCAATTGGAACATAATTGTCTAGATTTGGCAGTCATTGACAAGGTCATAAACAGGTGGCAAATTGTAGACTTTTCAGTGCCATGGGACAAAAATGTGATTGAGAAGGAAAATGAGAAGTGTGGCAATTATGCTTTGTTGGCCTTGGAGATGAGATGTATGCGTGGGGGTTAAAATCCAAGTAATTATGGAAGAACATTTGAAAAATCTATGTTGGGCAACCTTCAGATTTCTGCTATTGTAGGTACCATCAATATCCTTAGAAAAATCCTTGATCTTTGAAGGTCCTGGTTTGGAACTGGGATTGAGGGAGAGTTCTCTGAGAATAAATCCCATTTTTTTTTTCAGGGAGACATCAAACGAAATTGTTGTTGTTGTTGTTGTTGTTGCGGTGGTGGTGGTGGTGATGATGATGCTGATTGTTTTGTTTATTTGTGTTTTAGTAGTCTCAACTTTTGGATGTTTTCAGTTGGATTTTTTTCTTGAGCATCAGGTCAATTCCTTTGACTTTAACATTCAAGCTGTATCATAATATTTTCCTCATTTCTAACAGGCAAACTCTTTGCAAAATTGGAAAAGAAATTGTCTCATCAATCTGATTGAGCCATTTATGGTGGCTTTTCATTATGGTTCCAATTACAATGGGAATCTACATCTCCATGGTCTAATTCCCATTTCAGATCTTGATATTTATTTATTTATTCATGGTTTTTCTCTTGCACTCTGGTATCAAAAGGACAGGCTACATCAATGATTGAGTAAGTTCTCTTGTTTTTGTTTAGGAAAATTATGTCAGGTTTGAAGTGTTCAAAGACATTATTAGTTTGAATATGCATGCCTCAAAGAAGTTTGACATTATCGTTTTCCTATGCCACCTCTGGTTTTTGCATATATTCGAATGTATGACTTAAGTGACTTTGTCGTGTTTCCATTTTTCATATTAATGTTGAACTTTGCATAGGGCATTTTGATATAATATGTGCTAATGTTTCTTCCCTTTCATTACTTAATCTGCACATTTGTCATTCTGTAGTTTTGTCAATGTAGTGTTTAATAGACCTAGTGTGAGTTGCTTGTTCCTGAGCTGTAACGAACGTGCTCTCAGTGGATCTTGTAACAAACAATTCCAGCTGTCATTATCTCTAAATCTAGTATTCTTAAGCAACACTCTGTGTAGTTTCTTTCCTCCTCTTTTTTGCAATATGTGACTCTTTTTCATCCTAAGTCCTTTTATATTTTCCCTTTTCACTTCATGGAGAAGAGTTTCATTATTTTCAGAAATATTTTCCACTAGACTTCCTTCCTCTTTATTTACCACGTTTTCAACACTAAGTAAACCTCGACCACCTTCTTTTCTAGGCTGATACAATTGATTTACATCTCCTTTCTTAGCAAAAGCCCCATAAATTGTAAGTATTTTACATGTTTTTGCATCCAAACATTTTAATTCATCTACATTCCAATTAAGTACACCAGTAGTATATAGAATGATAGTTACTACTCTGACATTGATAGCATATATTATATTCCAACTGTGGAGATGCGATTTAAGAATAACCCTTAATTTTCTGTAAACTCAGCTGTGATCTGGTTTTTCACTTTTATATTCTTAATCTTATCAATTTTCACTATTCCCAAATATTTGCAGCTTCTCTTGCTGTCAACATTCTTAATCAGATCTGTTGTTGGTGGTTTAAGGCCATCTGAGTGGACAAGCTTGCCTCTTTTCATGACAAGAATAGCACATTTGGTGATGCCGAATTTCATCCTTAAGTCATTACTAAACAATTTGATCGTATTCATTAGAGTATCAAGCTGCTTATCATTCCTTGCAAAAACTTTAAGGTCGTCCATTAATAGTAGGTGATTAACTGTTGGAAGTCTTTTTCCAAGTTCATTTCCTGCTTTCACATTCCATAAAATAAGTGTCAATGGGATCAAGCTGGTGACAAAAAGCAAAGTGTTCCAATATTTTTTTATTCATAATGGGGGGGGGGTATGGTTCCTCACACTTGAGAGATTCTATTTATAAACGATGCTACTAGGAACTGACGAATCAAATTAATTCACGTTCTGCTACCAACCAATCAGAAACCAGAATTGCTCCATAAAAATAAAAACCCTTTTTCTTTCCTTTTTTTTTTTTTAGCAACATTACATATGTTTTCTTTGCGTCAACACTGGAGGAATCTTTTGCTCTTTGACTACAAAATTATAAAGTCTGGAACCTGAGCAAAACAACTGCCTACTGAGAACCAGTCATCTCCAGGACTCGTATAGAACAACTAACCATTGGAAACTGTTCTAAAACTAAACATGGCTTCCAGTTCTAGACAAAGGGAAAAGACTATCACTTTGAAAAATCTCTTTCTTAATTTTCACTTTGTCTAATGCAACATTTCTTGAAGTTAAATAAGTTTCTTAATTCTTTATGCTATTCTTTATACATGTTCGGATGTTGGGGGCTATTCTAAAAATTTCCAAACATTTGAGTACTCATGAATGGGGCATCATGTCAAATACTTTCTTATAATCTATCCAACCCATGACAAGGTTAGTAGATCTTCATTTTCAGTTTCTTAGGATAATTGTGTTGAGTGGAATGGCATAATTACATTGACACACCGGTTAAGTAATGTTGAGCCTGGCTAGTACCAGATAGGTGACCATTTGGGCATTCTAGGCACTGTATGTGCTTTCTGCTTATCTCAGCATTGTTTCCAGTCGTCCTGAACCTCCACTTGCCACTGGTATTCAACAATGTCGACTCAAGAGGGGTTTGCGCAACTCTTGCCACAAAAATTTCACACGCAGGCATCCTTACAGTGGGTATCCATAGTCTGTCAAGACTGAAGGAAGCCATTGAGTGGAAGCTGATCCTTCGTGCGTCGTGATCTTTGTTAGCAGCTTTTCAGTTTCTCAGGCAGCAAATTGTTTGAGCTCCTACCATAAAAGTAATGATAAAACATAGATACACTCACAATGTCTCTTCTGTGAAAAGGAAAAAGTAGGAAGATGAAAAGGGCCTTGCTCACTAAATTTCAAAGACGGTTTTCTACTCTTGGCAACAGCACACCATCTTAGGATCTTTTAGGGAGTTGAGTTAGTGCTTTTTGGGCACTCCCTAATAAAATAAATAATTTGACACAAGCTACTGAATAAACGAACAAACAACTTTGTAAAACTTAACAAGGAAAAGGTTTATTGAAGCGAGTCAGGGTAAGATGCCAAAAAGATATAAAAAGATATAAAACTTGTCTGCCTTTGCCCGGTAGTTATTCCCAAGTGGGAATCGTCGATACCGGTGTAGGCAGAGAGAAAGAGTGAGGAAATGGGTTCGCTCTCTTTGGCATCTGACTGGAAAAGAAGGAGTTTTTCTCGTCCAGAACGGAAGCAGTTAGAGTTCCTTAGGGGGTACGGAAGGTCCCTGCGCTATGCCTCTGATTGGTCAGTATGTGCCATATCGCACAGTCAGGGGAGGCACTGACGCACAAGAAAAGAGTTCTATTTGTTTCTGCTACAATTTATTTGACTCTTTTAGAGGTAGAGGATTGCATCAGGATAGAGATAATTTCTGGAGAATGATCTCACCATTTTTCTTGCAATTTTAGCAACAGATCTGATGTATGTCTTTCATTTTTGGTTAGGCATAATTCCAGAAGTTTCTTAAAGCAGGATGTTTCGTCAAGGTGAAACTGGGGCAAAGAGGGCATATGAGCATCGGTGGTGGAAGTTTGGTTTGGGATGCATTAAAGGTGTGGCAACTCCAGTGAAAATTTTTCATGGTTTAATAATGAAATATCTTTCATTTACAAGCTCAAAGCTGATTGGCACAGGAATGCAGCTTACCTCCCAGCTTGCCCAATCATATGTCATGTCTCAGGCGAGTTGAGCACGTGATAATGTAAATAAAAAAGTTGAACCCAGACATTTTGCTCTCTTTTCACTATCTACCATACTTGAATCTAGAACTGGCAGCACTCATTGGGGACCTGTTGGCACTAAAAAGATGATTAAAATCCATCGCAACTTAATGAAAACACACACACACACACATTTAAACATTCTTTTAATTTCTTTCTAATAATATAAAAAGCAATGAACAGTATCTTTAATAATTTTTAATCAAGAAAATATCAGGAAGAGAGTTGGGTCCAAGATGGATCTCTGAGGAATGACAGCATTAATATTGTAAGCTTCATATTTCTGCCCATAACCGATTATATTCAGAAAGAAAGGATTTTAAAATTGAGAGGGCATCTCCAGCTATGCAGTAGACCTTTGTGCCAGAACCTGTCAAATGCTTTAGATATGTTAAGAGTGTATTGACTAGCTAAACCAAGCTGCTTGTCACATAAATAGAAGAATTTATACAATCGGAATCTAATCATTTCGGGGACAATTTGATTGTTTCACCGAACACCTATGCAAATCTATATTGCACAAGGAAACGCAGTTGTAATGCATCACTTTGACGCACAAACCCATGGGACTGCATTTTTATCTCTTCGTTTATGAATACAGCAAATGGGTAAGAATGTTAGAGAAAGCTCATATATAAGCGCTAGCCTGCCAAAATTTAAACAGTCCCGACAGTTTCCACAAGTAACCGCTAATACCACTCATGGTTACCACATATGCCGGCTTCTGTCTATTAGACATAAAACACCATCGCCAAGAATACTGAAGTCTAGACAACATTTTCTCAAGACATTAATGTCGCCGCTTGTAATGTCACTGGAGTCTAACTCTGAAGGACATTTAAAAACTATCAAGTTAAGACAGCCTTTCCACAAATCCCAGCAATGATCCTCCACATTATCACCGTGCGGACTCAAATGCTAGTATGCTAGTACACAACTTGGAACAGATCAAAGTGTCATATAAAACTGCAAACTAACAAAATATTCTCTCACTAAGGAAGCTAATGCAAACAACAATGAATGAATATTCTACGCTTACAAACCTTTTCTCTCTGGCATTTCGTATTCATAAAAGTTTTCTTCGCTAAATTGCACTGACATTAATACCTTCCTCAGTCTCGGAGGATTTCTTTCGTCACTAGAAACTCCCAGCCATACATTTACAATTAATATTATTTTTCCACTCGGATGATGTTCCCAAATTTTTGTCTCATAGAAGATACACGTCTCACCATATCATTAATGGACTCCAATCTTTTTAATTTCACTCATATGGGGCAAAAGAGCACATTCAAGAAGGACTGTGACTTGCACATACAAAAAAAAATTATCTTCTGGTTAATAAAAATTGTTATTTTAAATATTTGTAATTGTTCCCGGGTTGTCCTTATTTGCTGATATATTTTTTTGCTTGCTAGAAAAAGGTGTTTTCACCCATACTCTCGACTTCATCATGAACTCAGAGACCGGTCGATCCATCTTCCCACTACAAGAGCTATTGCTCTAGCAACAAAGTCATTGTCAATAGATTCACTGATCCTGTGCGATATTACTGTCAGCACATCAGCTATTGATGTCCCAGAACAAAAATCATGTTGCATGTCGCTGAATAGCTTGTTTTGGCAGAGTACAAAATAGACTTCTTAGTTGGGGATGCCCTTTTCTCTTCCCTGAAACCTCTTTCCCACACGTTGCGAGCCTGTTTTCCACACGTTGCGAGCCTGTTTTTGTTTTATCGTTATTTCCATGGCAAGTATTCATCTGAGCTCCAATTTCTAGTGCCTCCTCGCCAATCTTTTTCACAAAACACCCATCTAGCTGAAACCACTGTCAATAACTTTCCCCACTTTTTAACTGTGCCTAAATCAAAACATAGATTCCACGAACAAAGCTTCTTTCTTAGAACTGCCCGCCTGTGGAACTCTCTTCCGTTTTCCTTCCTGTTTCCCAGCTGACTACAACTTGGTTGTCTTCAAGTCCAGCATAAACAAATTCTTGATGAACCGTTCCCTTAAGTAATCCAATCTATCAAATTTCCATTAATAACAACTACTACGATATTCTTCCATTGATTACTGTACACTCAATAACCCTTATCCTCGAGTGGCCTCAGGGCCGTGATAAGTGGTGACTCCTTTGTAAAAAAAAATAAATAAAAAAAGACTTCTCTATTTATCACGGACTCAAGCAATTTACTCATGACACACAGGAGGCTGACTGGTCTTTAATGCGATGCAGAAACCCGATCCCTTATACTTTTAAATACTGAGCAGACTGTTGAGGTATTCCAAGGAAAACATTTTACCATAAGGCAGCCTTTTAACAACTTTGTTAGTATGGGAACTAGTTCCGATTGCAGCTTTCTATTTCTATTTTTAAAGATTATATTTTTAAATGGTTGAGAGGACATTTCCAGCTATTCTAGACCTTTACTCCTGATCTAAAATGGAACACATGCATCAAATCCGTTGCCAAGGTGGCTTGAAAAATGGTGGGATTCTTCTATCAATCCAGTTAATATCTCACTGCTGATGCAATTCTCTACCTATATAAAGGCCAAATACGTCCAAGGATGGAGTATTGTTGCCACATCTGGGCAGGAGCTGCTAGAAAGGACATCCTGCCTTGACAGAGTTCAAAATAGATTTCTTAGTCTAGTAGGGGATGCCCTTTTCTCTTCCCGTCAACCTCTTTCTCACAGAAGAGATGTTGCAAGCCTGTCTCTGCTTTATCATTATTTTCATGGCAAGTGCTCGACTGAGCTTCAATCTATGCCCCCCCCCTCATCAAACATCCACGAGAAACACTCGTCTAGTTGAAAACACTATCAATAATTTCACCCACTCTTTATCTGTGCCTAAACCTAAACGTAGATTCCATGAACAAAGTTTCTTTCTTAGAACTGCACACTTGTGGAACTGTCTTCCTGTTTGCCTGCTTTCCAGCTGACTACAACATGGTTGTCTTCAAGTCCAATATAAACAAGTTCTTGATGAGCCACCCCCTTAAGTAATCCAATTTACCAAATTTACACTACTAACGATTATTATTATAATATTGCCCCATTGACTACTATACACTCTTTAACCCTTAACCTCGAGTGGCCACTGGGCCTTGATAAATGGGGACTCCTTTGTAAAAAAATAAATAAATAAAAAATATTTTTTAAGCATATTTTTAAAAATATTTTTATTATAAAATTAAAATGTGATAATAAAAAATTTTTTTAAATAGTTTACATAAAAAAATAAAACTTTTCTTAAAAAACGTTTTAAAGTAAATATATAATTTTATTATAACATATTTTATTAAAAATAAACCATTTTGAAAAACAGTTAAGTTTGCTTATTTTAAGGTTGGAAAACATTCGGTAAACATTAATCAGAAGGGACTTTTCCAGGCCATTCACCGTGAAGGCGAACGGTCAGTAGCAACTGGAACCAAAAGAAAGAGAACACGAAAAAATTGAAACAATTTTTTTTTAATTATTATTATTAATAATAATAACAGCAACAACAGCATTCTTGCAGATTTATTTGAAGTAAAATTTAAAAAATGTTATTTAATTTAGGAGTATTGCATTATGGTCTACTTCCGGTTTCGCTAGGACGTATATAAATCTGACTTCTTCCGGTTCGGGCCTCTTTCTCACGAACCATGTAAGTGGAAACTAGCATTTTTCAATACTTTCTTCGAAATCTTATATCTTAACCATCCTTCTATTATTTTAAAATCTACACGCGTACACAATATTTCTCTATTTATTCGACATGTTTTTGTCTTTATTTGAGATGTAGGTAACTAGATCTATATTTTAACAAAGATTTTTTTTTCTAACTTTTCTTTCCTTCAGCAATGGCGGACGCAGCACCAGCCGGTGGACGAGGAGGCTTTAGAGGCGGATTTGGAGGCAGAGGCCGAGGTCGTGGACGCGGCCGTGGACGAGGCAGAGGTCGTGGTAGAGGCCGTGGGGCCAAAGATGCCGACAAAGAATGGGTTCCAGTCACAAAACTTGGTCGTTTAGTGAAGGATATGAAAATTCACACTCTTGAAGAGATTTATCTCTTCTCTTTACCCATCAAGGTACGTTCGAACCACTCTATGGTATTGTTGAAGCATTTTATCTTTTTTTTTTTTTTTTCTTGTAAAAACAAACTTTATAAACCATTAAAATCCATAAAAGTAAATTGTACTGTGCTAAAATAACGCTGCTGCATTTTTGTTACCGTGATTTATTTTTAAAAAATAGTATGCAACTTAAAGTGAAATTAGAGACTAGTTACGAAAACTCCCTCCCCATTTTAAGAATGGTTTTCTAAATGTAATTGCAGCAGTCACGGTAACAAATGTGTAAGTACCTTAACGTTTGGAAAACTTTAGCTTAAAAATGCTATTAAAAAATAGCACGGTACAATAAGTGCATAAGCACCAAAAAATTAATTCCCACGTGTTCAAAATGGCGACCATTGAACAATAACTCTAATAAATTCGAAATATTAGACAAAATAACTAAGGCTATGATGCAAGACAAAACGTCAGCCATTAGTGGCGATTCGCCACCTTCAAGATGTTCACATGCAAGAAAAATGAAATTTCCGTAAACTAAATTTTTTTTTTTTTTTTTTTTTTTTGTCTGACATATATGAGTCTAGCGAAAAATTCGGTGCCGGGAAAACTCGTCCCCTTTCGCTAGGTAGGAAAACTGGTCCCTTATTGAATAAATATCGATTGAAAACACATTTTATGATCGTTCTTGAAGGAGATATTGTTTTTTTAAAATAAACTATAGCCCCCCCCCCCATAATATTTTAAAAATATTTTTACTTGTTTAATGTTTTTAATAAAAGCGTTTATGTCCGTAAACGAGACCGCATATTTTTTTTTTATATTAATATAAAAAGAATTTACTTATATACTGTTTATAAAAGGGTAAAATCGATTTTTCTACCTCGCCGACTGTTTATTTAATTTATTTGGAATCGTTTATTTGATAAAAAAAAATGTCGAGTGTTACGGGAGAACGAGAAATAATGCCCGGTATATCACATCTTAGGGGGTCTTGATAATCGCAAAAAAATAGGGTACTGGTTGCGATTAGAGTTCCCTGCCGAACACCCTAAAAAAACAGACTTCTCCCTTAGTTGCCATAGTAACTAAACGATCATATTTTTTAAAATATAATTTAGAGGGGGGGGGGGATAAAACCTATATCTCCCTTCGAAAAGCAACCAACAAAAAATGATAAACGATAGCGGAGTTTTCAATAAAATTGATTAATAAATTTATTTAGTGATTACTTTCTCTCTTAATGATTTTTAGAATTTTGAAGTAAAAATTAAAAATGAGTTAACGAGAGATTGTTAGCACATGGCATCTCTCGCGCCAAAAAAATATTTCACTTTTAATTTATTAGTCAAATTTTTGCAAAATTTGACAGGACGACAATAAATGTTAATTAATAAAATCATAATTTTAAATAACGCAGGAGCTCATTTGGTATGACAGAAAACAAAAACATAACAAAAAAACTCATAATTAAAAAAACAAAACCAAAAGCGTAACGAAGAATCGAATCGCTCCCTGTTTTTTAATTTTTGGGTTTTGTTTTTATTTTGACTCCAAAAAACATCGTTAAAATAAGAACAAAAAAAAATTGTAATTAACTTTGTATGAACATAATAAACGCTTTAAAATAAGTTAACCTGGCTAAGTTCTTAGTGATTTATCTTTCAGATGCAAGGTTCATTGTTTACTTGCGGTTTTAACGATGTAAGATTCCGTTGTACGGAAGACCAAATCGGCCAAAATGTCTGTTTTTATTGGCGCTTTTCTTATTTTTAATAACATTTTTTTGCACCATTTACAAGTTCTTTTTACAAATAATTTTTTTAATACTGTAATAGTAAAATAAAGATACATTTATTAATTATACGGAAAAGTATTTCGTAATGTTTTCACGAGATTTTTTTCCTGTTGATTTCTTTTTTTTTTTTTTTTTTAATATTAAAATTGATTTACTATTTAAAGTGATTTTAAAGCCTTTAACATGACGGAGTTTATAATGAAAACCTAATTACCGTTTAAATTAAAATAATCTTTATTAGAAATTTGTAACAAAATTATAAAACTATTAGATTAAAATTAAGAACTTTTAATTAAACAACGTGAACATTTTATAATGAGTGTTTTCATGAAATGTATTTTTAATAAAAAAATAATCTTTATTAGAAATTTGTAACAAACAATTAAATAACGTGAACATTTTATGAGTGTTTTCATGAAATGTATTTTTAATAAAAAAAGTGAACTTTTTTTACTTAAACTTCATAAAAAAAAAACGTATCCAATATAGAATGTTACTAAAATAATTTTCCTTTATTCGCCGTGTTGAAATTTGCACGACTAGTTCCTCGCATCGCTCTGAGTTTGGCTTTGCAGATACTCCAGCTACCCTCAATGCGATTTGTGTGAATGGTTGGTGGGGTCATTCGGATCTGTAAAATTATAGGTGTGATTTACCACATCATGGTTGGGCAGGGTACTATATGCTTGTATATATAAACTTGTAAATGGTGCAAAAAAATGTTATTAAAAAATACGAAGAAAAGCGCCAATAAAAACATCGTAGACGTATATTATTTAAACAGTATATCAACTTAAATATTTAAATTCAATAAATGAATTTAAATATTTAAATTATGGCCGATTTTGTCTTCCGTACAACGGAATCTTACATCGTTACAACCGCAAGTAAACAAGGAACCTTGCATCTGAAAGATAACCCTTAGCCAGTTAGGTAGAAAACGGACACTTAGAAAATCGATTTTATTTTTACAAAAATATTGGGGGGGGGGCTATAGTTTATTTTTAAAAACAATATCTCCTTCAAGAACGATCATAAAATGTGTTTTCAATCGATATTTATTCAATAAGGGACGTTTTCCTAAATTCGAAAAACTCATCGGCTTCGATGTACGCAGTTCGATTGAGGGAGCGCTTAATTCTGAAAAGGAAAGAATTTTTGACGTGTAGTCTAGTTTTTTATTTTACTTGAGCTTTGCGCTTTTTCGGATATTTTTTCTTTGGTCGGAAATTATACGTAATTAACAGGAAAAGTTGTGACGATAGACAAAAATAGCGCGTATCAATAAGTGCATTCGATAGTTTTGCTCATCCGTGGTAATCTTGGGAGACACATTTTGCGGAAGTTACGTCGGACACTTTTAGCTTCGGGTGACCAAAACTGTATAGGATGAACTTTTTTTTTCTTTTTTTTTTTTACTTGGTCAATGTAAAGTTTCCAACTCCTCAAATCTTTAAAATGTTAACTTTTATAGGTTTTGGGTGGTGCTGAAAACCAATACCACATTTAAGTTTGGAGCAGATAAGTAGTTTCCATGATATGAAGAAATTACTTTGTCAAAAAGTGGGGTATCACTTTCCTATATAAATTTAACGCAAAATTTCCACTTTCTGTCCATCTACGAATTTCTTCACCCTCGAAAACCGACAATGATTCGTTTTTTTTTTTTTTTTTTTTTTTTTTTTTCCACTTCATAATTTAGGACGTTTTATTAGCGTCATAAAAAAAAAACAGCGCCGAATATCGGTTAAATTTGTCGGGTTTGTATTACTGTACACATAGATTCGAAAAAGTTGTCAAAAAACAAATATATAACAAATGTTATCAAAGGTAAGATAAGTTACTTTTCTACCAAACTGGATATAATTTTCGTGTTTTTATTCAATGTAACATGTTTATTCAGCTTGAAAACCATAGTGTTTACCGATGTATTGGAACATTCAAGATGGCGTCGGACTTACTCGTCTTTAACACGGTAAGTTTGGGAAAAGGTGTTATAAATAAAAAAAACTGGATAAAATAGTTAAAAACCCGCTCAATGTTACCGTGACATAGTTAATAGTATTTTGTCTAGTTTTTATTTATAACACCTTTTCCCTAACTTACCGTGTTAAAGAGGGGGTGAGGTGTGGCAGTGGCACCTCACTCCCTCTTTCACTGAGGTGCGATCTTGAATTTTCCAATACATAGGTAAACACTGCATGTTTTTCGAGCTGAATAAACATGTTACATTGAATAAAAACACGAAAAATATATCCAGTTTAGTAGAAAAGTAAGTTATCTTGCCTTTGATAACATTTATTTGTTTTTTGACAACTTTTTCGAATCTGTGTACAGTAATACAAACCCGAAATTTGTTTCGTAGAACTTCGTTCTATGACGGATACATACAATTTAAACTTTTTTTTTTTTCTCGGTATTTCATTTTTTTTTATGTCTTGACTAAACTTGTACATTTAAGGTGCTTCTGCAGTTTGATTAACCGAGAGAGAGACCCCCCCCCCCCTCTGTCCCTCAACGTCTTACCCCCAATGTAAACAATTCTTGAAAAAAATTAAAGTTCTGCTCGGTGTATGTCGGCGCGTTACTTACGGAAAAATGGTAAATTAAACTACAAAAGCACCTTAAATGTTGTGCAAGTTCTAATTGAACCCCCCCCCCCCCCCCCAAAAAAAAAAAAATAATAATAATGAAAATGCTTTTGGGAATACGATTTAAAAAATAGCGCAGTCAGTAAGTGCACCTTTATTTTCGAGGGTGTAGCCAAAACCTCCCACCAAATGTAAACAATTTTTGTAAACAATTTAATTCTTCTGCTCGGTTAATGTCGGCACGTTACTTATGTTAAAACGGTTAAACTGCATAAGCACCTGTTAAAAATCTATACAAGTTCTATAATTGCCCACTCCAAAAAAATACGGGATTGTATTACCGTACACATAGATTCGAAAAAGTTGTCAAAAAATAAATATATAACAAATAAATGTTATCAAAGGCAAGAAGTTATTTTTCGTGTTTTTATTCAATGTAACGTGTTTATTCAGCTCAAACTATAGTGTCGGAGTTTAACCGACTGGGGGGGGGGGCGTTTCTGCAACTCAACGGTTAACCTGAACTCGACATAGAAGGAAAAAAACAATGAAACTCTTAACTTGTGTGGAAAATCCTTCTCGGCTAACTGGAGTTGCAACGTATTGCCTCGTTGCTTACAACGACAAATTGTCTTTGTAATAGTAACTGTGAAACGTAACTTGACTAAACAAAAGTCCAACTAACACTTCAACGATAGGGGTGTTTTATAACCCACAAGTTGATGCTATGCAAAGTTCAGTCCGACCCACGTGGTGGTGGTGGTGGTGGAGAACATACTACTACTATAAAATCAGTCGACCAAGCACTGAGCGACTGCCTCCCCCCTCCACATCGAGTTCCGGTCAGTAATAATTACCACAATAGTGTTTAGATGTATTGGAAAATTCAAGATGGCGCCTGACTCTTTAACACGGTAAGTTGTGGAAAAGGTGTTATAAATAATACTATTAAAAACCACGACAACCTATGTCACAGTAACATATTGAGCGGGTTTTTAATAGTATTTTGTCTGGTTTTTTATTAAAACTTTTTCCATAACTAACCGTCTTAAGGAGTCAGACGCCATCTTGAATTTTCCAATACATCGGTACAACACTGGTTTTCTAGCTGAATAAAAATGTTACATTGAATAAAAACACTAAAAATATATCCAGTATGATAGAAAATTAACTTATCTTGCTTTGACAACTTTTTCGAATCTGTGCAGTAGCACAAACCCAAAAATACCATAACGTGAGTGCATTTCTTCATATCTTGGAAACTACTGGTTTCCTGGAATTTTAACCGATTTCCGAGGGTGGAAAGAAAAATCGTGGCCAAAGTGATTCCCCACTCTTTTAGAACTAACATTTCTTCGTGTCTTGGAAACTACTCGTTTGCCGTAATTTTAAACGTTATTTTCGTTTTCAGCTACCTCAAATCTGAGTGCTAATTTTAAAGGAATTTTCGAGGGTGGAGTAATTCATATTTACCAATGCCGTATTACTAATAACGCATTTTATTTAACTCTTCGAATCTAAAAACGAAATTTGGTCTTTAAAAAAAAAAAAACGTCGAGCGGTTCCAAAATGAAAAAATAACACATGGTTGAACATTGTAGCCAGTGCCTATTTGGCAATGGGGGTCCGACTCGTGTATGTCAGGCAAAAAAAAACTACTGCTTGGTCTTCTGTAGTTATAACATTTACCTTAATATCGCGCTCTAAAGAAATTTTTTTTTCCATTTTCAGGAGGCTGAAATCATTGATTTCTTCTTGGGCTCAGCTTTGAAGGACGAAGTATTAAAGATTATGCCAGTCCAAAAACAGACCCGCGCTGGTCAGAGGACCAGATTCAAGGCGTACGTTGCTATTGGTGACCATAATGGCCATGTTGGTCTTGGTGTGAAATGCTCCAAGGAAGTTGCCACTGCCATCCGGGGCGCCATTGTCCTTGCCAAGCTTTCCATCATTCCTGTTAGGAGAGGATATTGGGGAAACAAGATTGGTAAACCCCACACAGTTCCTTGTAAAGTAAGTTTTCATTGTTTTTTATCCTATACGTAAACCGGCTTTTTGGCGATTTTACAACAGAATACATAAATCATACAGATGTTACCAAAGACAAGTCACATTCATACCTACCTGGATTTATATATTTTTTTCTTTCTCAGTTGTCTAGATTTCCTTCCAAAAAGCACCTTGCAGAAATCTCGTTTTCTGTGTAGGTTGTCGTGTGAAGGTAAAAAAAAATACCGACTATTTGGGTGAGGTGTTGTCTTTTCCTATAGATTTCATCTCAAATTAGCGGTGACATTTTCATAATCAAGAATCAAATTTTTAAATTTGGAGGTTAATTTCAAAGTTTTCCTCATTACATTTTATCTTCAAAACCTACAGCTCTAAATTTTGCCCCACTTAAATTCTAGTTTCTTGCCTCTGAAGTAGTTTTTAATCCTGTTACAAGGTATGTTGAATTTTTGAAATAAGGTTTTATAATTTGGATTATTTGAAATACTGTTCTCATCTTGAGTGTTATTTTCAGTGTTTCAGCCAACCTTCAGATGTATTTAATTAAACTCTGAAAAAAAAAATCATAAAGTGCAAAAAAAAAAAAAAAAAAAGTTGGGAGAACTTATTCAAAGGAACGGGTGTATCAGAATTTTTGTAGAAATTTTTGACACTCCTAACACGAAACTGCAAATAAAATTAAAAAAACTCATAATTTCTCTTTTAAAAGTGGGTTTACTTTCTTTAAAGTTATATAAAACGTAATAGAAATATTGGTAAAACTATACAAACACCGTGACAGCGAATTAACCCTACCCCTAACCAATACCGAAATATTTTTAAAAACAGTAATGAAAAAGTTAATTGAATTTTACAAATTCAGTATTTTTCAATTTTTAAACTTAAAAAATCTTAAATTTTTCTATTGATTCTATTTCTACGATATTTTCAGGGTCCATGTGAAATGTTATGCTCTTTCCAATAAACCGAATGTTTTAGGCCAAAACTTTTTGATTACCCCCCCCCCCCCATTTTGAAATGTCTATTAAAAAGTAAATTTTTTTTTTTTTTTTTTTTTTTTTTTTTTTCGCAATTTCTGACACACCTAAAAGAGCAGTACATGTGTTTGACAAATTTTAGTAGATTTAGTATTGAATTTAACAATATGGGGAATTATGAATTTAAAAGTAATAAGTAATTTTAAATGTTAATTTCTTAGTGTATAAGTACTCTCCTTCTCTTTGTCACGTAATCAGTGCTCTTACCTTTGGCTTCTCGGATGAGTACTACTCAGATTTTTTATATATATATATATATATATATAAGTCAAAACTAAATTTGTAGAAAAAGATGCTTTTGCTGTAGTTTGTCTTGGCTCTGAAGTGTATTGAAAAGTTTTTCTAAAAACGTACAATTATCATTCACATAAACCTCTTCATGTCGAATGTTCCAAATTTTATTTTCTAAATTGCAGAATTTGTAACTTATTTTCTAATTGCTTTTTCCTCCTTCCAAAAAGCACCTCATTGAGATACTAATTTTCTATTGAGGTTGTCGTGTGAAGGTAAATTAAACACCGACTATTTGGGTGAGGTGGATTTTCTTTTGTGGATTTCATCTCAAATTAGCGGTGACATTTTTTTTATTTATTCATCTCTCCTCCTTTCTCCCTCAGTGTTACCAGATCAGGTTGAGGACATCTGCTTCTTGATCTAAAATACACCAAACATTTTTTTCCTTTCCTTTTTAACATTGTTTTGCCAAGTCAAAAATAAACTTTCATAATTACACCAAATTTTATACTAAATATTTAAATATAATGAACTTGAACTTCAGCAAATAAAATATCTTAACAATGGAGATTTCGTATCTCCCTGAAGCTGAATCTATACTATTTGTATCTTTAATACTCATTGGTTTAGAGGAAGTCTGTTTTTGTTCATATACTTTTATTCTTTCGATGCTAATTTTGGATGTGCTTAACTTTTTCCCCGTTCAAAGCATTGGAAATGTTAACATGTTTTGTTTTTCTTTGTAGGTTGCTGGTCAGTGTGGTAGTGTGACAGTCAGCTTGATCCCTGCCCCTCGTGGTACTGGAATTGTAAGCGCCCCTGTTCCTAAGAAGCTGCTGAGTATGGCTGGTATTGATGATGTCTACACCCACGCCAGGGGTAGCACAGCAACTATGGGCAACTTTGCCAAAGCCACTTACAATGCCATTGCTCAGACCTATGCTTATCTGACTCCTGACCTTTGGAAAGATAATGCTTTCACCAAATCCCCATACCAAGAATATTCTGATCATCTCGCCAAGACTCATGGCAAAACTCCAGTTCCAAAGACTGACGATACCAAGCCCTTCTAAAAGCTCTTGGCTCGATCAAGAATAAAGTTTTGTAAACTTGAATTTTGCTTTTTTTTTTTTTTTTTTTTTTTTTTTCTTTCTTCTTCTCCCCCTCTTTGATGAACTCAGTGTATATGTGCAGCCCCCCTGAAGTTAAAAGTATATAAGATAAAATTAACCAGAGAAGATAACTTTCATAATCTTTAAATATACCCCTAGAGAAATTATGGGAGCAGAATTAGTCCTTTGGGGATACTAGAACATGTAATACTTCCCCTCCACTAGCACTATCAGAATTTTTGTAGGAATTTTTGACACCCCTAACACGAAACTGCGAATACAATATAAAAATCTCGTAATTTCTCTGTTAAAAGTGGGTTATTTATTTTCTTTATGGATTATACTTCCAAAATAAACTATTACAGTTGTTTTAAAAGTAATAAAAATATTTTTTTTTTTTTTTTTTTTAAACAGTAATGAATTTTCCGAACTCAATATTTTTAAATTTTAAAAATCTATCAAAATTTTTCTATTGATTCTATTTTTACGATATTTTCAGGGTCAATGTGAAATTTTATGTTCTTTCCAATAAACCGAATATAATATTTTAGACAAACGTTTTTTTTTTTTATTCACGGTCAATTGTTAAGTGTCTATTACAAAGTAAATACTTAATTTCGACTCGGATAAGTACATAATTATTTACTCACAAATTGAAGAGAAAAGGTCAATACATAATATATTCAAATTTAAAAAAAAACGGACATCGTGTTCTTGTAGAATTTTACCTGTAAAGTTTGAAGTTTAAAACCTTTAAAAAAAAAACACGTTTTTTTTTTAATGGAACCTTGGTCCTTGCTCCTTTAATTGAAAAAAAAATTAGGGCTTGAATTACATTTTTCGAGGAGTTATAAGCTTGGAAAGACAGGGGGTCGAATAATTCACGCCTCCAATTTTGTAAATGTCTAATAATAATTAATTTCGACTCGGATAAGTACATAATTATTTACTCACAAATTGAAGAGAAAAGGTCAATACATAATATATTCAAATTTAAAAAAAAACGGACATAAAATTCTCGAATTTTACCTGTAAAGTCCGAAGTTTAAAGCTTGGAAAGATGGGGTGGAATTATTCGCTATTTTCACAAAAAATTCTGATACTGCTACCCCTCCACTTCCAAAAAAGATTATCATGGGATTATGGTATAACATACCCCACATCCAAGAGGGGTGTTTATGTTTTATAACTGTGATTTATCCTTAAGAGATAACTTACTACAAAAAAAAAAAAATGGTGGACCTGTGGAGAATCCTCCCTGCATTCCCATAATCCCTCCCATCTTAACTTTTTTGACAATAATTATAGATTACTTAACAATCCTTAAAAAAAATCTTGAAAAATTTAATGTCTTTTAAAGGGGGTTAACTTGTTTTCCTCGCATAATTTAAATATTTTAGGAGTGACAGTGTGGTGAAGAATTGTGCATAGTCAAAATTGTTAGTGGTGGTAAAGTAAGTGAACCCCCTTTTTTTCTGCTAATATGATTAAATCCATAGTCTATGATAATTGTCAGGTCTGCACTGGATAGATTCAAGATAATGGAATCAGTTTTTGTTTTTTCCTTTCTCTCCAAGACAGTGGTAAAATAAGAGGAACACAGGGCCTACCTTCAAATTTAATACAAATTTTATTAGATCCTTGGTTGCAAGAACGGAATGCCCATTAGTCCTTCATTGTCTTTTTAAAGACATGAGTTTGCAGCTGTTGAGGGGGGTCTATATGATTCAGTCCTTGCACAGAGGATGGTGCAGAAGTTCATGCCGGGTTGACAATTCAGACCAAACAGGAAGTCTCTAACAAACTTATGTGCTTAATTATTTAGGCTTAAAATAAAATGTCTCAAAGAGATAAAAGTTGGCGGCTCCATTATGCGCACAAAGGTCATGAGTAGAGGAGCATTTTTGAAATGAGTATGATCCGCAGTCAATAGGCCGTTCACTGTCTCCAGCTTCAGGAGTCCCCTCTGCCTGGGGATTATTTTGACTGCAGGAGGATCTACCTCACAGATCTGGTGTCCAAGGAGGAAGGGGAGCTTCCTTGTCTTTCTCTCCTTACAGGAGAGACTGATGCCGCTCTGTGCCTAGTGTGTGTTACTGGCCTCTCCCTTGACAAAGAAGAGGGGGGGCTGACCGGTAGCGATGGTCTTCTCTAAATGCATAGGAGATGGGGAACTGGACCCAGCATCCTTGGCCTTTTTCAGGTCTTGTTTTGGGCATTCCACGACAACTGTCAGGCTCTTGCTGACTATTTGCTCCTCTTCGACGACTGCAGATCCTGGGTGAAAGCATAATCTGGTGCTGCCATAAATATATATAGCTGACCACTTTTGGGTGTCTTTTCTTTTCTGCACTATTTTTTTTTTTTTTTTTTTTTTTTTTTTTTTTTTTTTTTTTTTTTTTTTACACGGTGGTCACCCTTTATCAAGGCCCGGAAGTCACTCAGGGATAAGGGTTATTGCAAGTACAGTACGTTAGTGTGGAGATTTATTGAAGTGTTTACTTGAGGTGGCGGTTCATTAGGAATTTGTTTACGTTGGACTTACAGACATCCAAGTGGGAAGCAGGCGGTTCCACAGGTGTGCAGTTCATGGAATCTACGTTTTGTTTTAGACACAGATAAAGAGTGGGGGGGAAATTTTTGACAGTGGATTCGTCTAGACGGGTGTTTTTCATGAAAGATTGCGAGGAGGGACCAGATATTGGAGTTCAAACGAGCACCTGCCATGGAAATAACAATAAAACAAGTACAGGCTTGCAACATCTCTTCTGTGGGAGAGAGGTTGCAGGGTAGAGAAAAGAACATCCCCCACTAAACCACGAAGTCTATTTTGTACTCTGTCAAGGCAGGATAGGCTGTTTTTAGCAGCTCCTGCCCAGATATGGCAACAGTATTCCATCCTTGGACGTACTTGGCTTTTATATAGATAGAGAATTTCATCAGTAGTGAGATATCTTCTGGAGCAGTAGAAGAATCCCACCATCTTTCCAGCGACCTTGACAACAGACTTGATGTACGTGTTCCATTTCAGATCAGGAGTAAAGGTCAAACCCAGAAGCTTGTCAAAACATGGGGCCTCTGCCAGAGCCAGACAAGACATCCATTTCAATTGATGCCAGATGGGGACCAGAGCGTTGATGATGTAAGGATAGGAGTTTTGTTTTAGATGCATTAAAGGTAACCAGCCACATCTTCCCCTAATAAACCATGCGCTGGAGATCAGAGGAGAGAGAACTTTGTCATTTACAGCCTGTGTCATCAGCATAGATGTCAACGAATGATTTAAGTATGTTTTTAGAGAGATCATTGATGTAGATCAGGAAGAGAGTTGGGCTCAGGATGGACTCCAGCATTAATACTGTGGGCCTCTGATTTTTGTCCATCAACCACTACTTTTATGAGCCTATCAGAGAGAAATGATTTAATGAGAAAACATTTCCAGTTATACCGTAGCTGGAAATCTTGTGAAGTAGGCCCTTATGCCTTTGATATGTCAAGAGCAATTGCCCTAGAAAGAAAGCCTTTGTCAAGAGATTCACTAATCCTATGAGATATAACCGTTAGCACATCTGTGGTAGATCTTGCAGAATGGAAACCATATTGTGTCACTAAGGTTATTTCTGTTGAGGTGGTTGACTACTACTTTATTTAATATGGATTCCAACAACTTACTCATAACACACAGGAGATTTATTGGTCTGTACTGAGAGGGAGATTACTTCTCACCTGAGTTCTTAAATACAGGTCATACTGATGAGGTTTTCCAGGGAGTCGGAAAGCACTTCTTAAGGCAACGCTTAAACAGTTTCGTAAGTATGGGAGCAGGTTCTGATTGAAGCTTTTTTAACACTATAATTGGAATGGCGTCAGGACCAGTTAGTTTACTGGAATCAAGGTTCTTGATTAGCTTGGCCACCTCATGCACAGATATTTGTATGTTACCTAGCGTGTTCTGTGTTATAGGAGGAAATATGTGAAATTGATGGCCTTCGTCGCATAGGGTAGAATTAGCTCCAAAGTTCTTGGCAAATAGTTTGGCCTTGTCTGATGCTGACGATCACCTCAAGTCCATTGATAATGGTTGGGATAGAACGCACACTTCTGTTCAGGATCCTATTTGTTATTTGCCAAAACTGGTGGGAACCAAGCCGCTGATCAGCTACTTTGGATTTAAGACTGGGCATATAGCTCTCTTGCATTTTTTATTACTCTTTTACAGTGGTTGCTGGCATTTCTGAAAGCAGCTTTAGTGTCAGTACATTTATTACGTTGGTAGTTATGGAAAAAGTGATTTCTGTGCGCGATAGCAGCAGCACATTCTGGGGAGAACCATGGCTGGCTGTTAGGTTTTTGTTGGAATTTTTTAGATGGTATGACTCGATCTATGCCTACAATTAACCATTCGGACAGATCTGATACTATAGAGGCCACATCCTTTTTAAACATGGAATGCAGAGGTAAATCAGATATGAATGTACAGAAGCTATCCCAGTCCGCCATAGAGTATCGGTATACAGTATGGTGGAGGGGTAAGTCTGTGGACTTATTACATTTCATTTTTATCTTAACTGATATGATGGAGTGGTCCGAGGAGATAGAACGGACCATGAACATAGCTCAGGGGAAGTTGAGAGAAAAAGGTCTAGGAGGCTTGCATATTGACCAGTAGTATCGGGCACACGGGTAGGTTCGCGAACAATCTGAGTGAGGTCATAAGCAATGGCAAAATCATGACAAAACCTTCCCTCATTGTCTGTTATTTGAATGGGTCATCATTCCATGTTATGGACATTGAAGTCACCACAAATGTGAATGTTAGCCGAGGGATGTGTAGACAGGATGTGGTCAATTTTCTCAGATATACTCTTAAAGATAATAACTCCGCTGTTATGGGGCCGATAGAGGGCAAATATAAATGCAGTGGTGTAAGCAAATGCAACCCAGAAGCACATATAGGGTAAATTAGGATCTTCTCTAGAGATATCCCTGCCACACGGGAAGCCATCTTTAATGTAGGCACATATTCCATGCCCATGGCGATCTTGGGAGTCAGATTTAGCTGTTAGAGTATCCCTTAATTATGAACTCATCTAGGGAAGTGGTCGACCCCATTCCAGTTTCACTTAGAAAGAATATGTCCTGTTTCGTCTCCTGTAATTGTTTCAACCTCTGGAAGGTTGGAACATAGACCCCTGATGTTGAAGGAGACCTGGTAGTAGGGGTCTATGTTGGAAGATGGGGTTCTAGGTTTATTCGAGTTTTTTTTTTTTTTTCTGGAGATATTTCATGTTGATGTGTTGGGATTTGTGGAACAGGCCGGCATACTTTGTTAGAGCAGGATAGAGAGGGAAAGTAAGCGAGAAAAAGACAGGAAATTTTTTTTTTTTTTTTTTTTTTTTTTTTTTTGTCCTACCACCATGGTGATCACTGGGCTACTTTCATTATTGCAACCACAAAGAGAAAGAAAATATATAAATTACAACTGCTACTATGAAGAGATGTCATTACCCATTGAGCTGACTATTTGCAACATGAGGCTGTTTTTTGTCAATGAGAACATTTGATCCACCTACATTCTACCCTTTAACCAAGAGAAAAGTCTATCAGGCATGTGTGTACAGGTCAATGATGTATGGAATGGAAAACTGGACAGCAGGAGTTGGGGATATGCATTGTATGGAAAGAAATGATACAGTAGATATGAAATGCGAGTCACCAAGGCAGGCTTAAAGACTGAACAGTATAGGAAGATGTATGCAGAACAGGACTTTGGAATAGATGGGTTGTTGGCTTAGATATCGAAAAGTTGAGGTAGTAGGAAAACATTAACAAAAAGTTTGGAAGTTAATTTCTAAAAGCCGTCCAACATATGCAAAAATAAAAAAGTTGAACTGATCATTTGAATCTATTGTATTTCCAAACAAAGATGATTTTGGATGACATCTTTGCAAACTTAAAATCTTAATCTTTTTTATCATAAAATTGTGCTGTTCATTAGTTTCAATCTTTTTACTGAACTTAACCCTAAAACACATTCCTAATGTTCAGATTAATGGTATTAATATCTTCTGTCATCAAACTACGCCTTTTGTCAACCGCATTCCAATCTTGATAACATTCCAGCTTAGCTACCTGAATTCCAAAGGTGAAATCATGGATTCGGTTGCAAATCCCTCAGATGCTTTTTCTCACTTTTTTAATTGACTAGTCGAAAATAAATTTTATATTCAATGTCAACATTTTTTTTCTACAATTGTGTGAATTCTTTCATTTTTCCATATTTTAATGTATTGGTATATACTGGATTTATAAATTAATTAACCGAATCATTATGCATTTTTAGATCACAGCTGATAGACATAAGGAGTCCAAATGTTGGCTATATTTAGTTTATTTAGTGTTTTCCAAAAATCCTTTGCGAAAATTCAGGTACTTCTGAATTTTATGAAATTTTAACAATAGGTAATTAATATTCTGCAAATTTCAGTTTAGTTTTAAAGAGCTTTTAGTGGAAATTGTATGAGCACAACTTCCCATTTGCAAATTTAAAGATTTCAGATTTACATTAAATTTGATCCATAGACATAAGATTCCTTGACTTTCAATTTCATAAAACCCCTAAAGCTTTAATTTTTAAAGACGACATGGCTCCATTTCCGTTTGATGAAAACTGATTTTTTTTTTTTTTTTTTTTTTTTTTGTCTGTCTACTAGTTAGTCAATTGTGTACAATCCCAAGAGTGATAGGAGCCTTCTATCATGTCTGAAAGTGACACAATGTTCTACTAATGAGATAGGAGATAGACCGTTGTATAACTCATGCTCTCTACCGATCCAAGTTATGGCAACAGGACCATTGCCAGCGCCCTCAAAATGCATCATTGGATTGCCACAAAAAACAGGGACATGCCTAGGGTGATGAAAACAAAGTTTCCGGCCACGGCCTCTAGTCTTTGGTGTCCTTTCAGGTAAGGGTCACATTATGCCACTCGCATCTTCGAAGTCAGCTTGAAAATCAACAACAAAGTGTTCCTGGATGTGCTGAAGAGTGTGGTGATCCCCTAATGTGATCAGGTGGCTGTTGGCAGATCTGGGTGTGGCAGCGGGATTCGGCTCTCGCCCACAAGTTCAAAGAGACCCAGGCTTGGCTTCAGAAGGAATGCTACAACTCTGTACCCTTCTCTCGCTGCCCCCCCCTCCTCCCCTTCATTTGGTCATACTTTGAGAACACCGTGACCTTCATAACACCAAAGCCAGTCTGATCGCCATCATCTGCTGAGGATTTGCCATGCTTGCTCTCAGTTCCGGATACGTATTGAGGCACTGATTGAGGTTTAAGGCAGCTTACATTGAATAGATGTCAGCTCTACTACATAATCAAGTTACCTGAATTGATTTTTTTAATAAGTTTTTAATTAAGGCTGTATTTTTTTTTTTTTTTTCTAAGGCAACACTTTTATTGTTCCACCTTGTAATGCAATTAATTAAAATCGGAAGAAGTATTCTAAATATAAGTCAAGTAATTTTAATTTTCATAAAGGCATAAAAGTTGTACGAAACTTCTGTTTAACAAATTAATTTCACCTGTTCTTAGATTATTCTTAGAGTATAATTATTTATGATACCATACAATTATGTTGATTAGCCATCCATACCAGTGGCTTCAGAGTTTATCTTGAATTAACTCCTGTTTTCAGTAGCTGAACTGATCTAATTACTTCAACTACTGAAGACGGGTCAATGTGATATTTGATCTGACAGGTTTGATTTCCCAATACTCTGAAACTACTGGTTGAGCAATTTGTCATTATTGGCTCCTATAATTTATATCATGGATATATATATTAATAATTATAAAACTAGTAAGTTTCATGTCTGTAGACCAAAAACTGACAGGAGTTTGGTAGGCAAAATGTTTTAAACAAATATATACACGCATATATAAAGATAGGTTTGTGTTTACTATAACCTTTTTATGCAAATATTATGCAAGTATAAATCATGTAGAATATCTGCATGAATATAATTACACAATAGTTAACTAATGATCATCCCAAAAGAAAACAACAAAAAAAAGCTAATAGGGAATTAATTAAAATGAATCTTTAAAAGAATATGCAAATTAGTTAGATCTTTTTCAGAAGAATGCAATTCTATGAACCATATATAAGTTTTATTTTCCTTTTAAATAAATAGAAAAAGGGTTTTTAATATGAATATCAATACACAAAATACCCAAATTCATAAGAGTGTGTGTGTGTGTATATATATACATATATATATATAATTTCTTAGTCTGCCTGTCAGTTCCATGTTTTCTCAGAAATTACTGAACCAATCTAGCTGAAATTTTGTATGGATCTTCATGATAAAGTGTAGCGAACTAAGTATTAGGGTATCTGTTTGATGCACAGTTAAGAATTAGTATGTAATGTAAAAATGAGTACAAATTATCAAATTTCCATTATGGTACCCATTAACCCTTATCCTTGAATGCCCTCCAGGCCTTGATAAGTGGTAATATGAAGCAAAACAAAAAAATAATCAACCAGCAGTTTGGCATAAAGCACTTGTTCTCACTCCACAAGCTATAACTTTTGTCTAATTTAGTGGGCTAAAAGGTCTAGGTTATATACAAAGTTCCACAACATCTTCTGACGAGCTACGATTGTATCGTTATTAAAATTCATCATGCCAACATCAAAAAAAAGCAAATCAGAAATATGCTTAAAAAGTGCCTCTAAGTATGTATTATTTTTTTCAATAACAAAGCGCTGGGTCTGTTGTGTGATGGAATTATAGTTATACTAAAAGAATATAATATTTAGCACCATGAGCGGACAAAGCACTATTTGCAACTTACAAACAAGTCAAATGCAATCTGATGCTGGTCCTATGAAATCTTAGTATTTACAAATGCTGATACTGCTTTTATTAATTAAAATCTATTTTGGTCCCCCCGATTTATTGGAGAGGGACTTATGTTTTCAATGGCATACGTCCGTTAATCCGGACGATTACCAGATAACCGTCCATTAGTTTTTCCCGAAATTTTGCCACAGATTTTATTGCATTAAATAGATGTGCATAGTAAAAACATTTTTTTTGCGAAAATTCTCATTGCGTCCTCAGGGGTTCAAAAGAGGTAAAAAATGACACATTTGGTCCCATAACTATTGATTCATCCATTAGATTTTTCTGAAACTTGGCCAAAATGTGCAGCCCATTGTTCTTAGTCCAGTATGGGTGACCTTGACAAAGTGTCCCCGGAGACTTTCAGTGCAAAAACGCCCCGCCCCTTCTTGTAGCTATTTTTTCATATTTCTCAACAAAAACTTGATATGTCTGACTATATAGTGTTTTTTTTACAGTGGTCAACTCAAATATACATGTGTTAAGGCCTGAAACTGCATGGTTATCCATTTACACTGGGATTCGGCATCACCAGGGGCTCATAAGAGGTTCAAAATGGCCAAAAATGACACTTTTTGCCCCATAGCGTTTGATCCATCCATTAGATTTTCCTCAAACTTGGCCAAGAATGTAGAGGTCATTGTTCTTAATATAAATTCAGTATAGGTGACTCTGGCAAAATTCTGATTTGCATTTCTCTGGAACTTTTAGGGCTGAAAAAACATGCTTTTTTGGCGCTCTTTTTTTCATATTACTCAAAAACTTTATGTATGTCTATATAGTGGTTTTCCATGGTGCTGAATTCAGATATACATGTCCTACGGCGTGAAACTGCACTTTGTCTATTTTCACTGGGATTCGGCATTCCCAAGAGTTCAATTAAATGCCCCCAAATTGCAAAAAATGACACCTTTTACCTCATAAATTAATTTTTTTCTGAAACTTGGCAAAAATATGAAGGCAACGTTGGCCCTTCACACTTCTCACATTCATCATTTTTTTTGTGGCGTTATCTCACATGCAGCACCAGAGGGGGACCACACACACACGAATTGTTTAAATTAATATATCACTCCAAACAAGGCATATTGTCACTGACATGTAAAGGTCTACCATGATTTGGGCCAGATTTATGGTGAGCAGCCCAAGTGTGGACTTGTGCAGCAAGACGTTTGTCACATTTAAATTTACCCGTGGTGCTACAGTCAAGGAAATGGAACAGGAATGGAATTCCAAAGGCAAGTGGTTTGAGAAAAGAAATTATTAGTTTAGAAAGTATTCTGGGATCTGAAGGGATAGGATTTTGCTTTTAGAGTTTACTAGGAGTATTGACGTTGAGGGGTTACAAGTGCAGTAAATTCATTTGGAGTACATTCCTTGGAAATACTTGTGAAACAAATACATGGGTAGTTATCAAATATATGAAGACTATTGTTGTTAATACTGTTGGGATTGCAAATTATCAGCTCAATATAAAGAGTAGATCATGGTTTGACTTTCAGTAGCCTCATCTCCTATTTTGTCCTTTAGTTCTTACATTTTATGAATGATATGGCTTTAATGAGAAAGGATACGATGATCTAAAGGGAGATAACTAGCATTGACTAAGCAAAAATAAATATGAGGTACGTTAAGACGCTAAATAATCCATAAAACAATGAAACAATTCTAATAAAAAAAAAGACCTTGTCTCTACAAGAATTGAATGAAATTAGTCTCGGAAATTGCTGAAACAGTTCACGAAAAAAATACACTAAAGAATAAACTGAAAAATAGTGATCTTAATTATTATAATTATTAGGAATTTAAATAATTCTGCTGCTGTTTTTGGTTATTGTTTTTTTTTGTTTTGTTTTTCTTTTGTATTTTTATTTTGCAGACAGAAACATATTGCATTGCTTGATTATATGAAGCATAATTAAGCAATGAATGTTTCTAACTTCATTGTGTTCTGTTTCTGCAATTTCCAGGATTAAAATGTGCTTAATTAAAAGCATCGAATGAAGTATATCTCGGAAATTGCCAAACCACAAACGATTCTACAATGAAGTTAGAAACAAAGCTTAATTATGCAATGTAATCAAGCAATGTACGTTTCTGTCCCCAAATAAAATAAATATAAAAAATACCTTAGAGTTATTATTATTATTATTATTATTATTATTATTATTATTTAAAGTTTTAATAATAATGATAGCCAATTTATTTTTCAGTTTGATATTTAATGTATTTTTCAGAAACGGCTTTAACAATTTCCAAAATGTTTTCTTTCTAGTTTGTTAATTAATTTGTTTTCTTTCTGTTAACTGTTTCGGCAATTTCCGGGACTAACTTCATTCGGCTCTTGTGAAGTGCTCAAGTATACTATTTGTGTATTCATAATTTTATTTAAATTTCTAATAAATATGATTCCTAATTTATTTTTCAGTTTATTCTTTAGTATATTTCTTTCGTAAACTATTTCGGTAATTTCAGGGACTGGTTTCATTTGGCTCTTGTGAAGACAATGTCTTTTTCAATAAAAAATTTTTTCATTGTTCGATGAATTATTTTAGTGTCCTAAATTGTCTCCGGCAAAATGTTATTTTGCTTAGTCAATGCTGGTTATCCCCCCTTAGATAATTGTCTCCCTTCTCATTAGTAACGATTTTCAACCGTCTCATAGTATTCATCATTCAACTGTCAATCTAATCATTTCATTAACTTTTATCTTTGAGTGTTTTTTGACTTAGATAAGTTGTTACTCAGTAAAAAAAAAAAAAATTTTTTTAAATGTACATACCATAAAATGACTATGCATAGGCACAAACAAAAAATCTCTATAACCAGTAGCCAATCAACATGTTAGTTATAGAAGAAAAACTATTCCAGATTGTGAACATTCATAAAAGCCAACAAAGACCACAATGATCATATCAAAGCAAATCATACGTTTCCCACCAATGGATCTATGCTGGCTTAATTTCAGGTAGACTGGATTTCTGTTGGGAAAATAACACCTTCCTATATTCACCATGCGAGTGCAAACTTCCCACCAACAGCAATCAATAATAACATCAACGACATCAATACAAATATTTCATTATATCAACATGAACCTCTATCATCAGCATCGCCAACATTAAATCACAAGAAAAGACAACAACCAACAAACAACTAAAACTACTGGTACTGCTAATAGACACAGATGTGTGCACACACACATACACATCTCTCTACTAGCAAACTTTTCTTCTCTAAATAAAATGTTTTCAACTGCTAATTTGATATTGAATTTGGAATTCTTTGGAGATTATTAATTTGTATAATTTATTTTATTTGCGGACTATTATCCTCGTCTTCTAGTTATTGTTTCACAACGTTTCGGCCAATTATTCCTCTGGCCTTCGTCAGGTGGTTAACTGCGACAGAATAGGAATGCTCAGTCTCCTAACTGCATCCTCAGCAATTACTGCCTTCCATAGTTGTTGTCGTCGCAGTTTGGACAACTAATCCTCCGAAATTGATTGAAACCGCTATCTTCATACAATGCTCACCTGGAATCGTAGATATTCCACATCTCTATCCACTGCGCCATGAGCCTCGAAGGGCAATCAAGGTTGCATTTTTTGGTCTTATAAATCCACATTTTTTATATTTATTCTTCCAGTTGTCGGGTCTGTACCGAATGTTATATTATTGAATTTGAAAATTTTTTTGCGATGAGTTAATCACCTGACGATTTATTGATTTAATGTTTTCGTTGACCATGATGAAATAAATAAGGGGGAGACAACTCAATTCAAAGTATCTACACCAAAATCAGCCTTATACTGAATACATTTGGTATTAAAATCGCTAAATATCGTAAATTTTTTAATTTTTCTTAGCTAAAAAGACTACTTGATCAATTTACGCAATTTTTGGAATATGACGTCTTTATCCCGTGACGATTACATATATCATAAAAAATTTTCTGTATTTTTGTTTGTATAAATAAGTGTAATTCTCAATAAGTACCAAAAAAAAAACACATTTTTGTTAAATAACACTTTTTGTTAAATAATTTGAAAACAAAAGGAGCAATAAACGTTTTATATTCAAATGACCAAAAAAAAAAAAACAATCAAAAAGGAACAAACAACCTACACTTAATCACAAGATAAAACAACTTTTTGTGCTAAATGAATTCTTTGTTACCTCCACGTTTGTTTTTGCTCAGCGACCCCCCCCTCCAACTATAAACGTAGTTAACCTACACCATGCTCTGTCTCATACAAAAACTATTTTCCATCAAAGAAAAAAAAAAAGTTACACATCCCTAACTGACCCACAAGTGGGTGCTTATTTTACTTTAAATTTATATAGGAAAATGGACCCTCTCCCGACTGTAAATTATATTTATTACTTCTTTTTAAATTACCTTTTTGCAGATATTTTTTCAAGCTGTTTACTTGTAATCTCTCTCTCATATATATATATATATATATATGTGACCTTGTTTGTTTGTGTGTGTGTGAAACGGTCTCTATAAAACTACTCTGTTAATTTTTTGTCTACAGACTTGAAACTTTATATGTAGGGGATTCGAACCCATGGAACTAATTCGATTTGGTTTCTTGTTGGTAAAAATAGCTGCTAAGAAGTCAAAATTGAAGAAGAGTGAAACTTGGTAGGAGTAATTTGACTAAACGTGTCACTCCTACATATGTGCAAATATAAATTTATACCTTTAACACCATTATTTAAGTTTTTATATGCATATGGGCTTACTTCAGATAGCAACGGATGATGCTAGAAAGTTACATGTTGTGGTTTTGATTCTAGCTGATGGCACCCAAGTCGTATTTTGATATTTTTATCAACTTTTCAAATCATTACTATATATTGTGTACGATATAATTTATTAGAGAATTGCCTCTATAATAATAATATGAAATTCACATGAATTAATTTATTGAATTTCAAAGTAAAACCAGTGATATCTACTTGTCAATTTTGAATTTAGATAGCAACATATCCAAAAATTACGAAAACAATAAGATAGAAAATTAATTAATGAAAATACTTTTCTAAGAAATTTCAAGTTTATACATAAATAAACAATGCTGCAGAGGGGCGAGAGGTGATGTGAAGGTGCCAATCGACCGTACAACTAAGGTAGACACAAAACAAATAGATAACAACAATAGCAAAGAAGGATGGCAAGCCTCAGATGATCAGTTAAAGACATGTATCGTATTTTCTTTTTACCAAGAAAAAAAGATAAAATACTCGTCAATGGATTCAGGATCAGCCGGAGCAAGAACTGACATCTTGTGGAGTTGAGATTCTTGGGTCTATGAGGTAGGAACTGATGGCCGGAAATCAGTGAGCAATAGTACAGGTAGCTGGATGTTAATGGACACTGGAGCGAGTAGCTAGACGTCAGTGGGCTGCAGGAGCTGGTGGTTGGAAGCATTGGAGCTGCAGAAGTGAGCTGCTGAGGTCAGCTGGAGATGCTGCAGGAGTAAGCTGGAATTGCTGGAGAGCCACAAGAGTAAGCTGGAGAGCCACTGTAGTTGCTGGTCACTGCAGGAATGAGTTGGAACTGGAGTACCAGAATGGTAGGGTGTGAGGGGGAGATCAAAGAGGCAGGCAGCAATAGAGAGTGGAGTGTACATCGCATTCTGGTAGTTTGTGTATCGTATAATTAGTTTGTTGAGTAGCCCTGAAAAGGGCTGTTTGGGTACTGCTGCTCCTGGTTCCCACAGCAAATGGGTCTGCCGACTTGAAACTGGGCCGCGTTGGAGATTTTTAACACCTATCATGGAAAATCACTACAGTGAACGAGAATTTGAATCTTCTTTCGAACAATGTTATTTCAAACTTCTGTTTTCTTATGCGATGAATGCACACAACACACATTTTGCTTACATGGTTTAATGACTGTTTTCCCTCTCAGAAAATAACCACATTCGAACCACGTGTCACTCATATCATAAAACCTCAGTAAAATTAAACCCCATGCATATTCTGCATGAAAACCGTCATTTCACTAATTCTTCATTACTTCGGAAACCCTTAAGTCGGGAACATTTTGCCTTTATACATCTAACACGATGATAAGTGTTGTTCATTATATAAATTCATAATGTGACCTCGACGCTTCCCACACAGTCCTATAATTGGTGACTCTGCATGTGAATCTGGAAACTGATGACTACTCGGGCATGACAAGGATCGCTCATTCTGAATAAGCGTAACTGAATGAATAATACCACAGAAATTCAACAAATCATAACTCCTGCAGTGTACAGACTTCGATTGAGGAATTACCAAATGATAGTGGTGAACCAGAACAGATGCACACCTAAAATGGAAAACGACACAGTGTCATTGAATTCAACTATGCTTGCCTTAAAGTCCTGCCGTTTTGGAGAGACGACCTTCTGCTTTGGTTCTCAACTCGAAAAAACAAAAAAAAGAACAAAATTCATCTTTTTTTTTTTTTTTTCCAATCATCTAATATGATGTCAGTAAATGCCGACATGTGTATCCACGGACCTTCCTTATGAACTAGGAACACTGGTCCCAATAAAATTAGCGATTTATGCAAACAATCTCACTCGAAAATTAAATAAAACATGATTTCCTACGAATCTGACTCCGACTACAGCAAATTGGTGCCAAAAATATGGTCCTCCTACAGATTAGCAGTCCCGAAGTCAGCATGTTGTACAATTTGACCACCAATGGGATTTTACCTATATCGTTGCCAGCAGTGATTATCAACGCCTGTTTAATGCCGAATCTTCCATGAAACTCGCGACAATGCAGACAAATGCTCTCATGTCAACCATGGCCATGTCAAACATTGGAGATACCACCATTTTTCACACGTGCAGAATTTAATAACGCCTCAGCCTCCTGGGCCAACCATGCTCGACATTCAGAACAAGCTCATTACAAGCACCTCAGATTTTTTAAGCAGTCCTGGTACATTTTCACGCATGCATAAGGAAGCTTCTCACAAGTAAATTGCACTCGTACGCAATGCCGATACACTAGTACAAAGCCACTTGTACTTGGACTCTTCAGACTCACTTGCAGACTTATATGGATCTACAACAGATCACCGCGAACCATAGGAATGACGAGGAATTATTACCTACGACATTCGCATCTCCCAGGTATACTCCAAACAGACATGAATGTCCATAACGCATCCCACAACCAGGCAGCTCATTTTTTTGGAAATTATGCAATTCATCACACTCAGGCAACCGCGCAACTCAAAAATCATCAACTTGCAATATTCTATTCCTTCTTCTTAGATTAACTTTTTGTCTGGGAAAAGAGTCATGTAGCAATCGCTACATACAGCTGGAACAAATCTTTGGCAGAGATATTTTCGTAGAAGTCATCATTTCAATGCTCACATATATCAGAAAACGTGTCAATGAAACTCTATCAAAAGGGAGATGTTAAAATTTCCCGTCTGGACTTTACACACGCTACAAACAAAATCAAACCAGTTTTTCTCTGTAACACCGATTGAAAATCACCACAGCGAATGGGAATTTGAATCTTCTTTTAAACAATGTTATTTTGAACTACTGTTTTCTTATGTGATGGACACGCACACACACACACACACACACACACACACACACACACACGCATTTTGCTTGTATGGTTTAATGATTGTTTCTCTCTCAGAAAATAACCACATTCGAACCATGTGTGTCAGTTGGTTTATTAAAATCAGTAATCTTAAACTTCATGCCATTTTTACGAGATCCTCATTTAGTTAAGTTTGCATAATGGACACTCACGTTGGAACGATTTGAATTGATATTTCTTTAACACATAAATAAATTTTTAGGTAAATATTACCTTACACTCACCACTCTAATTTGGTTTTCTAGGGGTATTCGAGGTCGCTGACAACGAATCTGATAATCAAACCTGTCGCAAATGTACCGTTTGTATGGTATGAACCTCTGGAACCTGGGACTACTTTGTCCCATTTCACTGCCTTCGTTTATGCTACGTGCGATCAGTTTCTTACTGAAATGTACGTTCGCATGCAGACGCGCACGTAGTTACTTGACGTTTCACAAAGCGCATGAATACACGACGGACATTTTAAATGACAAGAAAAAAAAGGTTAATTAAACTGCAGAAGCACATGTTAAACTACACAAGTTCTATAATTGAATACCCCTAAAAAAGGACGGGAAACATAAAAATGTTTTTGTAAACTCGTGAAAACTTTTTTTTAGATTAATTAAAAAGCATTAAAAACTAGGTAACACAAAAAAATGAACCAAATTTTTTCTTTTGAAAACTTTATTTAAAATGTCCACACAAGATTCCTCCACGATATGATAAAGCCATTCACTACACGCGTGTGCATCATGTAAGAAAACACCACTGAAGGCGGTGAAATGGTGTAAAATAGTCCCAGGGTTCAAGGGTTCGTACCATGCAAACGGTAAATTTGCGACGGGTTTGATTATCAGATTTGTTGTCAGCGACCTCGAATACCCCTAAAAAACAAATTAGAGTGGTCGGTGGTCTGTTGTAGCATAAGATAATATTTACCAATTTTTTTTTATCTCATATCAATACAGCGATCTCAAGTTCCTTGTCAAGTGTCGTTATCTTCTGGAGTTATTCATGTTTTTATTTTATGTATCTGAGGATGTGATTTGGTGAAACACCTTTTGTTAAGCGGAGATTTCGTTAAATTTACCTTTAACGGTCCCACGGATACTCTACTACTTTCGACTTCTAGAGATTCCTGCACCTGCAACCTGGACCACGATCTTAAAAATTGATAGATGCTGATTATGAATTGGTGGATGACAACTCACACCCTTACTAAATAGTGACTCTAGTCCAGAGTCCTATAAGTGGTGACCCCGACTACGAAATTAACACGCAACCTCTGCACATTTCTAGAAATTATAATATTGCTTTTAGTTGAAATAGACATAATAAAAAGTAAGTAGATACCATTTTTTTTTTTGTTTATTAATCACGAGGTTGTTTGCTCAGCAACCGACAAGGCTAATGTGCTTGCCAGCCAGTTTGCCTCAAACTCCACACTGAACCCTTCCAACCACCTCCTGCCTAACTTTCCTTTGCGAACAGACGCCACGCTAGACGATCTAAAAATCACCCCTGCTCAGGTACACGCTATCGTAAAAAACCTTGACACTTCAAAAGCATGTGGACCTGATCTCATCCCAGCTGTGCTATTAAAATAGTGCTCAGCCGAAGTAGCTCCAGTTCTCTCCAAACTCTACAACAAATGCCTTAATGAATCATGCTTTCCGGGCTGTTGGAAAACTGCTTCTGTGATACCAGTATTCAAGAATTCTGGCGAAAGAACTGACCCATCAAATTATCGCCCCATTAGCCTCCTCCCACTTTTCACCAAAATATTTGAGACCATAATTAACCATGCTCTAGTCCGGCAGCTTACAGATGCTAAACTTCTGACTGACAAACAATATGGATTTAGACAAGCCCGTTCCACAGCAGACATCCCCACTGTAATCTCTGAACGTATATACCATTCACTGGACAAAGCGGGGGAGGGCAGAGCGGTAGCTCTAGATATATCTAAGGCTTTTGACAGGGTATGGCATGAGGGTCTCCTCAGGAAAATCAGATCATACGGTATCACTGGTAGAATACTTAACATAATTAAATCCTTCTTAGATAAGAGAAAAATCCAGGTTGTTCATGACGGTCGTACATCTAAACAGTGTGATATAAATGTGGGAGTGCCTCAGGGGTCTATCCTTGGACCTTTATTGTTCCTAATATTTATTAATGACCTCCCTGACAAAACTGCCTCTGAGATGGGTATATATGCTGATGACACCACACTCTATAACAGGCATGACAGGAAAACAAATGAACACATAACTAAAGAAATGGCAAAAACACAAGAGGATGACCTCCAATCTGTAGCGGAATGGGGACATAAATGGATGGTCACATTCAATGCTGCCAAGACTAAACTGGTTTCCTTCAATAATTACAAGAAACCTTCTCTGCCACCAATAGCAATGGCCAGTGACTCCCGGTCTGAGAGTACATCCTTCAAACTGCTTGGCCTAACGTTCACAGGAAACATGAGTTGGAACAATTATATTGAAAACATTGGCAGGGCCGCTGCGAAAAAGGTAGGCTCTCTCTACCGTGCTAGAAAACTACTGACACCTGAAAGTATCCTGTACCTCTATAAGGCCACCATTCGCCCATGTATGGAGTATTGTTGTCCCATTTGGGCTGGTGCATCTGCTGCTAGTCTCTCGCTCCTAGACAAGGTTCAAAAGAGAGTCGCCAATCTGATAGGCCCTGAACTGGCATCTAAGCTTCAGCCTCTGTCCCATCGACGAAACGTTGCATCCCTCTGCCTGTTCTACAAGTATTTTAATGGTGAATGCTCTGACGAACTGCAGACACTTGTGCCCCCACGACGTAGACACCCTCGACAAACCCGATAGGCAGCTAAATCCCACCCCCACACAGTAGAGATCCCTAGATGTAAAAGATCTTTCTACTCCAGTAGTTTCTTCCCCAGAACCGCTAGACTCTGGAATTCCATTCCAGGTCCCTGCTTCCCTAACTCTACTGACATGCAGAAGTTCAAGTGTAACGTGAACCGACATCTTGCTGCCCAAATCCCAACATAGTGCCCCAGTAGTTGTTGCCCCTGATAGTAGCCCCTACACCAAAGTGGCAATGTGCCTTGTTTGGGGTGAAAATGTAATAAAAAAAAAAAAAAGAAAAAATTTTTTTGACTTTCGGATTTCGCTCTTCTGCGCCATAAAAAAAATGACCAAAAAACTTTTTTGTTTAAACTTTTCTATTTTGTTATCCTGGGTAACACCAGGCATACCTAATACAAGAGAAGGGTGACATAACATGATCAAGAGAATACAAAAGAAAGAGGGGAAAAAAAAGAAAAAAGAAATAGAAACAGATAGAGAGAAGACGATGAAATCACGCGAGATCTCGCCTCCCCTTCTTTCCAACTCTCGTTTCCCTCTCTCTCTCTGTCTCTCTACCAAATCTTAAAGTCGCATTTTGTTTTGGTTTCTCGAACTACTCGTATGGATCATGTATCTCTTGTTCACGGCCAAACTTCGGACATTTTTACCCCTTTCATCCAGTGACAAACAAACCAAAACCTACCTGGATTAACCAAATTTAGAAAAATAATGTAAGTCTTTCTTTACTTATTTCAGACACAAAAACTGAAGTTGATATTCTGTTTCTATAAAAACCGCTGTCTTCTTTCATTTAATCGTGTGTGTGTGTTATGGATGCAGTAGATACTAAGGATGCCGATTCTTAAATATGTTTTCAATTTATTTACGATTATTCTCTCTTTCACACTTGTTTTTCTGCTCTTTATAATTTATAGTTTTAATAAGCAAGCACCAACTGAGGTTGCGTGATTTCATTACACTTCATCTTTCATTTAAAGAATTTATCTAAACATGCCGATTATATCTAGTGTCGCTCGATCTTTTCAATATTTTTTTTGCACAAATGAAAAAGAAAAATCAAGAATTTCGATCTATAAATAAATGAACATCAGTATGATAAAAAATGAAGAATCCTAAATAGTCAAAGTGATTTCGATTTTAAGAGATTTGAATGAACTAAAATTAATGGATGGATAAATAAATACCTGAAATGAAATGACACATGGGGGATGCTGATTGCTGAACGCCAAACATGAAACATTTTTTTTTTTTTTTTGCGTCGAGATTTATTTCTTTATTTTAAAAAAAATTTAAGTAAATGATTAAAATACATTTTTGGTACTTATGCACTTTTGTTACTGCGCTGAAATAATGTTATTTTTGAAAGCCATTCTTAACATGAGGAGGGGAGGGTGTTTTGTAACAGTAACTATTCTAACGTTAATACAAAAAGATATCGTGAAACTTGAATTTAACACGGAAAAATCTATTTAAAAATAAAACGAAAGTACACATGATAAGCAAAGCCCCTGCTTTAAAAAAAAAAAAAAAAAATCAAATCTTAAATATTGTACAATATATCAGTTTAATTGATAAATTTGTAGCTTAACACCCTCAGTCCCCCTCCATAATGAGATTCTACTGTTGTAGGCGATTTACGTGTGAACACTCCGAAAAACCGGTCTGAAAGAAGGAAAAATAAACACGGTACTTATACAGAATTTAAAACGAACCAAACCTAAAACTTAGTCTATGATTAACAAAAATAAATTCGGTTCAAATTCTGTAAAAATTATTTTTAGGGAATTAGTTTCGTATAGAAATTTAGGTACTCGTCATGCATGCACTTATTGATCCGTGCTGAAATAATAATGTTATTATTTTAAAAAGCCATTCTTAACATGGGGAGGGGAGGGTGTTTTGTACCTATTCTGTACTTTAACCTTACAATTGAATAATAAAAAAAAAACATCATAAAACTTTAATTAAACTTGGAAATACGATTTAAAAAATAGCGCGGATCAGTAAGTGCAATTACTGCATTAGCACCGAAATTTAACATAAAATGATCCTCCATATCTGAGCCATTCTAACTATCTATTAAGAAAAATGGTTAACTGCCTTAAAACGCTAGAATCACCCGGAAATGGAGACATACGTTTAACTTATATGTGAAACTGATTGATCTCCTATTCTAAATTCTAAAGTAATTGTCTTTTTTCCCCTTAAGTTTTCAGGGTGTTACTGTTCACACGTAAATCGTCTAACTTTCATTTAATATAAATTACAGTGCTTATGGATCATGGCTGTTTGTATTGGCTCGATATAAATCTGATAACAAGTTAGAACAGCTGAAAAAAGGGCTACCACACAAAACTCTGGCTCCTTAAAACGAATTAAAATAAAGATCAACAATTTACAACAAAAAGTCAATCTAACAATGTAAATATATGTGTAACAATGAAACGTGATTTAAATCGACGTTTTTTTTTGTTTTTTTTTCAGGAACCCTCATTTCATTTTGTGTGTTCACCTTTTGACTGTTTGTCAGTTTTATGAAACCAATATTGACAGTCATGAGGACCAATTTATATAAGCTATAATAATAAGCAGCATCAAAGTAATAAGTAAATAATATTCATTGTCAAATACTCTATTTATCGATCTCAGAATTACGATTCAATCCATCATCGATAGAATAGAAAGAAGCACTATGGAAACATATTTCTTTTGTTTAGGGTATAAAAAATCTGGGTGCTAATGCAGAGAGTGAGTGATATCCGGTCCGCGCTATTTTTTAAAATCGTATTTCCACGTTTAATTAAAGTTTTATGATATGTTTTTTTTTTTATTCAATTGTAAGGTTAAAGTACAGAATAGGTACAACCCCCCCCCCCCATGTTAAGAATGGCCTTTTAAATAATAACGTTATTATTTCAGCACGGATCACTCTCTGCATGAGTACCAAAATTTGATTTAAAGTATAATCTTAGCCTGAAATAACTTTCAAAATGACAGTTTAAAGACTTCAAAATAGTTCTCGAATAATGTGACAAGCATTTTATTAAAAGAAAATAAATCCTATTATTTTGCGGCGTCACTATTGTATCATTGAACGTATTTTTGAAAGAGAGAATGAATAGAGGTGGTGCACAAATAAATTGTTTTACAGCATTATTTATTTATTGGTAGTTTTCCTAGAAATCTGATCAATAATGATCCGGCTTATCTATTTTTTCATTCATAAATAGTATAGTCTGATAATCCAATAGCTCAATTATTTTACCTTTAAATTTACACACACACACACACACACACACACACACACACACAACAGTATTGTGCCACAACACGTATGTGTGCGTATATAAAACAAAACAAAACAAAACAAAAAACAAAGACTTACTGAATATATACCTTATCTATTTTCAGTTTATTTTGTCATATGGAAAAAGAAGAAAAAAAAAAAGACCCCCCTTCCCAATATAAACTTCAACAGTTCAGTTGTCTCGTGTTATTTTTACACCATTTGTCAGTTTGATGACAAACGCATTCTTTTATTGAAATCGCATCGAGTCGGAAAAAAAAAATGTTATTTAATAAAATGTTTTAAATATATGGAAATGAAATCTGTATAAAAATTAACATATTTAAAAGTGTTTACATTTTTTAGATGAGTGTCTGCACGTACAAGGGGTTATAATGCAACGCAGAATCATGTTTTACTTTCCAAATGTTAAAATAATTTTATTTTCAGAAAATGTAAAAATTCATTCAAATAACGAATTAATAAACAGCAAATTCACATTTCAAAATACAAAGTAAAGCATTTTCTTTTAGAAATTATTCTTTTTGCTGGTATTCTAAGAACTTTGAAATATTTCGCCTGATCTTGTTTTCATTGCACTCGTAAATTAAAAGTAGGTACATTTCTACCACAACCATTAGATTTTTAGAAATCTATTCAAGGGAACAAAGGGCTTCGTTAACTATTCTGTACCATCACTAAAAGTTGTTGAGCCATTAGAAAGTTTGTGGCAGATTTTTTTTTTAAATACGATGGGCGTGATAGTAAAAAAATGCCTCAAAGGGAAATGAATTTTGGCATTTTTCCCAAATACATTTTTTAAAACCTTTTAACCAAAAGCAAATAGCATTCGTCGTACACATAAAACGCTGGCTGAACTGAAAAACTTGAAAAAATATAGTTGACATCTTTAAAAAAAACTGGGTTTGCATTACTGTACACATAGATTCGAAAAAATTGTCAAAAAACAAATGTATAACAAATAAATGTTATCAAAGGCAAGATAAGTTACTTTTCTACGTAACTGGATATGTTTTCAGTGTTTTTATTCAATGTAACATGTTTATTCGGCTCGAAAAACATACTGTGTTTACCGATATATTGGAAAATTCAAGATGACGCCTCCTCACTCCTTCTTTAACACGGTAAGTTTGGGAAAAGGTGTTATAAATAATAAACTAGACAAAATACTATTAAAAACCCGCCGAATATATGTCAACCTATGTCACGGTAACACATATTGAGCGAGTTTTAACAGTATTTTATCTAGTTTTTTATTTATAACACCTTTTCCCAAACTTACCGTGTTAAAGAGAGAGTCAGACGCCATCTTGAATTTTCCAATACATCGGTAAACACTGTATGGTTTTCGAGCTGAATAAACATGTTACATTGAATAAAAACAGGAAAAAACATATCCAGTTTGGTAGAAAAGTAAATTATCTTGCCTTTGATAACATTTATTTATTATGTATTTGTTTTTTGACAACTTTTTCGAATCTATGTGTACAGTAATACAAACCCATAAAACCAATAGTAATTGGTAATGCAGAAGAATAAGCGACTCGAAGTCCGCAGTAAACTGTGTCAGATAAAAAATCCTCATTACTTAATTACCATTTGCATAAAATAATAAATAAAATGCTATTATTTCATTGTTTTGAATTTGTTCTTAGTTTTATAAAAAGTGGCGGTGCTTATGCACTTATGTTACCCTGCTATTTAAAAAAAATAGTATTTACAAGTTAAATTCAAGTATTTACGATATCTTATTTGATTAAATTGTTAAGTGAAAATACAGAATAATTACAAAACACCCTCCTTCAGTCCTTCACCATGTTAAGAATGGCTTTCTAAATAACGTTATTATTTCATTATAGTAACATAAGTTCATAAGTACCAAAGTGGCACATGTGCACTACTGCGAAGGAATCACTTTTTTTTAGTTTTCAGTTTGGAGATTTGAAGAGTGCACAGTAGGAGCAGACAAATGCAATTTCATGACTGAAAATATCAACAATCTCATTAATATTCATTTTTATTGAATTAAAAATAAATATAAGAAAATTATAATAATACAAAATAGTTCTTTTTTTTTCGTAACATAGTCAAATTCTTAAATTTTCGTAACTAATAAAATGAACTTTATCGTTTGTAATGAATGAAAGTTCCTATTTACTTTGCCTCCCCACGGGACAGAGTTAGATACCAGGGTCGTTTTTTAATGTGGAGAAAAGTAACAAAAATTAAAAATTATCTTAGTCGTGAAGGATTTCTTCTCCACTAACTGAGAACCAAAAAATTGAAGTGTAGCATCAGAACAGATATTACACTTTGATCCTGGCCAAAAGGCCAAGAAATCTTTTATGGTATTTTTAAACATGCATTTTTGAAATGCGTGTGAATTTTGAGAAAACTTATTTTTTGTTTTGGTTTTTTGTTTTTTTTTCAAAATGTTCAATTTTCGTAACAAAGTTAAAAATTTATCGTTTGTAATGAATGAAAGTTGTCTGCTTCATGGACTCTCCAAATCTCCAAAATAATAAGTAGTTCCTTTGCAGTAATGTACAAGTGCCGAAAAATATATTACTTTATGAAATATTTATTAATTTCTTTTTGTTTTTTAGAAAACTATTTTTTTTTTATCTGACTCTGTTTGCTGCAGACTTCTAGTCGCCTATTCTTCTGCATCATCAAATCTATCTACTTACATAAAAGGTATCTTTTCTATTGTTTTTTCACCCCAAACAAGGCACAGTGCCACTTTGATGTAGGGGATTACTATTTTGGGACTTAATTTGCAGGGATATTATGTAGGGAGTTGAACATCAAGATGCCTATTGTCACGACCCGGTTAATGGATGACCGAATTGATTGGCAATCAGATCGAGACACAAAAATTTATTTTATTTTATATCCAATATCTCATAATTATCTTCGATTAATCGTCTGATGTCGGATCAACCAGCGAAACATATCATTAAGGGGAATGGAACAACAGAGCAATGAATGACGAAACAAACACTCAATCAAAGTTTAAAATTCAAGGAAGACTTTTATATATAAAAAGGAAGAAGAAAAAGCTCCGATAAAAAGAATGAGTGAGATAGACATATTTTTGGGGATGTTTGCTAGATGTATGCGACATGCAATTACAGTACAATATGTATAAAAGTTTGTGGATAAGAAAAGATATTGGCATGAGATAGGCCAAACTTAGCTGTTTTGTCCGTTAGGGTAAACACGGATCATAAGTTCGCAAACACAATATCCAAGAAAAAAGTTGAGATGGCGAAAGTCTATCTCTTCCTCGAATCTTAGTTCCAAAGAAGAATATATGTGAGTTCAATCGACAATACGATTGTATTTGAATAATAATCCGCAATTCAATTGATTCAAATCTCAATCTTCGATGAGGTTCGATTCTCGGAGATAATGTTTGTACAACGGGCTGTATCGCTTCTTTTCGCCAACTGTTTATTTCTTATTTTCAAACCCTCGTGGGCCGCTTTTCCCGCCACAAATGTTCGCTGTCTGGTTGCCATGACGACGTATTTCCGCTCGTTACGGCGATATTCACACCCAACCTCTGTCCCTCTTCCCTCAGCCAAGTGACTGCCACGCCACATCATTTACAGAGAGAGGGGGTTATCTGGTTGATTAGGTCTTAGGAAGAGAGAGAGATAGCGAGATATATATAGAGAGTAAGTAGAGAGATTGAATGTTCGCTTTGCTCTGACGTCACACTATTTACATTACATTTGAACTTCTGCATGTCAGTAGTCAGGAAGCAGGGACCACAGAGGGAATTCCAAAGTCTAGCAGTCCGAGGGAAGAAACTATTAGAGTAGAAGGCCTCCGGCATCTAAGGATCTCAATTGTGTACAGTTGGAACCTTGCTGTTTGTCAGGTTTGTCGGTGGTATTTACATTGAGGCAGGGGAGGTGGGTACAAGGGCTTGGAATTTGTTGGAGCACCTTCCATAAAAATAGGCACTGGGATGCAACATTTTGTCAATGGAACAGAGGTTAGAATCGGGTTGACAGTGGAACTTATTAGGTTAGTGATTGCTTTCTGAACTCTAGGAGTGAACGACTTGTAGCAGATGCACCAACCCAAACATAGAAACAGTACTCCATACATGGACGAATAGTGGCCTTCTAAAGGTACAGTATACTCTCTAGCGTAAATAACTTTTTAGCATGGTAAAGATTCCACCTTCTTCGCAGCAGTCTTGGCAATGCTCTCAATGTATTTGTCCTAATTCATATTTCCTGTGAACGTTAAACCGAGGAGTTTGAATGCAGAACTTTCAAGTAGTGTATCATTACCCATGGCTATAAATGGTTGAGAAGGTTTTTTGTAATTATGAAAGGAAAGAAGTTTAGTTTTGGCAGAATTGAATGTGACCATTCATTTATGTCTCCATTCCACTACAGACTGGAGGTCTTCTGCTAAAGTTTAAGCCATTGGCTTAGATATATGCTCATTTGTTTCCCCTTGTGTCTGTTATAGTGTGGTGTTATCAGCAAATATATTCATCTTAGAGACAGTTTTATCAGAGAGGTCATTTATGAATAAGATAATAAAGGCCCAAGGACCGACCTCTGAAGCACACCTACATTTATATATTGTTGTTTAGACATATGATCATCAAAAACAACCTGGATTTTTCTCTTATTTAAGAAGTATTTAATTAGGTTAAGTATTCGTCTAGTAATACCATATGATTTTCAAAAGAAGACCATCATGCCATACTCTGTCAAAGGCCTTAGATATATCTAGGATTACTGTCCTAGCCTCCCTTGCCTTATCAAGTGCATAGTATATCTGTTCAGAGATTACAGTTAGGATATCTGGAGTAGAACGGGCTTGCCTAAATCCATATGTTGGTTGGAAAGAAGTTTAGTATCTATGAGGTGATAAACTTGAGCTTAATTAAGAACTCAAAGATTTTTGCAAGAAGAGGGAAGAGGCTAATGAGATGATAATTTAGTAGGTTAGTTCTTTCGTCAGAATTCTTGTAAACTGGTACCACAGAAGTAGTTTTTCAGCAGTGAGGAAAGCAAGATTCATTAAGACATTTGTTGAAGAGTTTAGAGAGAACTCGAGCAATCTCAGCGGAGCATTTTTTTAATAGTACACCCGGGATGAGATCAGGTTCACATGCTTTTGAGGTGTCTAGGTATTTTATCATATCATGAACTTGAGAAGGGGTGATTTTTCAGATAATCGAGTGTGGTTTCTGTTTGCAAAGGAAAATCAGGGAGGGAGGGATTTGCTGGGTCCAAAGGCAAACCAACAGACAAGCGAGTTAGCCTTCTTGGTTGCAGTGCAAACAATCTCAAAGTTGTTGGATAATGGAGGAATTATTGATTCCCCATTATTTACTACACTTGTAAATTTTCCAGAAATCATAAGTTTCTAATTTCTGCGCCTAAATACCTTTTCTGGTGATTTCAATATATCTTCTCTTAGCTGCAACTATTTCGCTCTTACAATGATTTCTAGCTTCTATAAACTTTTGTCTATTAGTACTGGACTTATGTCAGATAAATCTACAGTATGCATGCTATCTTTGAGCAATGGCATTTGCGCAAGTAGAAGTGAACCATTGGGGAGAGTGAGGTTTGCTGTAGAACTTCCGTATAGAAACATGCACTTCAATTGCCACTTTGAATCATTCAGTGGTCTCATTTGCACACTGTTCCGCAAGAAGAGAAAAGATATTTCCTTATGGAGCATCTCTGATGTGACCTTTGATGACTTCCCGATCAACCTTCTTATAGTGCCTTGTTCTTTTGAGCAATGGCTCTTCAATTTGGGGTCGAGTTTAAGGTGATGTCTATCATTATCACAGCATGATAAGCATTTGTTACACAATCCTCGGGAACTGTGGTTAGAAATAGGTCTGTAAGTGAGGATTGCTAGTCCTGACGATCTGGGAGACTGGTTGGGAACGTTATTGTCTGTGTAAGGGAATGGGATATAGAAAAGTTATGTGTGATGCTACCAGCTGTGTCTGTGTAACTAAAGAAACCAAGCCAATTACTGTGGTGGACATTAAAGTCATCAAATACATATACTTGGACACTAGGGAGAGTGCTGCATCTATGCTATCAGGGACGTGATTGATTAGGGTACAGTTTTGGGTCTTTAATTTGTGTGTGTGTGTGTGTGTGTGTGTGTGTGTGTGTGTGTGTGTGTGTGTGTGTGTGTGTTCGTTCCCTATGGACTCCAAAATCGTTGGGTCGATTTTTATGAATTTTCACACAAATATACTTTGTGTCTGAAGTTAGTTTTAGATAGGTTTTGTATTGGAATACTTCTGATAATTATTGAAAACCGTTAATTGATAATCTGATTAAAGAAGGAACAGTCCAATCTTTTTTTTTTTTAACACCTTTCTTTCTTAGAACTGCACGCCTGTGGAATTGTCTTCCGTTTTCCTGCTTTCCGGCTGACTACAATATGGTTGTCTTCAAGTCTAATGTAAATAAGTTCTTGATGAGCCGTTCCATATAAGTTATCAAATTTACCAAATTTTCATTACTAATGATTACTATATTGTCCAATTTCTACTGTACACTCTTTAACCCTTATCCTTGAGTGGCCTCTTGACCTTGATAATGTGGTGATGCCTATGTAAAAAAAAAAAAAAACCTTATAAAACCTAGCATTACAAGTTTTATCACTGCACAAACAGAAGGGTTTTGACTTTTGTATTTTAAACTTTAATTCAAGCCATTATATAAAAATAATTCTATAAAATTAACAGAAGGTTCTCTACAGTGCAACGTATTTTAGACTTTTGCAGTCTTTTAGATTATTACGGAAAGGCATGTGAAGTTTTCCCTCGGTGCACCACAACTAGAGCAGGCAATCAATCGATTTGATTGAAAAATGGGTGATTTCACCAATTTCGATGACAATAAAATTATGGTATGAAACATTTGTTGATCTTCATTCAATCCCGGGCAATGTCTGGTCTCCCTGCTAATTAAAAATAAATAATAATTTAATTTTCTCATGAAAAAATTATAACTTTCATTTCATCATGCATATTAAATGCTGAAATAAAACTCACTCGGAAAATATAGTCACCATCTTTATGAACAAGTCGAGAAAGAGCCTAGGCCAAGAAGAACAATGTCAAGTCCATAACACTAACTAAAAATTATTAACTTGAATTATTGTTCTTCCTTATATATATATATATATATATATATATATATATATATATATATATATATATATAGTAATTTATAAAATATATATGGCGATTAAGCTACACTGAATATTCTGCGTTTCATCCACTATAGGATTCGTCAGGCTTATGCGTAAGCCTAACGAATCCTATAGTGGATGAAACGCAGAATATTCAGTGTAGCTTAATCGCCATATATATTTTATAAATTACTAACTAGCTCTACCTACGTATTGAGCACTTTTGAAGTAAATACTTAAAGTTTACGCATAAATCTATACTTTCGTATATTAGGTTTATGTGAGTAAATGAAGTAGTTATATATATATATATACACACACACACACACACACACTAAAATAGGGGTTTAAGTAAAAATAAGTTGTCTGAAAGTAATACTGAAGCCATTTCATTCTAACTATTTTACGTGACTGAAATAGGAATTAATCTTTCTTGCAAGACAAGTATAGTTTGGTTGAAGAATTATTTTTTTAATCCATGTTGATTCAAAACGAATGATACTAAAGGAAATGAGATTTTAATAATCTCTATAGTACAATTGAATTGATTTTTGGCCCCCCCCCCCAAAAAAAAAAAAATGAAGGTGGACCTGTAAATTCACCCTTGTCCATTCGTCTGTCCGCACTTTTCTCAATAACTATGCCTTTGAATTTTTTGAAATTTTGCACAAACATTAAACATGATATAAGTAAAAAAAGTAACAGAACGGTTTTCAGGGAAAACTCCGGGTGCCCCCTAGGGGTACCTTCGGGTTAACATGGCTAAAATTGACAGTTTTGTGCTTATCAAAAAAAAATTGATGCCTTGGATTTTTATAAAACTTTCTGAAAAATTGTAACTAACTGATTTCTATATAATTTTGTTTGTCTATACTTCGTGATAACTCTTGGGTGTGCCCCAGGGCTCTATCAGGACTAATAAAAATACTCCATTTTTGGGACTATTTTACCATATTTGTCCAAACTTTTCTGTCTATGTCTATTTAGCAGTTTTGCATGGTGCTGAACTCAAATTTAAATATGTTAAGGCCTTGGGGACTTTTGGGGCTAAATGGGGGGGGGATGATGATGGATTTAGACATTTCTTTTTTTGCATGGTGCAGAAAGGCCTAAAACTGCACCGTCTGTTCATTTTTCACCTGGGGATTTTCGCGGCTAATTGTGCGGTGGGGTGAGGGGACAAATGCTGAACTTAGTCATTTTTTATGCCTCGTTCACTGTGCAGTGCACTCACGGGGGACCATGCATGCTTCACTTGTTCAATGAGGAAACATGGGAGTGGAGACCGCTTGTGAATTTGATATTCTTGTAAACTTCTTCCTTCGATGAAGCCGGCATAGGCAGCACAGGGCTAATACATAACCGTCTATGTTTTATTTTATACTTTATTTTTTATACTTTGTATTTTGATGATTTATTTTCGTTATTTTCACATGGTTTCAACCTTTGATCTTCTTCAAGTGGACCTATGTCACTTACACTTTATTCTTTTATTTTACTTTAGTCTCAATTGATTTAGTGAAATAAAAATGAAATAGCATAAAATAAAACAAACTTTAAAACAATCCTATATATATATATATATATATATATATATACTGTCAACTAGGCTATCGACGAAAGTTTGCATCCTTCTGCCTGTTTTACAAGTATTTTAATGGTAGATACTTCGAACTACAACCCTTATACCCCCTTGACATAAATACCCCGACAAGCAGCAAAATCCCACCCTACACAGTAGAGATTCCCAGATGCCAGAAAGCCTTCTACTCTGATAGTTTCTTTCCCAGAACTGCTGGACTTAGGAATTTCCTTCCAGGTCCTGTTTCCCCAAGTGCACTGACATGCAGATGCATAATGTAAACAGACATCTTGCTGCTCAACTCCCTACATAGTATCCCTGCAATTTATATCCAAGACAGTAGTCCGCTACATCAAAGTGGCACTGTGCCTTGGCCTTGTTTGAGATGAAAATGCAATTATATATATATATATATATATATATATATATATATAAATAAAAGAACAAGTAGTTTATAAAACATGTTAAAAAACACTTTGAAAAAGAGTTAAAAACATATTTAATTTTAAAAAGGAAGCACAAAATAAGTGGATAGTCCTTAATCCGCGGAGTTTCAAAGAAATACTTTCCTTCTCACCAGAGGGTAGGATTTAGCAAAATGCACGATCGGATTTTGCTTGCAAAAGTATTTGATGAAACTACAAGTAAGTCATAGATCTTACTTGGTAACAAATAGTGAAGCAGAGGGAATATGGTGAAGAAAAAGGTGATTTCACTTTTTTTTTTTTTTTAATTTTCTTCCTTTGAAGATTGTAATGCTGGGTATGGGGCAGCCAAACCAACTGCCAACATTGCCCCCCTTTTTATTGAAACCAACCGAGAGCTCTTTTTAGTATCCTCGCCGTTCCCTTATGGATAGTCTGGTGAAGGGTAAAATATCAAATAATATTAAAATCTAAAAATCCAAAAAAATTTGGTTAAATTTCCATTTCCACAAGTAAAATCCAAGGGTATCGTGTAATTGGAAGATGGTCCAAAGTAATTCAGAAGGCAGAAATCTGTAGAATAATTCACAAATGGGTGCAAGGAAAAGGGAATGAGTTCAAATAATATTATTAAAAGGAAGATGTGCGTAGAAAAAAGAATTTAAAACGATTTATATATATATATATATATATATATATATATATATATATATATATATATATATATAAATAAAGGAGTATTTATGCAGAAAATGGCTTGTGCTGAAATAAAGACGTTATTCTTTAGAAACATATCCTTAACAAGGGGAGAGTGACGTTTTGTAACTATTCTGTAATTTTGTTCAACAATTTAATAAAAAAATACTGTTTCACATTTAATGTTACTAAAATTTAGCTTTAACAACTACAAAATATCATTCTCAACCAATGATTGTCATGACAAATAACACCCTACCTGAGAGTCCATCTTTCAAACTCCTCGGCCTAACATTCACAGGCAACATGAATTGAAACAGATACATTGAAGACATTGCCAAGGTTGTTGCAAATAAGTTTTTTTTTTTTTTTTTACAAAAGCGTCAAGGCCCAGAGGCCACTCAAGGATAAGGGTTAATGAGTGTATCGTAGTCAATGGGACAATATCATAGTAATCGCTAATGGAAATTTGGTAAATTGGATTACTTAAGGGGATGGCTCATCAAGAACTTGTTTACATTGGACTTGAAAACGACCATATTGTAGTTAGTTGGAAAGTGGGGAAATGGATTGGAAGAGAGTTCCACAGGCATGTAATTCTAAGAAAGAAGCTTTGTTCATGGAATCTTCATTTAGGTTTAGGCACAGGTAAAGAGTTGGGGAAATTATTGATAGTGGTTTCAGCTCGACGAGTGTTTTCGTGAAAGTTTGGCAAGGGTGGACCATAGATTGGAGACAAGCACTTGCCATGAAAATAATGATAAAGTACAGACAAGCTTGCAACATCTTTTCTGTGGGAAAGAAGTTGCAGGGATGAGAAAAGAGCATCCGCTACTAGGCTATGGAGTCTATTTTGAACTCTGTCAAGGCAGGATAAGGTCTTTTTAGCAGTTCCTGCTCAGATATGGATGCAGAGAGCATCCTATATCTTTACAAGGCCACGATTCGCCCATGCATGGAGTTGCCACATCTGGGCTGGTGCATCTACCACTAGTCTCTCACTGTTAGACAGGGTCCAAATGTCATCCAAACTCTAACCTCTGTCTCATCGCCTTAATGCTGCATCCCTGTGCCTGTTTTACAAGTACTTTAATGGAATGTACTCTGATGATTGACCTCCTAGCACTTGTTCACCCCCCTCCCTTTAACGGACATACTCCCAACTAACCTGACAAGCAGTAAAATTCCACCCTTCACTGTTCACCTCATTAGATTCCCCAAAAAATATTCTAATCTAATAGTTTCTTCCCTCAGACTACTAGCCTTTGAAATTCCCTCCCTATTTCTTGGTTCCCTGATTACTAAACTGCAGAAGTTTAAATGTAATGTGAACAAACATCTCTCTAATCAACTCCCCACGGTTCCCTGTTAGACATGATCCCAAATAGTAGCCATTTACCTTTCAAGTGAGAATGTACCTTGGTTTGGATGAAAAAGAGTAAACTAAAAAAAATAAAATAAAAATCAGCACAAAAAAAGATTTGATTACAAAATTCACCAAGCATAAATTTTGGTTTCTGTGTAAACAATTCGACCATTTTAATCTTTCGGTAATAGTTGGAGTCGCTTATTCTTCTGCATCATCAAATTTTCCCATAAATTTCCCTCATTTATTTATATTTAATGAAAACAGCAACATGAAACCATTTACGATTTTCTTGCATTCTGTTCTGACCACAATCTTTAACGCATACCAAAGTTTAATTCTAGTCAAAAATGACTATCTAACAACTGCTAATTTAAAGACTTCAAATTTATTTTGAAATGGTCTCTGTCGTTTGAAACAAAAGGAAAAAAATGCTATTTTATAGATTGCAATTCTATTGTAAGAATAGATCAGGATAAATTTACAAAAAATTAAAGTTTATTTGAGAAAATCGTTATTGATTTTTTTTTTTTTTTTTTTTTTTTTACATAGAAGTCACCACTTATCAAGGTGGGGCAGTTTCTCCAAAAAATATTGATTAAAGTGGGGGGGGGATCAGTTTAAAATTTGGAAAGATCCTTCTTTTTTTTTTAAATAGTCACCACATGATATGAGGAAACTAACATTATTTAAATCATGGTTCAATTTTACACAAGTGGCACGGTCGAAAAATAAATTTTCTTTGGTTTAGAGAAGCATAATGTTTTGGAATTTTCAAAATAAGAAATGATAATTTGGATCAGATTAGGACTACTATTCTCATTTTGGTTATTTTCCCAAAGTTTTGGCTGATGTAACTTCCAGCGTTTTTCAAGTACGTCTTTTTAAACTGAAGGTTGAAGGCTATAATAATATAACATAAAATTAACACTTATATGCCGTATTGACTGATGTAATGACAACAATATATCCCCTTCCCCCACCATGTAGATTAAAGGGATCAGTTTGAAATTTCGTAATAGTTTCCAAGATTCCAAGTTTGAAGATTCCTAAATGCAATCGAAAAAGGTCGGAGTTTAGATTGGTCGAAATATTTTGAATATAACAAAGATAGCATATATATATTTAGTAAAAACCTGAAGAAAATGCTCAATGTTAAAGTCTGATGAAGTTACTGGGTCGTTGATACGATTCGGTAACCGAAACATATGTAACTAAGCAGATAAAACGGTAATTATATATATATATATATATATATATATATATATATATATTATATAAAATGCATTTTAGTTTTCATTCAAACTATGAATAGCTTTCTGATCGACATTTAAAAGGTTTGAAAATCACTTTCAAATTTCACAGGCATTGTTCAATTGGTCAGTCTTTTTTTAAAATTTTAAATAGTACATGAAAAGAGTTGGTGATTAATTCATAGTTCAAAAGTGAGTTTTAAAGTGTCGATTAAAATTTCATTTCAAACTTTTTCTGACATAATTGAAGCTTGAAGGTAACATTCAGATGATTTCCTTGTGTGTTTGTAAACCAAAGATCCCCCCTTTCCCATGTTCGAACATGCAGCTATTGTAAAATTTAGCGCAAATTTTTTCATGTAAAATGTGATTTTTTTTTTCTTTGGAAAACTTTACTTATATTATTGTGTAATCATTTGATTTGTGTTCAATTGTAATATTTTATAATATTTGCTTTAATAATTTCCGTTGTTGGATTCCCAACCACCGGTGTCCATCAAAAATTTGTTCCTCATTAAATAAACAACGCTTTATGCTACTAACAATTTAATGGTTCATTTTTCACTTAATTACTTCTGATGTTTTTTATTATAAACACAAATAATTCATTTTAGTAAATTCCAATTTTAGTTAATCAATTTTTTAGGGTTTCGTCTTGGTTCTGGCATTACTTGCATACAAGTTATTTTGTTCCCTTAAACAGTGCCAGTATTAAGTTATAGGAATCTAGTAATCACCCTTGACTGATAACCAAGCATGAATGAGTTATTTGCCCTTATCGTCTGCTGAACACAAAGTCACTCAGCCATATGATATTTACGTTTTATTTAGGTTTTAGACACTCAGAAATAGTCTCTTAACTGCCTGAGCCACAAATTCACTGACTGCAACTGCAGCAGAGAATACGACATCTCCTCCCCCCTCAGAAATGGGATTACCTGTAGGCTGTGGGTTTGCGACCTATGGTATCTTAGGACACGATCCTGATGGCTAAGCAAGTTGTGGCCTAGTTACATAAATGGTCATGTGACTTGCAACACTCCACTTTGGTAATAAATAAAAAGAAGAATTAAAATCACAGGGGGGTGATTGAGGTAAAAAGAATTTCTATAGAGAAAATAGTAATATAGAAAACCATGTCATAATATGTGTTATGCCAACTATTTCATTAAAATAAAGATTAGATATATGATCGAAAAATTGAACAATATGTTCCTAATCTCTTTCAGTGCTATAAATGCCAGAAATATGAAAGCAAATGTAATGGAAGAATTGCCTTTTGGTAAGCCTACAGAAAAAGACCCTCAACCACTCTGTGTAAGGAGTGTAAAGGGAATCATACATATACTAGTACCTCTCATACAGACCCTAGCAAATCTGACCGCCAAGTTTATGCAAAACTTTGTGAGAGATAAAAAAACAGATACTGAGTATAAAATATGCATGAAAAAACAAAAAACAAAACAAAAACACCCCCAATCAAATTATAAACTATGGGACAAAATAATCCAATGGAATTGCTGCAGTTTAAAAGCAAAACTTAATGAATTGCTTTTATTACTAACATAAGAATCTCTCAGATATTTTTTGCCGAGAAATCTTTCTTAAACAAGAGGACAATATCAGTATTAAAAATGATCAGATATTCAATCATATTCGTGATATTGAACGCATAGCCTCTAGAGGGGTATCAGTTATAATCAAAAATGATATACCCCGTAACAAACTGAATATTCAAACGAATTCCATCAAGGTCAGATTTCATAAAACAATATATGTTTGATATATATTTCACCAAACAATGGCATAAATGAAAGTTACCATAAGAAGCTGATTGACTAATTGCTCACAATGTTCATTCTGTAGAGTGCAAAAAATACAACACAAAAGGGTAAAATAATGCAAAAATTTATTAATGATAAAAATGATCTGTGCTTGCTAAACGGATGATAAGGCATATATGAACCCAGTTAAATGGAAATAATTCTACTATTGACTTGAACACATGCGATATCACAATCTATGAGGACTTTATTTGAGAGCCTATGATGACACTTACGGCAATGATCATTTTTCAATCCTCCACAAAAATATAGAACTTAATGGTGAAAGTTAAACCATACCGTTGGAAACAAGATAAAATCGATTGGAAAATATTTAAAGAAAAATGTCAAGAGAAACTGACATGTGTGAAAGCAGACTCTGACCCAGTGGAATATTTCACAGAGGCTGATTGAAAGGCTAAAAGATTGCATCCTTAGAACACCCCACACACAAAAAAAAAAAAAAAGAAAAAGAAAAAAAAACTAACAGACCTTAGTTAAAAAAACAAACAAAAAAAACAATTAGACTATAAAAAGCAATCCTAAAGAAGTTCCATAAAAAACAACTAACTCAATAGAATACAAACAAAATAAAGCAAGAACCTGTAGAGTTATAAAAGAAAAATTATGGCAAGAATATGTTGCCGAACTAACTTCCTCTTCTAAACCGAAAGCAGTTTGGAAATGATTGGGAAAATAGTGAGTAAACACCAAACCAATTAAACATAACAAATCAGAAGGACATATATTAAATCTGCTAGCAAAGACGTTTTCCAAAACCTCATTAAATCAGGATGGAAAACAAGAATTTTTAACCATCCAAAAATAATTAAGAAAAGTATAATTTGAATTTTGAATAAAAACATTCTTGAGAAATATCGTTCATACACATTGAGTTCGCTAAGGGAATCTATTGAAAAATCTCTTAATTCTGCTGTAGAACCTGATGAAGTCTTTATGGGAAATTAATTGTAAATTATTTTGGTTTATTTACTAATTTGTGACCTATGTATGTTAAAATTTTAATTAAGACGTAAGCATTTTTAAATTCCTGTAAATATCGGTTCTGAGAAAAGCATCTTAAGTCACACGAAGTAAAAAAAAAGTGGCTACAGAAGATAGTTCCTTTGCTCATAATCTATATTGGCGATTGTGTATGGTTGAGAAAAAGAGATGAAAAAAATTAAACACATAAGTGTTACCAAAGACAATAAAAGTGACTTTTTTTTTATCTACTTGTCCAATTTTTTTGTGTTAATCTCAATTAAAGAGTATTCAAATCATTTTACGTTAGACTCAGACTAAAAAATGGCGAACATTTATTAACTTTGATTGATGGCTATTTCCTCTTTTGGGGCACACTATATATATATATATATATATATATATATATATATATATATATATATATATATATTGTTCAGATGTGTCTAACTGATGAGCCCACATGAGGGCGAAACTCGAGTCTTAGATTTTCAGTTCGTTGACTGTCATGGCTCTTGTGGACTGCGACGTTGTTTGGCTGTGGAATTTATATATATATATATATATATATATATATATATATATATATATATATATATATATATATATATATATAAATAAATAAATAATTGTTCCAAACGCAATAAAATTTACTTTTCTACTTAATTGAAAGGAAAAAAAATAACAAAAAAAGAAAAGTTCATTAAACTTGTGAGATTTCACTCATTTTTTGTTTTGAGTCTGTTACTGCTTCAACTGCACTTCCGTTTGGTTAATTATATTTTTACGGTATCTTTTGTTTATTAAATTTCTTGGCGAAAGTACAGACGTAAAGGTAGCCCCCTTCCCCACATTAAGAAGGGCGGTAATTGGGCATAACAGTAGCTCAACTTTCGAACAGGAGAGGGTGTTTGCATAGCTCAATTGAGTCAAGGAAGAACAAAATGGAAACAATACCTCCGCTTTTCTTCAAAACTGCTTACTTACATATTTGGGCAAAATATTAAGATGTTTTGCATTAATATATTTGTTTTATTTATTATTCATTAACAGAAACATGAAAAAACAATGAATGTGTCGCAAAATATTGTTTTTAATATGTAAACTCTTTTATCAATTTTTTAAAATTTGTTTTTGGTAAACTATTTAGATATTAAAAAATATATTTATTTACCAAAAACATAAAAAAAATGAACGTATCACATTTTTTTTTTACAGTTTTAAGTTACAAAATGATGAATGTGCAAGACAAAAATAATTTAACAGTTGTACGAATAATCTTATTAGAATTCAAAACAATATTTCACGTTTTTATAAATAAGTATATTTTCAAAATATTTAGATAAATGAAACAAACACTTAAAAAAAAGCTTTTTTAAGCTTAGGCACGGCTAACACGGAAGGAGGGAGAAAGTATTTTTTGATGGAGTCTCTCTCTTTAAAAATTTACCAAAAATCAATACGAAATTTTCACCAATTATTAAGTGAAGAATGAACTTTATAACTGTGTACTTTGTTTTTTTTTTTCATAATCAATATATATATATATATATATATATATATATATATATATATTTTGCCTACACCCCCTCCCTTCTTTATTTGTGGTTACAAATATGCTTAAAATAATCCGCCGAAACTGAACATAATATATTTTATTGTGGGGAGGATGAAGATTGTAGATTAAAAAAAAAAGAAAACTGCGCACGTATCAGATTTTAAGGTTTAAAATCTGAATTTTGAATGTGTTTAATTTTTCATCTTTTGTGTTTTAAAGTGTGAAATTCATTGAATATGTTAATAATAATTATTATTTCAGATTAGCAAAAAAAAAAAAACAATTTTTTTTTTCATTATTTTTATGAAAAACACGATCTTTGAAAATAAATTAATAATTTTCTTTTTATGAGCCAATATTGCTAATATAATATTAAATAGGAAATGTTTTGAAGAATCGATACCAAAAAAGAAAAAAATTGATAAATAACTGTGCATTTTGCTAAAATTACGATAATTTCTTTCGGCAATTTGTTGTTACGTGATACTACCTTACCTATGGTAGACGATAAAGCCTACAAACAGTTGTCCATATTTACAAACAATTGTTATCTCCCTCTTTTCATTTTTGCTGTGACTTGCGCTTGACTTAATTTAAAGTGTTAGGGACTTGCATCTACCACACTCTCTTGTCCAGAAATATTTGGTCCTCATGGCAAGACAGGGTCAAGACGACCAAGCGTGATACTGGATGCAGGAGTTGTTTGCAACACATACGGCTCCTAGCATTCCCAAAATGATCACCCATCTGATACTGGCCAGCCTCATCGTTGCTTAACTTCGGGGGTTATATAGGCAACAAATACATATACATGTATCGCTTATGAAAAAAGAATTAATTCTTATAAAGTTGATTTTTCACTTAATCGTCAAAACAAACGTTAAAAATACATGGAAATTTACAGAACATGTAAAGGCTACCATAGTTTCTTCCAAACCATCATCAAATTTTGGATTTTTAATTTTGCCATGCGAAATCTATAGAGTGAGATAAAGATAGAATTATTTGATATTCTGGTACTTATAATATTTTTGCATATTGTTATAGCAAACCATTCTAAATCTTATGTAGACAAAAAAAAATTGATTCAAAAACTTAAAAAAAAAATATATATATATATTTAAATGTGTTATTCATCGAGACAGAAATGGCGTTGAGTGGTGTTTATTTGGAAAATTTTTAATTTATATTCTGCTTTTCATATGATAAGATTTTAATTCGTTAAAAAAACAAAACAAAAAAAAACAACAACAAAAAAACTTTGGTTTTCTTCAACTTTTTGGCCGTGCCTATTCAAGCTGGAACACAATGCGACACGTGATTGTTTTTTTTTATTTTTATTTTTTATTTATTTATATTTCTGTAAATAAATATATTTTTTTATCTAAACAGTTTGCTAAAATATATAACATATTAACTTAGTTATTTAAAAAAATAAAAATAAGTAATAAAAAATAAGTAAGCAGTTTTGGAGAAAAGCGGAGGTATTGTTTCCATTTTGTGCTTCCATACCCCAATTGATTTATACGATCACCCTCTGGCGACGTGTTTGAAAGTTAAGCTACCGTGGTATGCCCAATTACCAGAAGGGGTTTTCTGAACATTATGTAGAAAAAAATTCTTAACATAAGGAGGGGCAACCGGAAGTAAGGTGGAAACAATAACCGTAAAGATAACCAAAATCTTTAATTCGAATTTGAAAAAAAAAAAAATTTCACAGGCAAAACACAAATAAATTATGCAGATAGGTAAAAAAAAAAAAAGTAACTTTTATTGCGTTTGGTAACAGTTATTTATTGAATAATTTGTCCCCTCCCTCTTTTTCTGCACGATTGACTCAATATTTACTCCAACGATTTATATCTTATTAAATATATTAATGCAAATAGGTCGCAAATGAGTTGACAGCAATTGTATTTCATCTGAAATTATTTATACCGCTAATGGCAACATTTACCGTTTTATTTATGATTCAAGTAAAAATAAATTGTTTGGTAGTAATGTCAAAGCCCCCCCCCCCACCACCACCACCATTTTTCTTCAAAGTTAAATATTCCTGTAATCGTATCCAATTACTGGTGTCAACTGAAAGTTCGTCTCCTGTTAAACAAATAAAAACTGTTTGCTGCGCTGCTTATTGTTTTCGCTCTCGGGTTTCTTCTTCTCCTTTACGTATGTTGTGTGAGCTGTCTCACGTGTATCGGCCTATTAATTAGGAATTAGAAGAGTTTATATTTTTATTCTAATTCCCAAGTAGATGGGCAGACCCCCAATTATTTCTAACTCATAATCGTTTTTAGAAGAAACTTGAGAACAAAAACGCTATTCTTTAAAAAGACACATTGACCCTTCTAATTACTAAGTAAAATAGGTACTTAGTAAGTCGCATTTCGATGAGAGGGAGGGTCGCCAACTCAATTATACTGCCGCATATTAACGACCATTACGTGATATGAAAGAGGAAGGGGGGCATAATGACACTTTGTTTCACACACACAATGGTGATAAATATTCTCCCTTTCATCGGATGAACTGATAGGTAGGTCAAGTTCAATGTGATAATAATTCACAAGTATGGAAAGGATGAGATACACGCATTCAAATTTAGTAACATTTGAGGAAATTATTTCTCACGAAATTGAGGTACAGTATGAGGGTTGCATGTGGACTGCGGAATGCGTGCTTGATAACTCTGAATAGGAAAAAAAAAAAAAAAGACATAACAAAAGCAGTATAAAAAATTGAATCTAATGGTTTTTTATGCGATAATCTTGTTTTGAAATAGTGCCGATTAGTATTTTAAAGAATTCCCTAAAATTAATATTAACTCATATTACAGTATCTTGCATTAAATACTAATCCCTATTAATATCTAGCGAATACCATAATACTTAGTTGGCTGCACCTTATCATATCAAAAGTCTATAGAATATTTCAGCTAAATTGGTCCAGTAGTTTCTGAGAAAAAGTTGAACAGACAAGGAGAAATATAATGTAGATGATAATAATAGTTATTTGCAGCCTCCTTTCAATTGGGTGCTGTAAGAGAAAGCCTTCTAATCTGACGTGCAAGTTCCCATCTACGTGATTTGTTGAACACTGTTAAGAAGCCTGGCTATGTTGTCCGTCTGAATCAACATAGTTTATTTCTCTCCTTGTCGTATAATGGTTTGAATTGGCTTTATCGACTAGGGCGCTCGGATTTGAGTTAAAGCTGACTCGTGTTCCAAGGTTCGAATTGTGCGACAGTTGTTGTAACAGTTATCTTCACAATCTTCTGTTGCGATGAAATGTATTCGTATACGGATAATAAGCGACCCTGCCTTATATATATATATATATATATATATATATATATATATGTATCAAGAGAAAAGTGCAAGCTGAATAGTAATATGGTTAAGCTTAAACATGGAAAAGTAAAGAACTAGTTGTTAAAACTGGAAAAGAAAAGGACAAGATATTCTAGTAAAAAATATAAATTTATAACTTAAAATATTGCAGCGTTAAGAATTGATTATATAATGTTATAAATTGAATTTAAAAAAAAATTCTTAATGCTGCAATATTTTAAGTTATGAATTTATTATATTTTTTACTAGAATATCTTGTCCTTTTCTTTTCCAGTTTTAACATCAATCTTTTACTTTTCCATGTTTAAGCTTAACCATATTACTTTTTATGCTCGCATTTTTCTATTGTAATCCATGATTTTTTCCAGATTTCCAGTAAATTCACTTGTTCTTTGTTTAATTTCAGTCTTATTTTTTGCCCCCATGAACATAACATACACATATGTAATAACAATGTACGGCACTTGTCTACTACCCCCCCCCACAATTATCTCCCTTTCATTCTTTCAGTTTCACTTGTTACTTCTCTTTTCATGAGAGCGATGAATTGGTAGCAACAGTAGTCACTGAAGTGACGTGGTTGCTATGGAAATCAGTCCTAAAAAACGTTGCTCACCTCCTTACGTTTTTTTTTATTTTTATTTTTTACGATTTTAAACACTAGTAAATTCATCATAACTTTTGTTTTACTGAACGAAAATTGAAAATTTATTTTCACAATATGGTCAGAAAAGGTGATCTATAAACTGTAATAATTGTTTGAAATTTGGTCGAAAAATGAGTGAGCAGTGAAGCTTTAAAGCAGTTCTAAATGACTAAACTGCCACTTAGTAGTGTTTGAATGATATATATAACCTTATGGCTGTAGATTTTTAATGTTGAACCATTTATCGTACTGACCATTAGATTAAAAGATCATTTTCATGTTTACGACAGCAGAAAAACAGCTTAATATACTCTATCATAAGGATTCAATCAACATCCAAAGGTTAACGTTGCAAAACGAACTCATTAATAAACTATTAATTATTTTGTTCGATTACTGTTTTCATTTTATTATTTATATACAAAGAACATTGATTTTTTTTTTCTCGCTCTGACATTGATAGTAAAAGCCTATTTTGTCTATTTAAAAATTATTAAAATGAACTTAATATAATGCGAGCGACTTCATAAAGGTTAACTAATTAGCATATTCTTTTAGAAAATGAACGTTCATTAATTAATTTGTTATTTTTATGGTTTCTTATTAAATGATTGGTTTCATTTAACTATTACGCTTAATTCTATTTATCCATAATTGCGTAGAATTTCGGATTAAAACATTCTATCACATGGACCTGTTTATATATATATTAGTGACCTTGTCTGTGTGTGTGTGCGCGCGTGTAACTCCTCTATCAATATTTGGTCTACGGACTTGAAACTTAATATATAGAATATTTAGACCTCAGGAACACATTTGATTTGCTTTATTAGCCTGTAAAAATAGTTTCTATGGGGTCAAAATTGAAAAAGGAAAAACTGACCTTGGTAGGAGTAAATTGACTAACTTTTGAGCAAGTGTACATATCTATGTTTAGCTTGAACTTGTTTAATTTTTAGCCTTTTTTTTTTTAACCATCTAGCAATAGCTCAGACAGTAATGACTAAGGCTGAAGTGCTAAATAACGAGCAAGGCTGAAGTGGTGAATGTTTTGGTTTGGATTCCTGCTAATGGCACGAAAGTCTTTCTTTCTTTTTTTTTTATATAACTTTTGAACTCCTTAATATTGGGTACCAAATAATAATCAACAGAAAATTTGTTCTATAATAATAATAATAATAATAATAATAATAATAATAATAATAATAAATATGAAATCTGCATGAATTAAAAAGTGTATTTTGTGACCGGGCAATGCCAGGTGGCCTGTTAGTAATTCAAAGTTACATTTATGAATATTTTTAATATAGTGGATAAATGTTAAGCATTTTGACTGAAGAGACTTTCTGATCAATTTACTTCTGGATGTTGTGATTTTTGGTTTCAAATTTCCCGGGAAACGTCGGAACACTGGTCTCTATTTGATAAATAATCTTTCGCTGCATGCCCAAAAGATTATTCGCCTAATTAGCACTGATACCAGTCGTTGCCCTGGAACATGAACAACATAATAGAAGAGTTAAAAATGTGTGTAAGATCTTTTAACACTTCCTTCCCATTAGACAGAACATATACTACACTTTGAATTATTTATTCTCAATATAATACAAAAATTAATTGCAATATAAAAAATTAGGCACAATTACATCAAAATTATGTGGTAAAAATTGGAAGTGGAGTTTTATATCCTTGATTTAATTTTACAAAATTGACTGTCCCACTCTTGGCATTGTAGTCACCCAATACCACAGTTACTTTAAGGGGGGTCCTATTTTAAAATAGCCGTAAATTTATTTGAACTTCAAATTTTACTTTTCATAAACATTTATATAAAATTCATCGTGAGTGGGACAAGAATCCGGTTAATAAGACCCTCCTAACGCTTCTAAATAATAGACTGCTCACTGTTTTCCGGTTCAAAACCGAAAATAAGCATGTCAATCTCTAACGGGGAGTGGGGGAAAACAGTAGAGAGGTTTTTCCTAACCTTAAAGGCGGAGACCAAGAGTGTATTTTAGTTTCACACCAAATGACGATATTACTGGGCATTGTAGCACAATGGATAAATGCATTAATTAACAATTAATTGTAAGTGACAGACCATCTTCTGGAATCTGATGGTTTAATCCGTATTGCAGGAAGTAATAGCCAATAATAACGTAAGCCATGGCTGAGGGAACGAGAATAATCTACTCCGGTGAATTAAATAATTCAGTTCGAAATTCCGTAGATTTCAAAGTTTGACAAGTTGGAAAAGACGCATCTGAAGAAGATCGAGGTTAAATCGGCTGAAATGTTGTGAATATAAACGCCTAAATAAGCCTTGATGATGACAGGAAGTAAACAGTTATTTTGGATTCAACTTCAGATTTTTTATTTAATATTTTTTTTGGTAAATCGCCCCCACCCTAAAATTAAATTCTACTTTGTTAGGCGATACTTGTGAATACCCTGAAAAATTTGGAAAGAAGAAACACAAAACAATTATTTTAGAATAACCATGATTCGAATAAAGCAACTGGCCCTGATGGTATTCCAATTATAGTACTCAAAAAACTTCAACCTGAATTAGCGCCCATACTTACAAAACTGTTTAAACGTTGTCTTAAGGAGAATAGTTTCCCATCTCCCTGGAAAATCTCATCAGTATGCCCTGTATTTAAGAATTCAGGTGATCGCTCATCCCCCTCTCAGTACAGGCCAATAAGTCTCCTGTGCGTCATGAGTAAGTTGCTAGAATCTGTGTTAAATACAGAAGTAATCAAACATCTCAACAAAAATAACCTTCTTAGTGACACTCAATATGGTTTCCGTTCTGCTAGATCTACAGCAGATGTCCTTACAGTTATATCGCATAGGATTAGCAAATCTCTCGACGGTGGCAATCTTTCTAGGGCAATTGCTCTTGACATATCTAAAGCCTTTGATAGGGTATGGCATAAAGGTTTACTTCATAAGATCGCTAGCTATGGTATAGCTGGAAAAGTCTTCTCAATTATTAAATCATTTCTTTCTGATAGGTTCATAAGAGTAGTAGTTGAGGGGCAAAAATCAGAAGCTCACAGTATTAATGCCGGTGTCCCTCAGGGATCCATCCTGGGCCCAACTCTTTTCCTGATCTACATTAATGATCTTCCAAATCATATCCTTACATCATTTGTAGACATTTATGCTGACGACACTACCATTTATGGTAGCACATCTAAGACAGTAAACGACCAAGTTCTCTCCAATTCTCTCTCCTCTGATCTTGAGCACGTAGTACAATGGGGAAAGGAGTGGCTGGTTACTTTTAATGCATCTAAAACCAAGCTTCTCTCTTTACATCATCAACATTCTAATCCACATTTGTCATCAATTGAAATGAATGGCTCTGGTCTTCAGGAGGCCTCAAGTTTTGACAAGCTTCTGGGCTTGACCATTACTCCTGATCTTAAATGGAACACGTATATCAAATCTGTTGCCAAGGCCGCTGGAAAAATGGTGGGATCTTTCTATCGATCCAGTAGATATCTCACTGCTGATGCTATTCTCTACCTATATAAGAGCCAGGTACGTCCAAGGATGGAATACTGTTGCCACATCTGGGCAGGAGCTGCTAGAAAGGACTTGTCCTGCCTTGATAGAGTTCAAAATAGACTTCGTAGCCTCGTAGGAGATGTCCTTTTCTCCTCCTTGCAACCTCTATCTCACAGAAGAGATGTTGCGAGTTTGTCTCTGATGTATCGTTATTTTCATGGAAAGTGTTCAACTGAGCTTCAATCTATGGTCCCCCCTCGCCAAACTTTCACAAGAAACACTCGTCTAGCTGTAAACACTATCAATAATTTCCCCCACTCTTTATCTGTGCCTAAACCTAAACGTAGATTCCATGAACAAAGCTTCTTTCTTAGAACTGCACGCCTGTGGAATTGTCTTCCGTTTTCCTGCTTTCCGGCTGACTACAATATGGATGTGTTCAAGTCTAAAGTAAATAAGTTCTTGATGAGCCGTTCCATATAAGTTATTAAATTTACCAAATTTTCATTACTAATGATTACTATATTGACCAATTTCTACTGTACACTCTTTAACCCTTATCCTTGAGTGGCCTATGGGCCTTGATAATGTGGAGATGCCTTTGTAAAAAAAAAAAAAAAAAAAAAAAAAAATTAGAGTGTATACAAATTTAACGTAAAATGTTCCCTTATTTCCGACTATTCTTAGGATAGTTAACTAAATTTTTATCACTAACCATAATTATGACTGGCAAGGTTATAAAACCGCACGCAATCGAACCAAAAGTAGAAGCAAGCAGCATCTCTGAAACACAAAATTTCTCTCTCATAGCAAAAAAAAAAAAAAAAAAAAAGTCTTGGTTAACTGCCTTAAAACGCTAGAATTACTCGGAAATGGGATTATTTTACGCTAAATTTACTGTTAATTCCAAAATCTTTTATAATTCTACCAAGTTTTTCAGTTTGTAATCGCCCACGAAAAGTAGAATTTATCTTTTTTTCTACTAAAAGTGTTAATCTACATTTCCATTTGTTTCGCAGTACAATATTTAGAGTTGGACGGAAAACGCTAACGATAAAATTGAATCTTGTGACATGTCGGTACTGCACGAGGGAATCAGCTGACATTATGAAAAACTTGAGCAAAGAAACTAGTTTTACTTCTAATTTTACGTCCTTTCCTACCCCCTACCCCCTTTTTTTTGCCTATTGGCTGAACATGTCTCGTGCGTTTGCGTGTTTATGTGCCTTACATGTTTCTTTTTTTGAAATAAAATATGCGAAACGTAAAACGAATTAAAACAAAATAATTAAGCAATTAAATTCATAATGCATTTCGTTTCTTTGTAAACAATTTTAACTTTTTGTTAAAAAAACAGGCTTTTAAAGGATTTGGAAGAATTTAAAATGCTAAAAGAAAGTCATTTAAATTGCCTTAAAAATTCTTTGCAAATTTTCATGTATTTAAAAGATTGGAAGTTTTGACAACTTTATCTTTCACTATACATAAAATGACCGTAACAAATTATTTAGTTCAAGTAATAATTTAATAATTAATAATAATTTAGTTTTCAAAATCTCACATAAATAACAAACAAAACAAAAACAAAAAAAAACGAGTGAAACAAAGAGTAAAGACTCCCATACAACACCGGAACTGTTTCAACAATGCAACATACTCTTGTAACTAAAACGATCTTCAGACAGAGATCAAAGTTGTAAAATTTGTTTCGTATTTGCAAATGAATAATCCAAGGTATAGTATCTGTTCTATACTCTGAGAAATCCTTCTCAACTGTGAGCAGTATTTTTTTTTTCAATTCTGAGTGCTCTCCTTTTTAAAGAGCGGTATATTATCCATATTAAAATAAATAATTAAAAAAAAAGCCATCATGTTACTTTGTTTTCGAGGAGGGGTACTAATAAATAGGGAATGGCACTTCAGGCAGCCAGCAATGAACCACCCTCCCTAAGGGGGAGGTAATGCCTGGAAGGATGGCTTCACCTGAGACTGAACAGGATCATACGTCAGTCCAATCTAAAACCTGAGAACCTGTCGCCATGAGATGTGTCCCCATTTACTTGCTTCTCTCAATAAGGGCAAAACTAGACATTTAGGTCGATTTTTTAATGTGAGAAAAAAATCCAGTTCCCTAAAAAAAAAAAAGGTGTGAGAAACCGGATAAAGATATAAAAATTGTCTTAATTTAGGAGAATCTCCTTTTTTTGACTGAGGATTTAATTTCTACAACACTTTGAGTTATATGTTTTTTTTTTATTTTCTTGAAAAATACAACAAAACAAAAAAATAGGCACAAAGCCACTTAAAAAATTGGGGAGTGGGGGTCTTTGGTCATCCTCGTCACTGTACCTTTAGTAGTCTATGCTAATCCTAGCGAGAGATCTCATTCACACTAATACCGCAAACACACCGGGGGGGGGGGGTCGTCCTACTTAAGATTCCTAGATCAGATCTTTTTTTTTTTTTTTTACATAAATAAATTGTAATATTATAGTAAAAATGAAATTTTACTTTGATCCTACCCTTAAGGCCAGTTAATCTGTTAATGTATGTGATGGATTAAAATTCACTGCCCTTCCCCTTCTCCTTCTCTTAATGAATAGCTTTTGAAATCCCTTTTCTACAGGTCCTCTTTTACATGAAACTGATAAAAAAAAGAAAAGAAAAAAGGTGGGCACAAGCAATTGGATATGATAAGGCGACATATTTCTGTAAACATTCTTTGAGTTGAATGAATTATTTTTTTTTTTGGGGGGTGGGGGGTATTGCATGAAAACTGAAAACGTAATGAATGTTAATCCCATAAAATATGTCTGCCCTGCAATTTGCTTGAATAACTTTAATATAACAAATAGAATACATTATCCGCATTCAACTGTAAGAAAACAATGTCTGCATTCATTTGTCTCTCGTTTGGTTTATTTATCTCCTATAGTATAGTAGAGTCAATCTATTCACCATTTCTTTGATGTTATTAGCTTTTTAATACTAGGTAGGTGCTTAATTCTGTTTCTCAAGCCAATTAGGTCAAATATTGGTTAATCTTCTTAAAAAAGGAAAATTGTATTTCCCTTTGACTTTAATATTTACTTTACGTTGATTACATACTATATATCTATATTCAGATAAATATTTTCATTTTTTACAGTAATATTTCAGAGATAATATATTTCGTACCATGTCTATTTCATTTTCATTTATTTTTATTTCCTCTTTTTCGCCTCAAACAAAGCATATTACCACTTGAACATAAGGAGCTACTATTTGGGGATCATGTCTGGTAGGGGACTGTAGGGAGTTGAGCAGCGAGATGTCTGTTCACATTGCATTTAAACTTCTGCATGTTAGTACACTTTAACCGTTCAAGGAAAGAAACTAGTAGAGTAGGGTTTCTAACATCTAGATACCTCAAAAGTGAAGGGGTGTGTTTTTGCTACTTGTTGGGTTAGTATGGAGTATTTGTCAGTTCATCAGAGCATATTCCATTAAAACAGGCACAGGGATACAACATCATAGTAATGGGAAAAAAGTTAAAGCTTGGTTGATAGCGTGGGATCTATTATATTTGACACTTTTTTGGACCCTAACATAATTGTGACATAAACTTGAAATATGATTCATACATATAAAAATAAAGAAACAAAATAGTAAGCTTTCAGACCATAATTTTTTAAATTGTCAGTTATATATTCATTGTTCAACTTGATAATCAGTAACTCACAAAACCTTATCTTTTTTTTTTTTTTTTTTTTTTTACACAGTGATCACCACTTATCAAGGCCCGGAAGCCACTCAGGGATAAGGGTTATTGCAAGTACATTACGTTAGTGTGGAGATTTGATGAAGTGTTTACTTAAGGGGGCGGTTCATTAGGAATTTGTTAATATTGGACTTAAAGACATCCAAGTTGTAGTCCGGTGGGAAGCAGGCAGACAGAACAGAGTTCCACAGGCATGCAGTTCTAAGAAAGAAGCTTTGTTCATGGAATCCACGTTTTGATTTAGGCACAGATATAGAGTGGGGGAAATTTTTCACAGTGGATTCAGCTAGACGGGTGTTTTTCATGAAAGATTGACGAGGGGGGACCAGAGATTGGAGTTCAGACGAACACCTGCCATGGAAATAACGATAAAACAAGGATAGGCTCGCAACGTCTCTTCTGTGGGAGAGAGGTTGCAGGGTAGAGAAAAGGGCATCCCCCACTAAGCCACGAAGTCTATTTTGTACTCTGTCAAGTCAGGATAGGCTGTTTTTAGCAGCTCCTGCCCAGATATGGCAACAGTATTCCATCCTTGGACGTACTTGGCTTTTATATAGATAGAGAATTGCATCAGTAGTGAGATATCTTCTGGAGCGGTAGAAGGATCCCACCATCTTTCCAGCGACCTTGGCAACAGACTTGATGTACGTGTTCGATTTCAGATCAGGAGTAAAGGTCAAACCTAGAAGCTTGTCAAAACATGGGGCCTCACCCAGACGAGAGCCATCCATCACAATTGATGGGATCAGAGCGTTGATGATATAAGGATAGGAGTTTGGTTTTGGATGCATTAAAGGTAACCAGCCACATCTTCCCCCACTGAACCACGCGCTCGAGATCAGAGGAGAAAGAATCAGAGAGAACTTTGTCATTTACAGCCTTTGATGTGTTGCCATAGATGGTCGTGTCATCAGCATAGATGTCAACGAATGATTTAAGTATGTGTTTAGGGAGGTCATTGATGCATTTTCTCTTTTTATTAGAATTTTCCATTACACCAAATTGAGCCACAGCAACGCGTGGCAGGGTACAGCTAGTATATATATATATATATATATATATATATATATATATATTCTGACACACAAAATTTACACTGTTTACTGGTCTCCTACATTCAAGCATCATACTATCTACAAATACTGACCTCAACTGCTATGGAGATTCCTCTTATTCAGAAAACGTTTATGACATCTACGGAACTTACATTCAATTTTTTTTTTTTTTTTTTTTGGATTTTTCACACAAAATAAGAAAAAAGAAAGGCTATGATTAAACAGAAGCTCTCTATTATTTTAAGAAATAAATTTTTATTGTCAGGAAGACAAGCCTCTGTCTAATGTTTAATGATTTTTTTTTTTTTTTGTTGACGAGTCACAATTTATGAAAACTAAGAGCCACACTGAGGATAAGAGTTAATGATTTATGGGGATGGTTCATAACTTTATATTTGGAAATCACTTTGTTTGTAGACCTCAATCCAGATAAGCAATTTTATGGCAAAATGTGAGAAGTTCTTGAAAATTCTGTTTAACAATGTTTAAAAATATAATTTCTTTGCTGTGAAAGTTTTATTAGAAGGAACTTGAATGGAGCACCTTTGACCCGAGATCGTAAGAGGCATGAAAGTCCACATCTATCAAGCACCTGTTTGGACAGACCTTCCCTACAGCTGCAAAATCTGACCGATGAGAGTTGTGGATCTCAAAAAACTAGAAATATTCGACCTATACTGTCTCTGCCGAATTCTGTGAGTTCGCTGGCACCATTTTGTCTCCAATACTCAAATCGGGATGTGATGCAGGATCATCAATCTCTTTTAAAGAGGAAACTTTGTTGGTTTGGCCATGTTGTATGCCACAATAGGAGAGTTCATCCACAAAGCAATAGTTCCAGACCCACTTCAAGGTTGGCAAAGATGCTCTGGAGGCCAGCTGAAGACCATGGTTATACACCATTAAAGCTGATATCAAATCTAACTTCAGCCCACAGGTCAATGGTGTTTGTTACTGTTTCCGTTACTATCTTGGCTGCTGTTATTATCTATGATTTGCATTCATCTGCGATGGGAGGAGCCGGCTCAACCCATCCTTGGTGAATGTTGTCTCAAGTTAAGTGGAGACCATCTTCCATAAAATAATCATAGAATAAAGAAAGACTCGCAACATCCCTTTTGTGAGAGAGGCTGGAGAGAATAGAAGAAATCTTCCCCCACCCTAACTAGATTGCATATGCTGCACAATGATATTGACACATGGTCCAAGTTAAGTGGTGTTCAGCTTGGTCAGTACCAGGTGGATAATCACTTGAGAATATCAGATGCTGTGGAAGGATGGAAGGGAAAGGACCCCCCCCCCCAAAAAAAAAACCAAAAACAAAAAAAAAACTGTCATTGAATCATCTCATATTGATGAGATATGCATGTGACTGGAAACTTCTTTCAAGTTTGACTTTTGTAACATTGTTTTTGTAAAACAAAATTGTGGACAAATGTTAGTGAGATCTTTTAGATTTTTGTTACAGCATTACTAGACACATCGTTTTGATAGATATCTTTTATAAAGCTAGGTATATGGTTATAGATTTGTAAGTACAAGATTCACTCCTAAACTAACTTTATTAATTTTAGAACAGAGAAAATATAAGCTGCATTCAGTTTTAGTCTTATATAAAGAAGGTAAAAAAGGGGGAAGCTTCCTATTATAAAAAAAAATTCAAATATTTTTTATTTTCGTTAATTTTTTTTTATATAATAGGATTGAATAACAATAAAACTTCCCCCAAATTCTGTCTCTTTGGGGCATTTTAAAAGGTTTTTAGAGAACATATGGACGCAACCTCATATTTAAATATTTTAGTTTTGCATTGAATTTGATAAATCGTCATTAGACACAAATTGATAAAGATTCTCTGAATTTCGTCTTAAGACCCCTTAAACTTAGATATTTTCTAGAATCAAAATCATGTAAAAAAAAAAGTAAAAATTAGAATACGATTCTACACTTAAGGTTTAACATTATATTTTGGTTTTAATCTTTGTAAAAGGGACATAAAAAATGATGTAACCCTTCTGCACAAGGAAATCAGCTCTGGACGTTCTGGCATGAGTATTTTAGTATATTAATAACTATGAGCATTATTGAAATAGTTTATTTGATCATGAAGAGAATTTTCCTAGTTAAACAAAAAAGTTGTAAAGTCTTTGCACACATTCATCGTTTTAAGATTTAAATGGATGAACTAGATTATTCTTAATGAAAATTCCCCCTTTTTTTTTCTGGTGTTACAACTCCAAGGATGGACCTTTGTTTATAATACATAACTCATTGATTGATGACAAAGAAAATATAGCAAATAAGAAAATTTTTATTCAATTTATTTAGGAGAAAAAATAAAAATCAATAAAAACAGCATAAATGGAATGTAGATTGAAAACAATATAATGAATGGCAGAAGTATGGATGCAAGTTTGCGAAAAGTCAGTCAAATGCGTGAAAAAATGTCTAAGTATCTTTATGTAGGCAAAAGAAATATCATTCAAACACGGTAGTGTTTGAATATATATTGTTAAGTGACAGTTTTAGTTATTCAGAACTGCTTTAAAGCTTCACCGCTCACTCATTTTTCGACCAAATTTCAAACAATTATTACAATTTATAGATCATCTTCTCAGTTATATTGTGAAAAAGAAAAATTCAATTTTTGTTCAGTAATACTGGTGTTGAAAATCGTAAAAAAACATAAGGAGGTTAGCGATATTTTTTTATGACTGGTTTCCACAGCAACCATGTCGCTTCAGTGACTACTGTTGCTATCAATTTACCACTCTCGCGAAAAGAGAAGTAACAAATGAAACAGAGAGAATGAAAAAATGAAAGGGAGATAATTGGGAGGATTTTATTGTAAGTGCCGTACATTGTTATTACATATGTGTATGTTATGTTTATGGGGGCAAAAAATAAGACTGAAATTAAACAAAGAACAAGTGAATTTACTGGAAACCTGGAAAAACCATGGATTACAATAGAAAAATGTGAGCATGAAAAATAATATGTTTAAGCTTAAACATGAAAAAGTAAAGGACTAGTTGTTAAAACTGGAAAAGAAAAGAACAATATATTCTAGTAAAAAAATATAATAAATTCATAACTTAAAATATTGCAGCAGTAAGAGTTTTTTTTAAATTCAATTTATAGCATTATATAATCAATTCTTAATGCTGCAGTATTTTAAGTTATAAATTATATTTTTTTACTAGAATATCTTGTACTTTTCTTTTCCAGTTTTAACAACTAGTCCTTTACTTTTCCATGTTTCAGCATAACCATATTACTTTTCATGCTCGAATTTTTCTATTGTAATTCATTATATGCATGTTGCAACAACATTTACCCTGGTCAAGTTGAGTTGGCCTTTTTCCTGGCTTGCTCTGTATCTTGATTCATGGCAGTCCATTTTTTTTAAATGTGAGATGATATATAATTATTTCCAAATGCAAATGTGTAATTAAATAATGTTCATATAAAAAACTCATTCCTAATATATTAAAATATGAAAAAGAATATAGCATTTCTTCCAGTCTACTGAAAACCAAGCAGTTTCCATAAGCAAAGTTTATTTCCAAGGAGCTTGTATCTGTGAAACACATTGCCACGTGATTGTCTTCCTATAGATTACAACATTATTGCCTTCAAGCCCAATATCGAATATTTGTCAGACCATCCTTGTAAGTAATCATCTGTCATCCTTTCCACCCATAGTTTCCAATCCTTTCATAGTATTGCTCATCATCCAATTGACAATCTCATTAACTGTTATCCCCGAGTAGCTTTTGGCCTTAATAAGTGGCGACTCATTAGTACAAAAAAAAAATTAATACATTTAGATTTGGTCAAATAAAAATAACAAAAACTTGTGAGAGAAATGTGCATTAAAAGAAAGAGAAGGGCGTTTACTGGTATTGACGTTATCTTGATTTTTGAGAATTGAGAGCTGGAAGGTTATTGTTTGCGATATTCGAAAAGTAAATCAGAACAATTTAAAAAATCAGTTGTATTTTCCTTTCCGGCGAGGGATAGTGTGACTAGAAATCAAATAATTATACATTTGTAAGCAGGAGGTGAAGAGAATTTCATTTTAACAAAGAATTTGATCGTTGAGTAACACCCTGTACTTTGGGACATTGAAAAGTTCTAGAGAGATTCTATTTTTAGCAGTTTGGACAAGACTTCTTTACACAAAGTTTCCTGAGTTAAGAAGCGTTTACCGGTAATGAACTAGAACTCAGATTTTTGTTACTAGAAGATGGGAGATTTTCCTGTGAGGTCTTCGAAAACTAATTGAAAAAAAAAAATCCTTTCTTCTTTTCTTGGAAGGAGCAACATAATCAGAAATTCAATAAATGTATATTTGTAAGAGGGAAGTGGGGTGAAACAAGAGAAGTGTAAATAAAACAGAAGGTTAAGAGGATTTCGTTTTAACAAAGAATTTGATGACTTGGTGGCACTTTGCACTTGAAATTTAAAAAAATTTGACCCTCTTGCAAAGTTCTGTCTGGTCTAGCTTAGGGGTGGGCAAACTTTTCAGTGCAAGGGCCGCATTAAAAAATTCTAAATTTTACTGGGCCGCATAGTATATTTTCCAATATAATTGATATTTGAAAAAGACAAAATAAAAGGATTTCAGAGAAAAAATATAATTAATTTTCATTTATTAGCATTTTAAAGTACTATAGAAGATTCCCATAAAACACATTTATTTGAAAGATACAGTAACTTTAAACTTTAAAAGAAAACAATTTTATTAATATGTATTTTTAAGTATGAGCTTCACATGAAACACATTTGAAAAACAAATAACCTTGTTTAAAGAATAAAAGCAATTCTTAAGTAACTCTGTTTAAAGAGATTAAAAAATATCTTATTAATTAATATTTTAGAATAAAATCTTTAAAAGATACGCATATAAAGTAACTCAAGGAACAAAACTGAATTTATATATTAAAAAAGAACCGTCACACGAAGCACATTTATTTAAAAATAAAATAACTCAATTTTAAGAGGGAAATATTTCTATTGATATTTCAAAACAGTAACTTCATATGAAATATATTTATTTGAAAAACATAATAGCTCAGCACCTGAGCAACAGAAGGATCAAAATGACTCAGTGAGAATGATGCAACTGACTGCAATCATTTACGTTTGTTGAAATTAGGTGTCAAGTTGCTTATACTGATTCTTAACACTGACTGAAGATTTAAGTCTGTGAGAAGTGATCTGTTCTTTGACTTGTTAATTTTCAATATGGAAAAAGTCTGCTGACATATGTAAGCTGAAGCAAATAACACAAACATCTTCCTTGGAAAATTTTTCAGATTTTTAAACTTTTCTGTGTGCAGAGATGCATAAAATTCGACTAGTGGTTTATTTTCAAAGAGCCTTTTTTAAAGAGTTGTCGGCTTGCAAATCAATAAGATCTACCTGTAGTTCTTCGGCAGCTGTTTCAATGTCACATGCAAAAGGTGAGCTGAGCAAATCAAACTGTCCTTCAATTGCCTTGAAATCAGCAAATCTTCTAATAAATTCCTCTTTCAGAGCCATCAAGTGGGAACTATATTTGTCTGATAATGCTTGTGTAACAGCTCGTGTTTTCAACAGAGGAAAATGAACAAAGTTTTGCTCTTTAAGCTGCTTGTCAAAAAGTTTAAGTTTCAATTGAAACGCTTTCATTTCAACATACAATTCATGAGCAAATACACTTTTGCGTTGTAGTTTTGTATTTAACTCACTCAGATTTTGCAATATGTCTACAGCAAATGCAAAATCACAAACCCATTCGTCACACTCCATTTCTTTTAAAAAGTCACAAGAAATTTCTTTCATATTAAAAAACATGACAACCTCTGTTTTAACGTCCCATATTCTCTTCAGTACTTCCCCATACTTAACCATCGGCTATTTGTGTGATACAGCACATCAGTAAAATCTGCCTCGATATCTTCCAAGAAGCATTGAAACTGCCTGTGTTTCGTTCCCGTGCTCTTAAGTTCACTGCACGCACTATTGGATCCATAACATGTTTGAGTTTTAAAGATGATTTACAGAGGCTTTCTTGATGTATGATGCAGTAAAAAGACAACACACTGTGCGATGGAAAATCTTCTTTGATTTTTTTATTCATCAAGGTCACAAGGCCACAGTGTTTGCCTCTGAGTGAAGGAACACCATCAGTTGTAATACTTGTCAGTTTATCCAGGCTTAACCTAAACCTGATTAGACTGCTAATGATACTGTTGTAGAAATCGTTTCCAGTGGCTGTGTCTTTGAGAGACTCCATGGATAGCAATTCTTCTGTAATTTCAAAGTTTTTGTCAATTCAAAAATGGATAAGAATCGAAAATTTCACGAAAATCTGACCATTAGTTGATTTTTGTTAGATTTGTTAAACGGATTTTTGCTAGATTTGTTAAACGGATATGTTTTCAATGCTTACTACGGAGGAACGTTATTTTAAAGCGCCAATTATGTAAACACGATTTTCGTCTCGCAATTTCATTATTTTCGTACGATGAAAATTTTTTAAAAATTATTACTAGTTTATTCTACCCTTCTTCTTTTAAATGATACAGAAGTTATATTGATAATATTAATTTATAATAAAGTTATATCGTGTTACATATAGGGGGGGGGGGTAATTCTGTGGTGAATTTTGGAGGTGCCTACGGAACTTCTAATTTCGTTCCAATGCTAAAAATAATTTTCTAATTGAACACGCGACCAAGGAATCGTACGAAAATAAGAAAATGAATATCAATCAATGTTTGAATTTATTCACAGATAACTCCTTCGGGACAAGATCAAAGTGTAGTATCTGTTCTTCGGATGCACTTCAATTTCTTGTTCTCTCTCAGTGGAGGAGAAATCCTTCACGACTGAGACAATTTTTATTTTTGTCCTTTTCTCCACGTTAAAAAACGACCCTGGTGTCTAACTCTGTCCCCGGGGGGGGGGGGCATTGTAAATAGGAACAACTATTGTGATTTTATTTTCAGAAACAAGAATTACAAACAAAAAATTATATATATAGGAAACGAACATTTTTGGGGTTTGCATTACTGTACACATAGATTCGAAAAAGTTGTCAAAAAAACAAATATATAACAAATAAATGTTATCAAAGGCAAGGTAAGTTACTTGTCTACCGAACTGGATATGTTTGTAGTGTTTTTATTTAATGTAACACGTTTATTCAGCTCGTAAAACATAGTGTTTACCGATGTATTGGAAAATTAAAAATGGCGCCCGACTCTCTCTTTGACACGGTAAGTTTGGGAAAAGGAGTTAAAAATAAAAAATTAAACAAAATACTGTTAAAAACCCACGGTGTCAAAGAGAGAATCGGGCGCCATTTTTAATTTTCCAATACATCGGTAAACACTGTATGTTTTTCGAGATGAATAAACATGTTACATTAAATAAAAACACTAAAAGAATATCCAGTTAGGTAGAAAAGTAACTTATCTTGCCTTTGATAACATCTATTTGTTATATATTTGTTTTTTGACAACTTTTTCGAATCTATGTGTACAGTAATACAAACCCCATTTTTTAAACGAAAAAATAAAATTTGTTTTTAATTTTAACGGGAATATTATTTTTTTTGTCGTTATTAACATGAAAATGGAATTTATAAATTTATTTTAAATTATTGATATTTGCTAAATTAACGGGAAATGAAGCCATTTTTGATTGGTATTAACATGAAACGATAGAATTTATAAATTTATTTTAAATTATTTGTTTTTTTTTATATTTTTTTTCGATAAATTATTTTTTCGCTGAATTTGTTTTTTCGGGTTTGTATTACTGTACACATAGATTCGAAAAAGTTGTCAAAAAACAAATATATAACAAATAAATGTTATCAAAGACAAGATAAGTTACTTTTCTACCAAACTGGATATAATTTTCATGTTTTTATTCAATTTAACATGTTTATTCAGCTCGAAAAACATACAGTGTTTAGCGATGTATTGGAAAATTCAAGATGGCGGCCGATTCTCTCTTTAACACGGTAAGTTCTGGAAAAAGGTGTAATAAATAATAAACTAGACAAAATACTGTTAGAAATTCACTCAATATATGTTACCGTGACATAACTTGACATATATTCGGTGGTTTTTAATAGTATTTTGTCTAGTTTATTATTTATAACACCTTTTCCCGAACTTACCGTGTTAAAGAGAGAATCGGCCGCCATCTTGAATTTTCCAATACATCGGTAAACACTGTATGCTTTTCGAGCCAAATAAACATGTTAAATTGAATAAAAACACGAAAATTATATCCAGTTTTGTAGAAAAGTAACTTATCTTGCCTTTGATAACATTTATTTGTTATATATTTGTTTTTTGACAACTTTTTCGAATCTATGTGTACAGTAATACAAACCCGTTTTGGTTTTTTCTATTAAAATAGACTTATTTCACGCATTCATAGTTTTTAACAAAAAAGCAGTAAACCAGAACGAAATTAGAAGTTCCGTTCCATTTTTGTGACAACCAAAAAAAATAGCGTGCTTATCCATATTTGCCATAATGTTGATACAGTTTACGAAAATATTAAAAAAAAGAAGTAAAATGAGGACTTCAAAATATATCGAAAACAAACAAAAAAAAAAAAAATTAGAAACCGCATGAAACAAATCGAAGATTCGATTGGTATTCACACATTTTTGCAATTTTTTTAAACACCCACAAAATTTTACCTTGTATAAACTTTTTGCATATATTGAATTAATTTTTGGTAATTTATAGAAAAATGGAAAACAAGATTAAAAGTGTGTTTTAATAAATATTTTATAAATCAGTTAATTTATTTTAATCCGTAATAAATGTACAAAATTGACTAATAAAAATATATATGTAGGCGTCCTGTAAAATTCTAAATTTTAAATATTATTTGAATCAATATATTTTGAACAAGTAAATATTTGACAAAACAGGTCAATATTGATTACATTTTTTTTTTTAATATTTTGCTTGAATTTGCATAAAACCCTCTTATTGATATTCTAAAAAGTTTGACTTACGAAATTACATAATGGGAATTTAAATTTACTAAATTTTTGTAACAAATTAGCATAATTACAGATGTAAACAAAATAATTAGTCAATATTTTTACTTACTAAAATGCTTGGCAATGAATTTATAAGATGCCCTTTCTTTGGAAATTCTAAATATCATATGAAAATTTTAGTGTCTTTTAGGAGTAACGGAGATAGGAGAGAGAGTTCGCTAAGACTTGACCGGTCGGTTGGCTGGACCCCAGACTACAAGCGCCAGATTTTATGGTCCCCACAATATTTTTAGTATATCAAAATAATTTATTGCCTGTTTTAGTTTTAGGCCAGGCAAAAGTTTCAGCAAATCAAAAAGGATCCAATAAAGCAGTCTAGCTGGGAACCAAGTGTAAACTTACCAGTCCCCATAAAACAGTCATTTTTTAATGTGTGATTCGTAAGGTTTCTTCGTTTTCTTTTACTTTATTTGTTTTTCTTTCTTCAGAAATTTAGTTAGATTGTTGAAGGTATGTTTTTCATCTCCAAATTTTCATTTTTTTGCAAGGATCTGCCCTTACTTGTGTCCGGCAGTCCGCACAGCTATGAGAAAGCCACAATTCAATATTCAGTACTTGGAGCCCCCCCCCCCCATGAATTCCTTTGGCTGGCCGCAGTTTGCCCACTCCTAGTCTAGCTAAACATTTTTGCATTACCGAAGATCTGTTCCTTGAGCCAAACTTTTGGGATTGCTGTGCCCTTGATACTGGAATCCACTTTTTGCAGTCAAAATGTCCATAAACATAATAAAATAAGAAAAAGCATAATTACATGAAATACTTTGTTGCAAGGAACATATCGATGACAAAGGAAATCTAGATTTCAACTGACTTTATTTTATTATATAGACAAGTATTGCTAAGAAATAAATACTTTAATAATTTATTGTAAAAAATATGTAATTATTTATCTAATATAGCTGAAATAGAGAAATGTGAAAACTTTTTATTGAGGATATAAGTTCACTGTTCTGTTTAGTTGAGTATGGAAAAATGTCTCCTCTTCAATAATATTCTTAGCCGGTATTGTCAGGAGTGAAGTACATTATGAGTAAAGAACATGGTGGGAGAAACAAAAAAAAAAAATGAAAACAAAAACAACCTATTAATCAGAATCAAATATTGACAAGTCAGATGTAATGCTATCACTATCTAACTTCACCAAACTTTATTTTGTATAATGGAAGACTGTCTCATGATATTACGTGTCAATGAGATTAAGCTAACATCTCACCTGTCCATCTAACTAATAATCTCAATCTAATTAGTTCACTTTCGTCAACACATTTACACAATTTCTATGACTTTGCAATGAAGTGATCGTTACTTTTGCTTTTGTCCACAAGTGACGAAAAGTTTTCTAATTAGTGTAAATTTAACAGATTTTTTTAGTGAGAATAAGTAAAGAAAAGCTGCTTTTCTAAGCCTGATAGAACTGATGCTTATCCCCAGTTTGTAGAGTGACAGAACGCTAGTCTGTTAACAGTTAACCTCTCATCAAGGTTCTTACATATTTATGTAATCCATGGTACTTATACAGAATAAGGACTATGCTATCATCAGAATTTTCTAGAGAGTTTACATAAAATGCGGGAAGGTGCTGAACTCTAGAATCTGTATGGAATTTCAAAGAGACCTCTTTATTTAATTCATGAGGGCAGTATGCTCTCATTCTGTCAGCCATGACTTAGAAGTCCTAAGTAATTTTTAATTGTATTTTGTATGTTATCCCCACTGAGGATTGAACCTTCAACCTCCAGAAGAATATAACTTACAACTGAATTTTACCAAGTACTTTATCCACTACGTCATGGATCCTTGCAGGCTGTGGATTAAATAAGTTTTGTTCGAAATTTCATGCAGATTACCGAATTTAACAAGATATACATGAAAAAGATCAAAGGTTACATCAAACGAAACGGGAAAATAACATTCAAGATGAGAACAATAGTCCGAATAATCCAAATAAAAAGAATTATCAATCTTCATCTAAAAAATTCAAACATAAAATCACCCATCATTGAAAATAGTAACCGAACTTGAACCTGGAAAAAAAAATTGATGACACATTAGAACAAATTTCTTTCTTTATAGAGACAAAATTAAGTTTCATTTACATTCAAATTTCATCAAAATAATGCCAAAAATAAAAGTTATCATAAGTCGAAAGTAAAAGGACTTTTTACTATAATTACTCATTTTTGCACACCAAATTGTCTGATTTGTAATGTGTAATTTTAATGATGTCCAAAGTATAGCAGTATTTTAGGTTGGAACTACTGAAATAAGTATCCAGGATTTTATTTTATTTTTTTAAAGAAAGAAATTCATAAGTAATATGTTGATTGAAGTAACAAGTATTTTTAAATGTCTACTTGTTTGTGGCAAAATAAGGTTGATGAGCTAATGGCCTGGTGTGCAGTTTCTGAAAATTTCAAGTAATTTTGCTTTATAGCATATCGACTGTTTTCGGGTTATTTAATGTTGAATCCAGTCATTTTGATAGTTTTTATGCTTCAAGTTCATTTCTTAATGTCTGCAAATATTTATTCACTGTGTTTGCTTTAACTATTCATGATATAAATTTGAGCTTCTACAGAAACTAATTAATAAAATTTTTTTTTTATTACATTTTCACCCCAAACAAGGTACATTGCCACTTTGATGTAGAGGGCTACTATCAGGGACATAAGCTATAGGGGTACTATGTGGGGAATTGGGTAGCAAGATGTCGGTTCACGTTACACTTGAACTTTTGCATGTCAGTACAGTTGGGGAAGCAGGAACCCGGAAGGGAATTCCAAAGTCTAGCGGTTCTGGGGAAGAAACTACTGGAGTAGAAAGCTCTCTTACATCTATGGATCTCTAATGTGAAGGCGTGGGATTTAGCTGCTTGTCGGGTTTGTTGGGGGTGTTCACGTTGAGGGGGTACAAGTGCTTGCAGTTCGTCAGAGCATTCTCCGTTAAAGTACTTGTAGAACAGGCAGAAGGATGCTACATTTTGTTGACGGGACAGAGGCTGAAGCTTAGATGACAGTTCAGGACCTATCTGGTTCGTGACTCTCTTTTGAACCTTGTCTAGGAACGAGAGACTAGTAGCAGATGCACCAGCCCAAATATGATAACAATGCTCCATACATGGGCGAATGGTAGCCTTATAGAGGTATAGGATACTTTCGGGCATTAGTAGCTTTCTAGCACGGTAGAGAGAACCTACCTTCTTTGCAGCGGTCCTGGCAATGCTCTCAATGTAATTGTTCCAACTTATGTTTACTGTGAATGTTAGGCCGAGGAGTTTAAAAGATGTACTTTCAGATAAAGAGTCTTTAGCCATTGCTATTGGTGGTAGAGATGGTTTCTTATAATTATTGATGGAAACAAGTTTAGTCTTAGCAGCATTGAATGTGACCATCCATTTTTGTCCCCATTCCACTACGGATTGGAGGTCATCCTCTAGTGTTTCTGCCATTTCTTTAGATATGTGTTCATTTGTTTTCCTGTTGTGTCTGTTTTGGAGCGTGGTGTCATCATTCTATTCAACGTGCTAATCTCTTTCCAAAGTTTATAAATCCTTACCATTTTATGCTGTTTGTTGTTTAGAAATTTAAATTAAAGCTTTAGTAGAAATTTAGTTATACCAAAACTCGCACGGGTTTGGCGGGTTGACTAGATAAGCTATCGTAAAGGATTTCCCCAACCAAATAATGTTGTGTAGATCAAGATGGTTTATCTAGTATTTAGATACATCTTCAGCCACTGTTCACATAGACAACCTACAAATCTTCAGATCATAGGTCATCTGTTTTGTTTTAAGGAATGATGTCCTCCAACGTGTATAGAGACAAACAAGAACCGCAGATTTTTAGAAGTATATTATACTCCTAGGGTTATGGATTCACCCCCACTTCACTCAGATTTGATGGATCATGCCATTTTGTGACCGGTTATCCTCCATCTCTATTTTAATGGAAGACAACATCCTTTAGTGACATCGTCAAAACAATTGCACACGAGATAACTGCAGAATCAAATTGACACGTAGCGATATAAACGATTGCAAATAGTTGATGAGTAAAGCATTAAAGATCAACTCGTAGATTAGCAGCCAATCAGAATTCAGAGAATTGACTTTCTCATTTTAGTATAACAGGAGTTCTTAGCCTGCTTATAAACCAACTTGGGCTCCTATTTCAGTTTGAGTTCTACCTCGACTGGCACTTCAATTCAATTACAACAAGATAAGATCAAGAGTTTTAGTAATGCATAGATAATAAAAAAAAGTTTGAAAACGAATTTAATGGATATTGTTAACATTTATTTTCTTCTCTTCATGAAGGCATTCTTTTTTTTAAATTGCCTTCATTTACCTCCCCCCCATTTTTTAATGGTGGCTGTTCTTTAAAATTAAGCAGTAATGGAAACTTTTTTTTACCATGTCTTCAAGACTTCATTAGAGGATAAATTGGAAGTCATTAGATCATAGGTAGCAAAGTGAGCCCCCCCCCCTCTTCCCTAATCAACCAACCAACAATGGCCATAAGTTACAACCTTTTTTATTTACTAAGCAAAAATATCATTAACCAACTTCTGAATCATTTCATCTCTTTTTTTAGTGTTACCTTAATTTTAAATGTCTCATATTCTTTCTAAATATCTTCTTCATTAAATGAAGATTGGATACTCTGATCATATCACCAAATTCATGCTTCCCAAAAGGCTAGGTGAAGTGATATTTTATTTATTTTTGTATGCTCTGACTAAAACGCATACCTTCTCATGAAATTAACTATGCATTACAAAGAAAAAAAAAAAAGAACAAAACTTAAGACAGATGTGTTTTCTTATTGTACTAGCCTGGGTGCCCGGCATTGCCCGGGTGTTTTGAGGTGTGTGTTGAGCAAAAAAAAAAAAAAAGTTGTAGTAGGCAGGCTTGAACCCGTATTGCAGAGGAAGAAAAAAAAGTGAAACAAAAAAACGTGATGCATTAATTGTTGTGCCCATCACCAAATCGGAAGTGACGTAGGTTTAAATTAAGGCTAGACAATCGAAAAAGAGGTGATGACTTTCGAGAAGCGACCCCTCCCTGTAGAAAAGTGCCCAGTTGAGGGTGAAGGAATTAATGTTTTTGGCCAATTTTTCGATATTTGTTGTCCAAAGGATCGAGCTTCAAAATTATACCGATCTCATGAAAATCCGTCGCCTCTGTCGAAAGTTTTTGCGAGACCTACATACATACATACATATATACATATATTTAAACAGACAGATGGAATTTATATTATAGATTACGACCCCAGAATTAAAGTTAGTTGTACAGTTCAGTGTATTTTTTTATGACCTTTTAACGATAACATCTTAACGTGAATGTCAATATGGGCTAATCTATCGCCCAGAAATGTGTAACAATATTGATGCGAATACTTCTGTGTCGTTGGCTAAAATCTGATTTTAAAATCGATTTATACAAGCATAAAATTTAATTTTAACTTAAATCACAAAAAAAAACAAAAAAAAACACATGCCCTTCCTTAACAATATCACTAACCCTAAGTTTGGTTGAGAATATGCAAAAGAACAATCTCTCATTGTCTTTTGATCTTATATTTTTTTGTTTCTTTGTAGTGCACACTTAATTATATAATTTCTTGGTCAGACACTGAAAAACTTAATGTCACACAATTTAACATTTTGGCTAGGCACAAAGTAAAGTATATGTTATAGTATTACACTTCATTTTTTTTTGTCTTTGGTCAATGAATAAGAAATCCTTCAAGACTGAGGTAATTTTGATTTTTATCCTAATCCTGAATCCCCTTTTTTTTGGTAGCTGGATTTTCCCCCATGTTAAAAACCTACCTTTGTGTCTAACGCTATTCTCGTGGAGAAGCAAGTAAATAGGAACTTAACATTTGGGGGTAGGATAAGAATTTTTTACTGCGATCGTATCAAAGAACCGAAGATTAGTGATTGATAATCATACCTCTTCAAACAATTCTGAACTACCAGTCCTCGATATAACTTCAAAGTTCATCCTGTGGTGAAATACCAATTTTGGAGTTTGGGGAATTGTGGAGTCGTCACTTAGTAACCATTATTCCCAGGTTCACTCTTTTCCAGAGGAGTGGTAGTACTTGTCCTTGTCAGGGCCTGTAATTTGGAGTCGTAACAGAAAATGTGAGCTTAAATAATTCTTTCTCTTAACAAGATTCATCAAAAATAGTAAAAGTTTTTTTTTCCATTTATCTGAACTATATTTATATCAAAACACCTTAAACTTAATTCAACGAGACAAAATATTTTTAAGTGCGCTATATATACTGACTATAGATACTGACTGAAAAACTTACAAAACACGGTCAAGGCTGTACTTCATTTGCATATTCATTTTATAAACAATTTCTAATAAATTAATAATCTATACGATTCATTTGTAATTTAATTCTATTCTATATAAATAAAACAGTAGACGTATGTGTGTGTGTAACTATCTAACAGGTAATCTCTGAAAGTACTGGTCACATAGCACTGAAATTCTCAGGAAATAATATCAATGCACCAAGGGTGGTTTATAGCGAATAATATCTTTGCTTACATGCATGTATATCGCATATACACATCGGCAAATTTACATATAAAATGTTCATTAAGCATTAGCTGACAGTTTTTTTATTTTTTTTTTTTTGTGTGTGTGCATGCGCGTTCTTTCGTTTTTTTCTCAGGCTGGAACGCTCGGTTCTTTTTAATTTCAATTCTAACTGATGACACTAACTCATTTTTTTATGTTTTTGTAGTTAAAAAAAACAAACAAAAAAAAAACAACAAAAAACGAAATCATGCGTACGTTTTACTCGCGGTTTGAAATTTGTAAATATGAAAACAAACCTATAAATCTTTTTTACGATCTCATATTTATTTAATTTCATAAATTATTTTAAGACAGAGGAGGGGGAATGACACACGGAATACGGACAGTGCTGAAATAATAACATTATTATTTAGAAAGCCATTCTTAATATGGAGAGGGGAAGGTATTATTTAAACTATTCTGTACTTTCATCTAACAATTTATTAAACAAGAAACTGACATGTATTATCTATTTTTGTTTAGTATTAGTTAACATTAGGATCTGTTTCTCAATCCAATTTCTTGATTAGTTTATTGTAAAGCAAGTGTTGCCTAATCATTAACTGCACCTTGAAATATTTATTTTTTGAGTAGCATGAATTTTAAATAAGGTACTTCTACAGTGTAGTACTAGCACTATCAGAATTTTTGTAGGAATTTTTGACACCCCTAACACGAAACTGCGAATACAATATAAAAATCTCGTAATTTCTCTGTTAAAAGTGGGTTATTTATTTTCTTTATGGATTATACTTCCAAAATAAACTATTACAGTTGTTTTAAAAGTAATAAAAATATTTTTATTTTTTTTTTAAACAGTAATGAATTTTCCGAACTCAATATTTTTAAATTTTTAAACTCAATATTTTAAAATTTTAAAATTTTAAAAATCTATCAAAATTTTTCTATTGATTCTATTTTTACGATATTTTCAGGGTCAATGTGAAATTTTATGTTCTTTCCAATAAACCGAATATAATATTTTAGACAAACGTTTTTTTTTTTTTATTCACGGTTCCCCCCCCCCCCAGTGTCTATTACAAAGAAAATACTTAATTTAGTCTCGGATAAGTACATAATTATTTACTCACAAATTGAAGAGAAAAGGTCAATACATAATATATTCAAATTTAAAAAAAAACGGACATCGTGTTCTTGTAGAATTTTACCTGTAAAGTTTGAAGTTTAAAACCTTTTTTTAAACCACGTTATTTGTTTTTTCTTTTTTCTTTTTTTTTTTTTTAATGGAACCTTGGTCCTTGCTCCTTTAATTGAAAAAAAAATTAGGGCTTGAATTACATTTTTCGAGGAGTTATAAGCTTGGAAAGACAGGGGGTCGAATAATTCACGCCTCCAATTTTGTAAATGTCTAATAATAATTAATTTCGACTCGGATAAGTACATAATTATTTACTCACAAATTGAAGAGAAAAGGTCAATACATAATATATTCAAATTTAAAAAAAAACGGACATCGTGTTCTCGTCGAATTTTACCTGTAAAGTCCGAAGTATAAAACCTTTTTAAAAAAAAAACACGTTTTTTTTTTTTTTTTTTTTTTTTTTTAAATGAAATCTTGGTCCTTGCTCCTTTAATTGAAAAAAAAAATTAGGGCTTGAATTGCATTTTTCGAGGAGTTATAAGCTTGGAAAGATGGGGTGGAATTATTCGCTATTTTCACAAAAAATTCTGATACTGCTAGTGTAGTACGCATATTTAAAAAATACAAACAATTTATAATGAAATCATGTATTTCGAAAACCTGCTGAGTCATTTTCCGGAACTGACATCATGTGTTGATGATGGGAGATGGGGGGGACAAGCACGATTATGTTGCTTTAAAAAGTACTCTGGAGGCTGCCAGGGATTACCAAACCTTCCTTTTTTAGGTGAGGTTGGAGTGTGGTGAATTAGTGCCTGTTCATTCTCCCAAGCATTACCACCACTTTTTCTGTTTATGAAGAGGGGGCCAGTAGATGCTTTCGCTGAAATGCTGCGTCAGAACAGATACTACACTTTGATCTTAGCCAAAAGGCCAAGTAAGCGTAATATAGTTTTCTACCAAGTATTACCTCCTCCAAAAATAAAAAATACAAAATAACCGACACAACAGCATATATTTTAAGAGGTGGGGAGGGGAATATGAAGTAAACCCCGGTAATGGCTGAAGCAGCAGTTTATGATCTCAAAAATACTTTATTCCATATATATTTTAAAAGGAGTAGGAATACGAAGTCAGGCCCGGAAACGGCTGAAGCAGTTTACGATCTCAAAATTATTTTATCTAATATTAAAAGCTGAAACAGTCTACGGTTTAAACATTACATTATTTCCTGTATGTTTTTAAAACAGTGAGGTGGGGGATATAAAATCAGTCAAGGAAATGGCGAAACCGTTTACGAGTTAAACATTACTATATTTCATTCATCAGTGGCGTGGGGCGTGCAGTCAGTCCCGGAAATGGCTGCAACATTTTACATTTTAGACATTAATTTATTTAATGTATATTTTAACAGTGTGGTGGGGGATAAGAAGTCAGTGCCGGAAATGGTCGAAACAGTGTACGATTTAAACATTACTTTATTTCATGTATATTTTTAACAGAAATTATTACATAGTTATTATTTTCGTAAGGGGGAGGTGATAATGTGTGTTAAATTTATGAAAAATGATTGTCTAAATTAGTAACATATCCAAGAATTATGAAAAATGATAAAATGTGAGTTGATTGGTGTTTTTTTAATGAAATAATCGACGCAAACAATATATCAAAATTATTATTTTCGTAATTGTGGGTTAAAATTATAAAAAAAAAACGATTGTCGAAATTAGTAACATATCCAAAAATTATGAAAAATGATGAAATGTGAATTAATCGATTGGTGTATTTGTAATGAAATAATAAACCCAGACAAAATATCAGAATTATTATTTTCGCAAGGATGGAGGCATTATGTTGGTTACAATTATAAAAAATGATTGTTTAAATTAGTAACATATCCAAGAATTATGAAAAATGATAAAATGTGAGTTAATTGATTGGTATTTATTTAACGAAATAATCGAACCAGACAATATATCAAAGTTATTAGTTTCGTAAGGAGAGAGGGGGTCTAAATGTGGGTTAAAATTATAAAAAAAAAAAAAACGATTGTCGAAATTAGTAACATATCCAAGAATGCTGAAATGTGAGTTGATTGATTGGTCTGTTTGTAATGAAATAATCGGCCCAGACAATATATCGAAGTTATTATTTTAGTAAAGGGTAGGCGATAACGTGGATTACAAATATAAAAAATGATTGTCGAAATTAGTAACATATCCAAGAATTATGAAGAATAAATCGATTGGTGTGTTTATAATGAAATAAACAACCCAGATAATATATCAAAGTTATTATTTTCGTAAGGGGGGGGGTCATAATATGGGTTAAAATTATAAAAAATGATTGTCGAAATTAGTAACATATACAAGAATTATGAAAAATGATGAAATGTAAGTTGATTGATAGGTGCGTTTGTAATGAATTAATCGGCCCAGACTATATATTGAAGTTATTATTTTCGTAAGGGGGTGGGGTGCGATAATGTCGATTAAAATTATGAAAAATGATTGTCGAACTTAATAACATATCCAAGAATTATGAAAAAATTATGAAATGTGAGTTGATTGGTGTGTTTGTAATGAAATAATCAACCCAGACAATGCATTAATGTTAGTAGTTTTCGTAAGAGGTGAGCGATAATGTTGATCAAAATTATGAAAAATGATTGTCGAAATTAGTAACATATCCAAGAATTTATAAAAATAATGCAATGTTGGTCTGTTTGTAATGAAATAATAAGCCCAGACAATTTATTAGTTTCTGTAGGTGATCAACAATATTTTTCTGAATTTTCAATGTTAACTTCTGGGAATGACGTCACAGTTGTAGTGGTGAGTAGAAAAACACATGATTATGTTGCTTTTTTAACGTGCTCTGGAATTCTCTATGAATTAACAAACCTTCAGTTTTTTTTTTGGGGGGGGGGGGGCTGGAAAGAGTAATGTCCATTTTTGGGTGGTGCAATCTTCCACAATGTCATATTCCAAATATATGGAATAACTATGGAATCATATTCCGGAAATGACATCGTTTCTCTTACTAATGTGTTGTCGGCGGTTGTGGTAGTAAGGGGGGGGGAGAACTATATTAATATTGAAAATTGTGGTAAATTAAAAGTTGCCTAATGATAATTCGCATCAATGCATTTATGTAATTATTTGGAAAACCTGCTGAGTTATGGTCAAGAAATGATATCATTTAAAAAATGATGCTGTCAGTAGTAGGGAGGGAAAGAACACAGTAATGTGAAATTTTGTAGTGAAGCAAGGGTTGCCTAATCACAAAACTTCTCAACATATTTGTTTATTTGTTTGTAAAGCCGACTGAGTAATCTTCTGAAAATGACGTCTTTTTTCCCCAAAATTTTGATTGTCGGTAGTGGGGGAAAAATGAAACAGGGTAATGTAGAATTTGATAATGAAGCAAGGGTTGTCTAATCACTTAACTTTGTCAATGTATTTATGCATTAATTTTAAACTCCTGCTAAGACATCTTCCAAAAATGGCAATTTATTTTACAATAATAGTGCCGATAATGAGGGAGGAAAGAAACACAGTAATGTTGAAATTTATGATGAAGCAAGGGTTACGAACTCATTAACCAACACAATGTATTTATGTATTAATTTGGAAATCCTAATGATCCATCTTCTAAAAATAATTTCAATTTTCTTAAAATTATGGTAGCCTTGGTAGAAAGAGGAATTATTTCATATATGTTGTACAATACCTGTTGAGAGTATGTTAGATTGTTTCATATATGTATATAAATAACCCGTCCGAAGGTAGGTAAACATATTTTAAATATGTGTTCTAAATTACCCGTCCCAAAAAGGTAAAATTATTTCATATACATTTTGTAAATTACCTGTCCTAGGGAAGGTACAATTATTTCATATGTATAATAGCCGTCCTAGAGTAGGTAAAATATTCTTTTGCTCGAAATAGCAAATGATACATACACATTAAAAATTCCTCTCTCCAACGAATAACAATTATATTCAAAATCAACTTCAATTTTCTCATTTTTTATATGGTCCCGAGCAACGTCGGATAGCCCAGGTAGCTTTTTATATTTATATATGCAATAATTTTCTTTATATTCATATTATCAATAGTAATATTAAAGTGATTTAAAAAAGTTTCAATTTCCAAATAACTTCTGTTTGATTATTTTGAAGTTCAAATGACAACTTCCAGTTAAGTTTATGCACAAGTACATTTGCACACTGCAAAAACTTCGATGACTTTGCAATAATTTCTTTAAAAAACTGCATTGAATGAAATGACTAAAAGTTTTTTATTTTGATAATTAGTTTATGTTTAAAAACTAAATTAGTTGCTGCTGATGATAATAATAGCAATCATTACATTTGTCATAAAAAAGAGAGAACAAAACCCGTCTCCTTATTTTTCTAAGTTATCAAAAAAAAAAAAAATTGGTTTTTAAAAAGTATTTATCAAGTTTTTTTTTCTGTCTATCATGATAAAGGTGAAAAGCACAAAGTAGGCATTTCAAATTACTCACTAATTGTTTTATTTGACCAACTGACATTCTGCTTCTTCATTTCATTATATAGCAAATTTTTAACGGAGAATTAATTTTATTTTTTATGCTTATATAAAATTAAATCTTTTAATTTTGAATACCGAAAAGACCATGTAGAATAACCTTTTTATTTATTTTTTGTTCTAATTAATATATGTGACTATGTTCATACATAGTAAATTTCTTCAACATCAGAATATGCCAAATAACCTCATGACAATAATCTTTTGATTGTTTTATCCAAATTATCAAAATGCGTCATAAACATTGTTTCTTTTCTGTAAAAAAAAGGCTGCAACTTTATTAACTGCTGTCCAGAAGATGGGTAGTTTTGCTAATATATATAATTACTCTTAACATAAATATAGGCTTTGCCAAAACTAATATATAAGAAGAGATTAAATCCCTTTCGTAATTGCCTAAATCTCTATTTTTGCTAAGAGAACAAACAAAAATATCCTCTCTTGAGGAATTTTTATCCTTGCCTGATACCAAGGAAGAATTTGAATTTCTGACCATGAGTGGCAAGCAATAAATCATGGATATTACCCTTATTTACTACCATCCCCACGAGGGCAAAGTTAGTCTGAGCTATATTTGATTTATTTTTAAGATGACAGAAATCCCCACTCTCTCTTTCTGAAAATGTAGTTGAATTTAAAACAAAACAAACAAAAAAAAATTATTACTGGTCAGATTTTTATGAAGATATTGTAGGGAATATTTGTTTAGTTTATGAGAGGAACAGAGGAATCTGCATATGAACTTTGAAAACAGATATATCCATAAAAGTTACCTCCTTAGTTCTTACTATTGCATGTGATGTTATCTCTGGAAATGTCAAGTAACTCTGCTAGGAGTTAAATATATTTTTATTCTTCTGTAAAGAGTTTGGAGGTCAAGTTTAAAATAATGCAGCAACAATGTAAAGAATCTTAATATGCTCATCTACAATCTGATGCTATGAACTGAAATGAAATGTATAGTTGAGCAAAATTTATAATGTCACATGACCTGGATCCACAGTGGCGGCTGGGGACTTCAGCCGTAAGTATTGTTTGAGAGAATTAAAAACTTTTTTTGCTGCCAGCCTGTTCAAATTTTCAAGGAAAAAAAAAAAATTCCTGTAAATCTGTATTATATTTCTTTTAGTTTTTCTGTCTATTTGTCCGTTTCACTTTTTTTGGAAACTACTAGACCAATATGGCTTAAATTTTTGTGTAGACCTTTGTTATGATAAGGTGCAGCGAACTAAGTATTATGTTATCTGTTCTGTCCACAGTTAAAGATTGATAGGGATTAGTATTTAATGCTGAAATGAGCATAAATTTAACCATATATAACCAGCGATTTGGCATAAAGCACTCCTAAGTCAATGGGCTATAACTTTTTCCCATTTTTAACAGGTTAAAAAGTCTAGTATTTAAATAAGCACAAACTTTCTCGGTTTGATTTTTATGTACTTATTGTAAAGAGCTGTTGGGATAATGCAAAATGATTTGCAATGGTGCTGGAAATCTTGAGAGACTTGTCACTCAGACTCCAGGAAATCCTTGTTATTGTCATTAATAATAATTTGTATAAGAACTTAGTAAGTAAATAACGACAATATGAAGTAAAATTATTACATTTATAAGAACTTTCCCTTTTTTTCATATACCTTTTTATCTTTTCATTTTTATTCAGTTCTTTGGTTACTTCTAAATTGGTATTTTCGGAATGTTTAGGTCTTGCACAGATGATCTTGGAGTTTTCTTATCGGAATGAGAGGACATGACCTTCATGTGATAAGCCTTATCTATATTCTGGTTGTATCTCTGCTGATTCTAAGCAATTTTTTTTTTTTTTTTTTTTACTTTGGAAATATTAAAAGATCAACCGGGCCATTATTTATTCTCTGGCCTAAATACTCATGCCATAACCAAGCATTTCACAGCTTTATTTTTATTTTACTAACGGCACACCCAGGATCACATGAAAATATCTCAACAGATTTAGCAACATATAAAAGGATATGTAGTTCATTAAATGTTATCAGCAAAAAAAAAAAAATCATAGTTAAAAATAAATATACAAAAAAGTGAACAGAAACATTCACACTTACCATATTTCATTGGTTTTTATAAAATTTTATTTAAATCAATTGTGCAGTTTAGTGTGAAAACGTATGTTTTACATTTTCGTGATTTCTTGAATTTTGGTCGATTGAATGAATGAACATGTTGATAATCAGTCAAATAATTTTTTTAATTGAATTAAAAAAATTAAAATATAATCCTAACATGGTTGCTACACAGTTGATTTCAGAACCTTGCTGGACCATCTGATTTAACTAATTTTCTGGCAACTGATGGTCTAACACTTGTTTTAAATGCAGACAAAATCACAAGAGAAAATCTATGCTACCGGATGGCTTTGTGTAGCATGCTATCAATTTGTTTACACTACACCTGCTGATGATAGACTCCTTTTAGTTTGAGATTATATCTTATTGGCCCCCCCCGACAAAAGGAAGATGGACCTGTAAATTCACCCTTGTCCGTTCTTCCATTCGCACTTTTCTCAATAGCTACGCCTTTGAATTTTTTGAAATTTTGCACAAACATTAAACATAATATGAGTAAAAAAGTAACAGAACGGACTTTCTAGGTGCCTTTTGGGTTAAAATGGCTAAAATTGACACTTTTGTGCTTATTAAAAAAAAAATTGAGCCTTGGATTTTTATAAAACTTTTTGAAAAGTTGTAACTAATTGATTTCTATATAATTTTGTTTGTCTATACTTTGCGATAACTCTTGGGTGTGCCCAAGCGGCTCTTTTAGGGCTAATAAAAACACTCCATTTTTGGGACTATTTTACTATTTGTCCAAAATTTTCTGTGTATGTCTATTTTGCACGGTGCTGAACTCAAATTTAAATATGTCAAGACTTTGGGGACTTTTGAGGCTAAATGGGGGGGGTGCAAATGATGGACTTGGTCATTTATTTTTATTTTTGCATGGTGCAGAACTCAAATTTATATATGTTAAGGCCTAAAACTGCACCGTTTGTTCATTTTCACCAGAATTTAACATCCCCTGGGGACTTTGGGGGCTAAATGGAGAGGGGGGAATGCTGCATTTAGATATTTTTTTATGCCTCGTTCACTGTGCACTCACGGGGGACCATGTATGCTTCACTTGTTTTACTTGAAATTTATCCCTAGTTATGGATTCATGATCAAATTTAAGTGAAATCCATTGAATTAATTCTTGTGTTTATGTAATCATTCATTGGTTAATTTCATTTTATTTGTTCATTTACATTTAATATCAGTCTCAGTTTATAGCAATTCCAGGTGATTTAGAGATCTCGTAGGTGTATAATTCGTGGGTGAGGTGTGTTGATGAATTATTGAGGTGAAATCGGATGGTCAGGCAAAACGGATAATCTGACAAGCCTCTGAAACCAAGGGTGCTGGAAATTCTGTGCTGTATATAGCTAATAGGAATTTCAAAAGCAATGCCGCCTATTTTTTTTATTCCGTTTTATGGAGCAGAGTGAGATTGCAAATTGTATTGTTATGATAACTGAACTTATGCATTCATGTTACAGATATTAACTCTCAGAAAGCAACCTCTGTTATGGATGTGCATCAAAACCAGAGATGTGTCATTGAATTCCTGGCAAAAGTGCATTTAGAATGGTGGTGACTATGTAGAAAAATAAATTTTAAAGCAAAAAGATCGCCGGTTTTAATGGTACCGCTCCAATTTTTGTTGCTGCTGAACTTTTTGAGTTAGAAAAAATAGGAGGCTTTACTTTTGGAATGACCCTCGTTTGACATACACAGCCATCATTCATTGTTGGCAAAAGTGTATTGAAAATGGTAGTGACTGTGAAGAAAAATAAATTCTGGAGCACAAAAGGTCTTTCGTTTTTATGATACCACTCCCATCTTAGCTCTTCAACTTTTTGAGGTAAAAAAAATAATAGGCGGTTTTACTTTGGAACAACCCTCGTAGTTACATGTTGTACTTTGATGTATATTTATAAACACAAAGGGATTTCTTGTCTATTTTACAGAAAATCAAGCAATCTGGATCTATTCATTTTCACAAATTACTATTTTATTCATAGGGCTCATACTTATTTTTTTTTAAATTTTCTTGTCAGTTTGTTCAAGCTGAGGATGGAGCATCCTACCGGATGCCAAACATTCAATGGCTACCTTATGTATTCCAATCAAGAGATCTTTTTTTAAGATTCTGACCACCCCTTTAAGTGCATACCTGCATTAGTAGGCAAATGACCAGGAAATGGATTTCTGATATCCTTTTTATTATCTTACCTTCTTTATAATACAATTGATGTCACCGGTATGTTAAGAAACTTGAGCATAACATCTGGCCTAATTTATTCTCAATATATGAGGTGCTTCATCTTAAATTAATTTTATCTTGTTAGTATTTGTCTTAATTTAATTTCAATAATTAAAAGAAATTGCATTTGTTTGTGTTAGACAGTATACAATGAATTGTAGAATAAGTTGTCAGTAAAGAAAAAAAAAGAAACCCTGATCTTAAATATTATAAAATAAATGTATCTCCTATCATATATTATATAATACTAGCAAGGATACTCAGTGTTGCCTAGGGCCATAAAAAAAAGCCTAAATAGAAGTTAAAGTGTGTGTAACATCTTTTTATTGAAACTTCTCTCTCCTTCTGTTTTAGCCATCTCTCTATCTTTCTCTCTCATCAAACCTCTCTTTCTCCTCCACCTACCCATTCCTCTCTCTCATTTTAATTTGTTGAAAAAAAGATGTAATTCATTTATTATAGTTATCCCTTTTTTTTTTAGATATATATCCAGAAAATATAAACTTTATGGGTCTTTGGTTAGTAGTTTTTGACTTTTTAGCGTGACATACAAACACAGACAACTTCCTATTATATAAATGATGATGCTGAATGTAGGGGCTTTTAGGTTGAGTACAATTTTTTTTGCATTTAGATTTAGGCCAGATACAGAGTGGTGAAAATTTCATGAACAAAGCTTCTTTCCTAAATGCCCGCCTGTGGAACTCTGTTCCACTAGCTTGCTTTCCAGGTGAGCACAACATGGCTGTTTTCAAGTTATTGAGTCGCCCCCTTAAATAATGAAATTCTACTCCATTTCTATCATCAACAACCACTTTGCTGTTTGTGACTATTGTACACTCATTAACCCTTATCCTCGAGTGGCCTTAGTGCCTTGATAAGTGGTGATTTCCTTGGAAAGAAACACAAACCAAAAAAGTAGTAACGTGCTGTTATGGGTTGGGTGTAAAGGAGTATATAATTTCTCAGTCAATCCCGAACAATACTGGCTAGTAAAGAATATTTGTCTCAACCAGTAGTAGAATACCCATTCACTATTCTTTTTTCCCTCCTTCAAGAGAGATTGTAAGTGGCATAACACTTCCACTAACACAATGTAATTGGCATTTCGGTTTGTGTACCCCAAAGGCCTGACATTAAACTCGTAGAATTCGTCCTTTGATTATCTGAAATGTATTTGTTTTTTTTTTTCTTTTGGTTTGTTTTTTGTTTAATGCCATCTGCCAATATCCACTTATATCTCTCTGTTTCCTTTATATATATATATATATATATATATATATATATATATATATATAAAGAGAGAAAAAGGGATAAATTTCATCCTCCACAGTCCTAAATATTAAACTCTGACATGTACATCTACTGATCAAGTAAAGCAAGCTTGTAAGATTAGTGTAAGGCTAAATTCCATGACTTGTTGAAATGGCCGGGAAGTTCAAGTTCTAGTTAGAATGTTCAATTGGGTTTCATACTATTGCTCTTGGAGAGTGTGTATTCCTTATATTAAACTAATAGGTGTAAAACGACTAATGTTTTTTTATTTTTTTATTTTTTATTTTCTATCTTTAAAATGCTAATAAAATCATTATTTGAATGTTTAAACAATTTTTTAAATAGATTATTCACCGAGATATTCTTTATTTAATTTTATTTTTGTTTTATGAAACGAAAATATATGAAAAAAAAAATTAGTTTCTTTACGTACTAATATATTTCGGTTATTTTATGGACCTAACCAATAACTGCTACTAGTGATCCGAGATCGTATCCAAGGAAAATTTTAATGTCGTCTTTAGATTCTATGAAAAATAAAACCTTTGTTAAGATCTATTTGAATTTTCTGTTAGCATATCGATTTCTATAACGCACAAACATTGACTTATTTATGGTAAAAACTAGCTCAATAAACTTGTGGTTATTTATAGTTATTAAATGGACACAACTCGAGATCAAGGGAGGCACTCCATACTCCCTATTTTTCGTTTGCTGTCCCTTTTAATGTTGACAGCTTTTGTTTAGATAAACTATTAATTATAGATAAAATAAGGTACATTGGACTTTTTAATTTGAGTAAGCAACCAGTCTCTAAAGAGAACAACAATTCTGCATTGTCACATGCAAATGGAAACTGAAAGTAATAATATCTATTTATGTAAAAAAAAAAAAAGAAAGAAAGAAGCAAGGGAGGAAACTCCACATAAAATCCAGATAGAAATGAACCAAATCAACAAGTTTATTACATAACATCCAACATTGTTCCAGTTTTCAAGCACCCAAATGTTTACATATGGAAGGAAAAGATATTTTATTCTCAACATACTTTAATGAATTCGTCTGGGATCATTGCTTCTGATGATGATCTAAATGTTGCTCCCCTTTTAGGAACTTCTAAACCGCAACTGAGTTGTTCGAATTCCTTTTATCTCATGTAACTAAATCAACCAAGTTGCTGTTTTCACAGCTGATCTTTCGGTCAAGCCGTGTCAATTTCACTCCCTAACCCATGCATGCTTTCCAAAAGCATTACTGATAACTTAACGGTGTAGTTCAGTAGTTTCTATTGGAACGATTAGAATGTGATTAGAGAGGAAAAAAGAATGAGTAAAGCATTTATTTCTATTTTGTGGCTATTAATGACAACTTAGGACCTAATTTGGTTGGATGCGCCACCTGAGATAAAATTTAATCTCTTTTACTGTTATCACCTGAGAATAGCCATTGTCTCGTGTTTTTAAGTGTTTGTCATAAATGGATTTTGGTTCTATAGAATTTTAGGTCAGGGTAGAAAAAAATTTGATTGTTAATATAGTTTTTGTTTTGGAATTCTATGGACTTGTCAAATTTAATATTTTCAAGAAAAAAGTTATGGTAATGGAATTTAAGAATTTTTATAAAAAGCTAGACATAGCTTATCTTTTGTGAGAAAAATAAGTAAAACTTATCGGGCCAGAGGAGGTTGGTGATCGGAGGAGGGTCAGGTTGGTTTTTGATTAAACAAAACCGGTGAACGTTTGACTCTTGTTATATCAGCTGCTGCTTCTGATGCAAGTATTTGCATCTGAGCGATTGTTACCAACTATTTAAAGGATTACTTCCATTGGGGCAGGGCAGTTTCTTTAATGGCGGAAACGTTCAGTAGACGTTGTGAGTTACCAATAATAAAAGTACCGGCACACAGGTTGGTCTCAAAGCCTTGTGTTTATTGACTCCTGATCCTGGGGTCATGATCTTGCAAAATTTCGCAACCGTCGTCTCTGGCCTTACGATGATCTACCTACTTTCCTTAGGTGTTGAAGAATTTTCGACACGTTTTCTACTTTAGTGTTATTTCCATGGAAAATGCTTGACTGGTTCTTCTTTGCTAGATATTCACATCAAGAACTTTACTTTCTTCTTCCCTCTGCCTTGATAAGTGGTGACTTCCTTCTAATATAAAACAGTTTTCACGAACAGAGTTTTTTTCTAAGAACTTCCCAACGTCTGTGAAACACTTTACGATGGGACGGTTTCCTTGCAGACTACAACATGATCGTTTTGTTCTGAGGTGGTTAAGTGGTTAACAACGTAGACTGAAAAGTTGGGTGTACCAAATTCAAATCTAGTTTGTTTCACAGAAACATTTTCATCAAATCCATACCTGTCCTTGTGTTTAACATCGTGGGTAGAAGGTAAATAAATACAACATGGTCATCTTCAAATCCAGTGTCAACAAATATACTTATAAATCATTATCATAAATAATCAAATTTTGTTCATTCCATTCATTATTTTCAAATCTTTTCATTAATATCCATCATTTCAACTGGTCTTGATAAACGGTGACTCATTAATAGTAGTAAAAATAAAATATCCGCCATTGTCCCATAGACATTAAAAAAACATTTTCACTTATATAAATAAGACAATTGTTTTTTAAATAAGACTTTAAGAATTCCGTTTTCCTCTATGCTATTAAAATAGGAAAAATTAATTTACGAAAAGCAAAAAGTGATTTAAATTTTTAATAATTGCTAAAAAAAAAGTATGTTTCATTTGGGATGGGTTTACATGTCACGAAATGTGTTGTGGTTATTATTTTTTTTAATTAGCAATAAAAAATTATTTTTTTAACGTTATCGCAATTGTGATAATTATATAATTAATAAATTAAAATAATTCTATATAATTCTACAACTGAAATTTATATTTATCCAAATAAAATAGAAATGAATTCCAATAATCTCTAAATTAATAAAATTGAGTGACCTGTTCTCGTGCCTGTTTGCTTTCCGATGTTTTGTGACTTACACAGTATTTTTTTAATTCAAATATTTTAGTAAAAAACAAAAAACAAAATACAATTGCATTAAATAAAACAAAAATGGAAAAATCCCATAAAAAGATAATTACAAAATGAAATCCACCAAAGTGTATTTCAGTTTCTTTGTAAACGGGTAAACCATAGCATTCTTTTGTTAATAGTTGGAAAAAAGAAGGAATTACTTTAATGACTCATTGAAATTTAAAAGCATTTAAACTGGCTTTAATATTCTTAACAAATATTTAATTAAGAGTAAGTTTGAGAAGCTTTTTACATTCAATAATTTTATAGAGATTAAAACAGTATTTATACCTGAACAATCATTAGGTATAGGTTCATAATAATTTTGTTCAATTAATAATTTAATGACCAAACGATATTGTAATAAGTAAATTTAAAATATAAAAAATCATTTTTTAAACCGAATTCAATGCTAAAACATTTTATTTTTCAATAAATGAAAACAATATAAATCAATTAGTATTATTTGGATTCTTCTGACTGCTGTTTTCATTTATTTGCACAACGTTTTGGTTAATGTAACCTTCAACCTTCTTCAGGTGTATCTTGTCGAATTTGGAAATCTTTCCGTCAAACTCAAGAATCAGCACAGAATTTTGAAGGTAATTGCGAATTATTTAGGACTTCTACCCAAGCATAACTGACAGAATGAGAACATGACATGTGTGTAGGTAATAGATCCAATATATCTAGATTGAAAAGTATCATAGAATTAAAAGACGTCCAATTATTATTCATTCAAGATATTGATAAATCTCCATTTGATATCAGGAAAGGTTGACTATCTTCGGAATTTGTTGATAATGAAGAAAATTTTTAAAAATATTAATAACTCACTAAAGAGGGCCTGAATTAACTGAAATATTTGATTTATATCATTTTCATTTGTTGAAAAAAAACTTTTAACATTAAATTTGGTTTTCAAAACTCCTTATATTTTCAATTCTATGGTGCTATGCTATGGAGAAATATTGGTTCTATGAAGTAAATTTGACTTTAAAAATTCTATTTAAAAAAAAGAAAAAAATCGATCTACATTATCAAAATTATATTACTACCATCTTGAAATTTAAAGAAAACAAACTGGATTTATGTTGTCAGAAGAGACAACAGTGAATGCAATATTTGGTAAGAGTTTTGAACTCACTAGAAAGGAAATTCTTTTTGAAATGCTTCAAGAGAAAAGCAAATGGTGTTTGGGATGTAATCTCATTCGTAAAAATGTTCTAATAAAGGCTTGTGATAATATACCGCAAAATCAAGGTGTCCGGTGTGACAACATATCATAGTGAGAAGTGTTCCGGAATAAGCTATGGAGTCCAAGGTGGGCCACTTTTGTCACATGCGTTATGACCAGTTTCTTCACTAATAACTTTGCACCTCAAGCTGATGTTTATACCACTAGTTTGGAATGTCTCTGGGTAAGCATCAGTTAGCATGGCTTTTCTGTCAGAAAATATTTCGATTCGAGGGACAAAAAGCAAAGGAGTTTAATCGTTGCAAGGAATGGCTGAACGGGAAATTTTTCTTTAAAAAAAAAAAAAAAAAAAAATATTTTTAAAATTCCATTTTATCAGCTCAGCGCTATTTGCAACCAAACTAGACTGCTGTAATCTGTCAAGATACACGTTTGTTGCATTTGATGGCAGCCTCCAAACTGAATAACTCTCTTTTCAAAGAGAAAGAAAGTGGGTGAAACTGCTTAACTTTTGAAAGCCCGTTGCTGTCAACATGTCAAGTTTGGTGGGCTAATCTGTGTTCACCTCAACACACTTGCTGACAGCTTGGTTATTTCAACGCAGGTTCAGAGTTCTGACTGATCTGAAACTTCAGTTCACAAACTTGTATTATTGCATGAAGCAGAGATCGTGAAAACCATAACTTTTACTTAAAAAAAAAAAAAAAAAAAAAATAAGTCATACTTATTTTGGGACATTCAAAGTGTAGCATCTATTCTGTTCTCATTTAGTAATGAATACATTTTTCTAGACTGAAACAATTTTAATTTTTATCCAAATCCAGAGTTCTCCTTTTTAGGGAGTTGGATACCCCCACATTAAAAACCGATCTGATGTTTAACTCTGCACTTATGAGTAGTCAATAGAGGCACTTACCAGAGCATCCCATTCTACTTATATACCAACTCTCTGGCTTCTAATCTCACTTTTAGCTGAGACATGTGAATCAGTGAGATCTGTCCCTCTTTTTTGTTTGCAGATACTTTATTTACAAGGTACACGTGTTGTTTACACGGCATTTATTTAGAGAACTATGTCATAAGTACAATTTGCGGTAACAGGCAAAATTTGAAGAAAACTATTAGTGCAAATGCCATCTGCGAAATAAATACAAATTCTTCAGCAGTCGCTCTTTTAGTCCCCATTTTATTTTTCTTGGTGTTATCATTAGAAAGATATTTTTAATACATAGAATTCAAAAATGACATACGGAGGGGAGGAGGGGGGGTCTCACAGATACGCAGAAAAGGTTGTGGCAATCATTATCGTTTATTGGATTCTCGGCCATGGTACTACTTTGACACTCCCCCCCCCCCCGTTTGGAAAAGGCCAAGCTGTTAGCTTGATGAAAACAACACATTTTTAACAGTCAAAGATGAGAATATGATCTGCATAAATTGTCTATTCCCCCCCCCTTTTTTTTTCCAGATCATACCCCACATGTTACAGTTGGTAAAAAAAAAAAAAAAAAAAAAAAAAATGTTGAAACTCGAAATAGGAAATTGTTATGCGCCTGAGTTAACTCTAGAAAGGTCAAATCTTACTGAAGCCTATGTACAGCAGTTCCGAAGCATGCGAGGAAGATTTACGTTGGATAGACTGTACACGTGTATTTCATTGTAATGACACTATGACCTTTCTTCTCGTCTATCGCCATCCCCTTAAGAGTGATGCTCAAGTGTCATCTGTCTTCTCTCCTTGTTGATGTTCTATTCCTATTGAGTAGATTACAAAAATCACTGAGTTGAGTGTATTGTACGGCCAGTTCTAGTTTAGAGTATATTTTTTCCTATTTTTGACGGAAATAGATTTGTTATTCTTAAGGTTAAGGTATTTGTCAGAAGATGTTGACGTTATGTTTTTGACAGCTTTCTATTAGAACCAAATATGATAATGGTTTGGATTATTCGGACTATTATTCTCATGTTGAGTGTTAATTTTCATAATGTTTTGACTGATGTAACTGTTGATCTTCTTCAGGTGTTTCTTATCAAACTTGGAAATCTGCACAGAATTTTGAACAGGATCTTTTATTTAATCAATAGGGGGAGGGTAGCATGCTCTTGTTTCGCTAACCAGGACTTGGTAGATGTCTGAAGTAATTTGCAATTGTATTCTTTGTATCACCTATGCTGAAGATTGAACCTTCAACCTTCAGGAGAGTATTACTTAGAACTGAATTTCACCTAGTACTTTATTCGTTACGTCACTAATCCTTGTGAACAGTAGTTCAAATAATACAAATTGTCAATACTCATTTTAAGAATTCAGAAACATAATCATGTTTGTATTCTTTAATTACTTTTTCTATTCTGAAAGGTTTTATGACCATAAAAGCATTATTGGTGTAGCATTTATACTCGGTGGGTTGAACTGTTTTTTTTTCTTTTGTCATCCATATGCGAGGTAAGGAAGAAGTTAGTATAGGATATTGAATTCAATGGTTTTCATATGTTTCATGTCTGTTTTGGTCAGGCAAGATAATTTTGATGATGTCTTTGTTTTTGCAAAGAAGTATTATCGTCTTATGTTATAGCTCTAATTATTCAGGATCCGGTATAGACTAGGTTCAACGTTGCTTAATTTTGACCTAACAATTACCAGTGTGTCAGTTTGATTATATCATAAATCCATGAGTGTTATTTTCCTCTAAACAAAAGATCTATGATGGGAATTAGGCATGGTCATCTCGATAATATCTAACATTTGGAGTCTCTGACTAGAGGCAAACGTAAGCCAAATTTGCTTGTTTTATGTATGTATATATATATATATATATATATATATATATATATATTAAAGTTTCATGTCATAATCTGTAAAAAATTTTTTTTTTTCATATTTTTTCAATCGAGTTAAAGAAATTTGCTAAAAGCTAGTCAGTTGTTGAAATAGAATGAACAACAAATAAGCAGAAAGCAAAGAAGTGCATATTGTTCATCTCCTTCCTCCCAGTCCAGAACAATCCATGTTGATTCATTAAAATCAAGTTCATTCTTTCAAACTGGGGTTGATGAACGGTAGCAAGTTTCTCAATGCTCATCTCATCTTCTTACTCACAAGCGGGAGATCATCCTCAACAATAATATATGTGACCAAGCTGGCAAAGGATGACGGCCAGGTAGATTAGGCTGAGACATATGGTCAGGTGCAGAATCATCGAACACAGTGGTATCATTTCTGAGTGGGTTAGAAGGAAGAGCATCAACAGGCATGGGAGCATGAGTGGGTAGAGAAACGAGCAGTACTGGGATGGCCAGCTGATACTATGATTTGATGACCAGTGACTGTATTTGGTGGCACCAGCCTCAGAAAACGCTTATTACAGAGTGTGACTTGGCCAGAGTGGAACATTTTCGCTTTGTACTGACGATTGGGTAATACAAAGATTGCAGTTACATGATCATCTGACTTGTTATAGGAATGGCCATAGCGCATGTGGCCCACAAGAAATTTTTTTAATTTTACAGGTGTCACTATGTCTGTGTTCAAAACGATCGCTATTTGTGAATTGAAAATAAGTTTCACAAAACATCAAAAACATGAAAATAATAAACATTTTGTGGTACAGTTTAAACACCAAAGTAACATCTATTGTGAAAATCATGACCCCCAACACTATATGTCATGGCTTCTTTTTCATCTTTTGTTCTGCCAACGTCGTCTTCGCCCACATTAGCAATTGCTAAGGGCACACACACTGGCTTACAAGTATAAAAATACAAAACAATTTATGAGAGAAAAACACAACTCTGACACATTTTACTGATATCCGTTGTACTTTAATAGTGTGTGTGTGTGTGTGTGTGAGATACCATCGACTCTTTAAATGCTAACGTCTACATCTTAGTGGTATTGAGCCCTCGTCATCATCGGTTGATGTCAACTCATCTTTATCTGCTCTGAGTCGCAACCTGCCATTAACTCTTCCAAATGGAAAAATGTCATCTACTCAAGACTGTCTATAAACTTCAAACACTCATCAATTGTCATAAAACTTGATCTCACCCTTAAACTGCCTGTAATTCTAAATATATTGACCTCTGTCTGGTCTTTTGTTCCAATCACCGCCATAGCTTGATTAGCAATCCTATTTTCGATTGCTTTTGTTTGCCTTTGTGAACCACCATCCCCATTATTTTTCTAATAACCTCACTTCCTATACTTTTGTTTTGCTAATCAACTACTTATTTTTGTTTTAGTTTTCTCTCTTTTTTGAATCACTTCCTAACACTTTGGGTGACATCCATAGTATCACACCATAATGTGTAAAATATGAAAATAAAATGATGACTTGTATATCGAAATGTACTAATATCCTAAGAGTTTATACCTATTGATGTAATTTTCATATCAAGCAGACTCTGATAAATTAAACAGAAATGATTATCTTAATTAACCACGTCCATATGATCAGAATAATCTAAGATCATCACAGCAACCTTTCATGAAATGTTTCATTTATCAGAACAAACTGCTTTCAGATGGAGCAACGTTTGTAATATAGGTGGATGTGACAATCATTTTCATATCGCCCAATTCTTCAATATTGTTGTTGTTGGTCTTTCTGATAGTATGCGGCTTTACATGTGTCTTCGGATGAAGTCTGTAATCTTTTCAAAACCAAAGGATTGTTACTCTGACCAAATCCAAAAGGTTTCAGGTTATTGGCAGGTTATTGACGGTCTTAGTTGTTGTTGCTTTTGAATAAATTTTTGCATAATAAATTATTTTAACCTAACACAAATTTTCTCCTCAAACGAATATTTAAATAAAAGTTAATAGTTGAGAACTAGTGTCACCATGCTGTTGAAAACGATAGTATATTTATTTATTTTTTTTTTATTCACAACTTTCTTAGACCTTTTAGAATGGAAATCTTTAATAATGCCAACCTTTGGGTCTATGATCTTCATGCGAACATCTATATCATGACTCCTTATTCTTTTATCGATTCTCAGCACTACTTTTTCATGAAACAAAAGCAAAAAACTTCTCTGAAGTTCGTTGCCAAAATTCTCCCATGTATGAAGCATGAAAGGCAGTTTCCGTCTGAAAGGCAAACTTGTCTTCTGAAGTGATGCTGTTTCAAGGTTTTGGTATTTTACCAAAAATCACATCATTTTTATCAGATTAAGTTGGAAATATGACATTATTTTCCATTAGTTTCTAATTTTGTAATTTGTTTTCTTTTCTTATTCTTGCAATCATTTATTGAATTAAGGTAACTGACCATTCCACAGATGACTTTTTATATGATGGAGAGAAATGTTAGTTTTTTAACAAATCAAGTATTACGTTTCGGAACTTTTGATATAAAGATTGTTAATTTATATTATTTGGACTACTATTATTAACTTGGTTTTTCTACCAATGTAACTCCTGGCTTTCTTTGAGAGCACCTTGAACTCGGTTATTTGTTCAGAATTTTGAACTGAATCTTTTATTTAATCTTTAATACAGGTGATACTAGTAATCTATATATATGAAAGCGAAAATGTGTTTGTGTGTGTGTGCATTTTTTCTGTATGTCCGGCAAAGGCTTTTTTCGGGCTGGTTCTCGGCTTGCTCGCTCATTCTTATAACTTTTGATATGCTACCGAGATGATAATATCTAAGATTTAAGAAACGACTTGGTGTGTATCTTTAATTTGGGCAACTTTTACACGCGATTTTTGCCATATTTATTGGCCCACGCGCGTGTCTTTGGCTTTTCGGTATAAAAAAGCGAAACTGAAAATAAAGCCTTGGCGGCACTTGTGCGGCAATGAGTGATTTGATCAATGTCAGTGAAAAAATAAAACAAAAAAAAAACTGTTTTGCAGAAATAGTTAAACTGCGGAATAGCATGATGTTTGACCTCAATTTGAACTCATTCACTTTTTAATCGCTATATTTAACGTCTTACATTGCTTCTGTCGTCATAGTGCAGGTGTATGTTGTCAGCCTATTGGCCTTAAGGCTCCGGGTTCGAGCCTACCTGCCACCAAACCCCCCATTTTTTTCTTTTGCACCTATAAAAGTTTTTTTTTTCCATTTTTAAAATCGCTGTTTTTTTGTTTTATTTTTAAGAAGTTTAACATCGTTTTTTTATATTTAAACAGAGTTAAGTTTCCATTTTGTTCTGCTTTACCCCCTCCTCCCCAACACATACACCTCCAAATAATCAGGCAACGCCGAGCACCCCACTAGTATAGTATAAAATTATTTAAGACTTTTACTCAGTCATGGGTGATGGAGCAAGAACAATCTACTCATATTGAATCTTGTAAAACTTTAAACAGAAATTCTAACGGTATACTTTAGTAAAACTTTGAACAGAAATTCTAACGGTATACCATTAGAATTTCTGTTCAATGTTTTACAAGGTTCACCTGAAGGAGGTCAAAGGTTACTTCAATAAAAACGTTGTGAGAATAAGATTCAAGGTGAGAATAGTGATCCAAATCAAATAGGGGGGGGGCAACATTTTTTTAAAACTATAATAAATTTTTTTATATTCTTATTTTTTGAATTTTTATTTTATTTTATTTGTGTGTGATTAAAGAGAAAATGAAAATGTCCTGACCTGTACAGGGATTGAACTCACATCAACGCTTATATAATGAGATTACTACATGATGCAAATTATACAATTTATTTCAGGAATAAATATTTGAAGATATTTAGAACTTAATGAGCATGATGTCTTATCAAAATGTCTGGATTTAATATTAAATAACTTCAATAGGGTCGATATGCCATAAAACAAGTTGTTTGTTCACATTACGTTTAAATTTCTGTATGTTTGTATAATCAGGAGCAGGGAGGGAAAAGGCAAGTGGCCCGAAGAAAGCAGCTATCAGTAGAGAATCTTCCGGCATCTAGGGATCTCTACAGTGAAGGATGTGTGATTTTGCTGCTAGTCAAGTGGGTAGGGAGTATTTATATTGGGCAGGGGTACAAGTGCATTAAATTTATTGGAGCACACTGTTGATGTAAAAAAGCACAAGAGTACAAGTCTTTGGCAATGTAACAGTCTGGAGCTTGGCAGACAGTGTAGAACCTATTAGATTAGAAATTGTCTATTGTTGTACCCTCTTCATGAGGGAGAGGCTAGTGATTGGTGCATCAGCCCAGATATGACAACAATACCCCATGCATGGACAAATGGTGGCCTACGAATGCACATTGAAACAACTATATTCTCATCAAATGTAGAATCGTGTAGAAATTCCTAATTTTTCAGCTCTACATCACCCCACCATTTCTAAAAGGAGAGACTGGGGAAGGGAAGAGGACGTTGACTGGTTAAATGCCCTTTTAACAGATTTGCTATTTCTGTCATTTCAGAAGCACAACTTTTACTTTTCGAGTTTTGACCCAATTCTACCAAGTCCCCTGACGATGGAACTTATGTAGGTAAAGTGATAATTAGGTGGCTTTAAATATATTTATCTCTTTCATAGCAACCGCAGAGCTATCCGATAGCATTTAATTCACTTGACTGTTATCTCTCCTGATTCTATCGGAAATACCTATAAATATGTTGCTTTCATTGAAAATAAATGCTTTCTACAGTAGATGCTAAATAATTCTACACAACCAGAATACTTTTTTTTAATCATAGAATTTCTTATTTTTCAAATACTAAAAGTCTTTAAAAAAGTTTTTCTACACATTAAGGCCCATAAAACTCCATCCCTTTTGGGGGATTCGGTGTTACTCGAAAGTACTTATGTTTTTGTTACTGTCTGTAATTCTGTTACTTTTATTTATTTACATGATCATGAACAACACAGAAAAATTGATGGAATTTAATTTTTCAAGGAAAATTATTTTTTCTCGTCTAGTGGATAAAATCCTTCTAAATGACTTAAAATTAAAAAAAAAAAATCTCAAAACAGAGTGTTCTTTTATGGAGAGTTGAATTTTCTCCATATAAAAATCGATCATGCATCTTACTCTGTCCTTGAGAGTAAATAGGGGCAGGAAAAGGACTTCTGTCTGTGAGAGGAAAGCTTCTCCTCCTCCTCCTTCCTCAAATATCAGTTATCAAAAATAAAATATTGATCAGGATTAATTATGTATTCGATAACCTTAATTCAGAATAAAGTTTTTAAAAAGATGACTCAATAAATAACTGAATTAAGTATTGATTTAGTATGAGAAAAATTGTTAAGCGTTTAGTATTTTAGCTGTCTCTACTTCTAAATGAATACATACAAACGTTTTTCCATCTATCTTACTATATTAACATCAAAACAGGTTGTGCTTATTTAATTAAATGATACAACATGAGTTTTTTTTTTTTTTTAAATGATATCTATTGTTAACTGCAAATACCCATAAATATTATTTAGCTTTCTTAATTTGCATATTTATTTTATAAACAGCTTCTAATAAGTTAATATTGTGTAATATGCAGTTGTAATTTTGCATTGAGGTCAGGATCGAAAAGAAGAATTGGGAAGTTGACATCTTGTAGGTTTCCTATTGGGAGGGGGAGGGGGGCCATTCACTCTACTAGCTAAGCTAAAAACTTACCTTGGGGGCTAGGGATTGATAGGACCTGGAACCACGTGCATCATGCTGAAGCAGGGAACACCTACTCATACTTAACTCCTTTGTGTACAAACAAGCTCATTACTTTATCCATCTTGTTTAAAAAACCGTGGAATGTAATCTTTTTCTATCACATTTGATCCTGACTTTCAATTGATGCTTAAAAAACATGATCAGTGGCTAGGATTGTGAGAAACAACATCTGTCTCTCTCTCTCTTCCCTATGGTGGCTCAACATCGTGCATTACATAGGATATGATTAGTGGGCAAGAATGCTTTGGATCAATACGAGCTGTCACCTCATTTACATACCCCCAGTACTGCCAGAACTCGTTGTATTCGAAGAAAACATGTTCCGGTTCTGGCATTTCCTCTGCTGGAATCCTAGAATGGGGATACCTGGACGATTCTACTAATCCAGAACTGTGTTGTATGGCATTGAGGGGTAACTTGTTCCAGGCCAACCGCCAGGTCAGAGAAAACAGTTGTTGAGAGGACTCGAATCTTGTGCCCAACTCCACTGAGCAGATCTCCTCTTCCTACCATCCCAATCATTTCATAAGTGGGTCGTTAGCAACTTCCACTAATTAGTTCTTTCGTAGAAGTCAGAAAAGTCATTGGACTTTGGAAGCTTCTTGTCTTAGCCAAAAGTCCAAGAAACCATAAATAAAAATGTTTTTACAAGGCAGTTTTAAGTGAAGGAAAAAAAATCTATTGCATTATTTTTACTGGGTGTAAGTAGTGTTGCATTAGTTCTGTTGTCATAAGACTGTCCTCCTAGGAATTACTTCCTCCTTTTTAAGAGGTTGGAGGTAGTCCTCCCAAGTGTTGCCTTTTCCTTTGGAGGAGGAGGTATTCTATCCGTTCTGTTGTGATGAGTTCTTTTTTTTTTTTTTTTTTTTCAAGCGGAGTGAGGTAATATAGTATGTGTTCTGTTGTCATGTCACAGGCATTACTTTCTCCCTTTATGAGACGATCCTTCCAAGTATTACCTCCTTTTTTAACAAGGAGGCAATGGCATAGTATATATTTTCTCACCATGAAACCATTTTTCAATGATTATCTTCTCTGTTTAGGAGGGAGATAATGTTCTGTTATATCATACTCCCAGGAATTGCCCTTTCCTTTAGGATCAGTGTAGTATACGCTCTTTAATCAAGATATCATCCTCCCAGCCTAGCAAAAATATGCTCCCTTGGGGGTCCTTTTTTTTTTTTCTGCTTATATATGATTCTTCTATGGACATCTATTTTTTACAAGTCTACATGTATTATAAAAAGGAAAATCATATTTCTGTCTGTCTGTCCAGCTAAACTATTAGATACACTTACTTACATATTCCAGTTTACCCAAGTTGGTTATAATAAAATAAATAAATAGCATCTGCTACTAGTCTCACTCCTGGACACGGTACAAAAGAGAGTTACTAACCTAATTGGTCCTGAACTGTCAGCTAGGCATCAGCTTCTGTTCCATCAATGAGATGTTGCATCCCTCTGCCTGTTTTACAAGTATTTTAATGGTAGATGCTCTGATGAACTACAAGCCCTTGTACCCCCTCAATGTTAATACGCCTGACAAAGCTGACAAGCAGCAAAATCCCACCCCTACACAGTAGAGATCTCCAGATGCCAGAAAGCCTTTTACTCTAATAGTTTCTTCCTCAGAACTGCTAGACTTTGGAATTCACTTTTGGGTTCCTGTTTCCCCAACTGTACTGACATGCAGAAATTCAAGTGTAATGTAAACAGTCATCTTGCTGCTAAACTCCTTACATAGTATCCCTGCAATTATGTCCCAGATAGTAGCCCCCTACAAAGTTGTACTGTGCCTTGTTTGGGGTGAAAATACAAAAAAAAAAAAAAAAAATGGGATGGAGCAGGGTTTGTCCAAAGAAATGTTACTTTCTTTCATTTTTAATGGTAAATGTTTAGGAAACAACAATGAAATTGTTGACTATTAATGACTTTCTTTCTTTCGCTGAACCATAGTTGAAGTTTGCACATGAGAGACAGAGAAGCATTTTAAAAAGTAACATGACTGGGTATGTGTAAATTTTTAAAACTCTTCTATTTTCTTATGCTCGTGGGTAACTTCAGGTAGCCTTGCTAATTTCTATACTCATAAAGTGAAATTAAAATGCCAATTTCAACTTCAAACAATAGAAGAAAGTTTTTAAGGCACTGATCATGTGTATGCCATCAAAATCATAAGATTAACTAATTTGCATATTGCTTTCTAAAAATACATTAATTCGTTTAGATTGCATTCAATTTTAAAGATGGTTTTCACTTTAATATAGCACATTTTATTTGTGTTCATCTCAAACAAGCAATATTGCCACTTGGATGTAAAAGACTACTATTTGGGACCATGTCTATAGAGAACTATGCTGCGAGATATCTGTTCACATTACGTTTAAACTTCTGCCTGTTAGTACAGCTAGGAAAGCAAGAAACAGCGAAGGTATTCCAAAATCTAGCAATCCGAGGAAAGAAAGTAGGTTTTCCGACATCTTGGCACCTCTACAATAAAAGGGCGGGATTTTGCTGAGAGTTAGGTTTGTCAGGTATTTACATTGAGGGGACACAAGTACAATGAGTTCATCATAAAAGTACTTATGAAACAGGCACAAGGATGTAACATTCTGGCGATGGGACAGAGATTAGAGTTTGGTTGATAGTGCAGAACCTATTAGATTTGAAACTCGTTTTTTTTAACCCTGTCTAAGAGGGGGAGAATGTACAGCACAATCACGTTGATACACTGGTTCTCACCAGACCACCGAAGTTAAGCAACTTTGAGCCTGGCCAGTACCAGATTGGTGACCATTTGGGAAGGCTAGGCGCTGTATGTACCTTCTGGGAAGGTTGGGCATGGGGCCAACACCCTCACCCTGTAAAAAGAACTCCTCGCTACAAAAACATCTACAAAAAGTTGTAGATGGCCTATGCCCCTCCAAGGGCTCAAGGACTATGGAAGAGGGGGAGACAAGCGCCAGATGCTTCAGTCCAGATGTAGCGATAATACTCAAAGCATGGGCAAATGGTAGTTTTGTAAAGATACAGAATACTTTCAGGTGTGAATAATTTTCTAGTAGAATAGAGGGAGTCCACCTGTTTTGTAGCAGCATTGACAATGTTCTCAATGTATTTGTTTCAATTCATGTTATCTGTGAATGTTAAGTCAAGGATAATGGGCTCTCATGTATAGTGTTGTTAGTTCTATTTTCAGATATTTTTATATTGTGGATAAAAGCTGAGCATTTTTTTTTTTTTTTTTTTTTTTGATAAAAACAATTTTTCCGGTTCCAATTGTCAATAAACTTCTGAGTGGACTTAGTTGGTTTTCAACAAATTCCATCTAATTATAGATTTTAAATACTACCTCTACACATACACACAGTGTGGCCAGGCAAACAAGTTGTCGAGTATTCCCTTCTCCTCACTAAGAAAACAAACAAATAACCGAGAGTAGGAGGTTTCCTCAATTTTTCCAGAGCAATGTTGGGACACGAATCTTGCTAGTATTATATAAAATACCAGCAGGTATATCCAACATTGCCAGGGTGTAAAATACACTGTTTACATTTATGCCGGTTTTTGTTTAGTACTTTTAGTTTGCACATTAAGAGTTTTCACACAAGTCAGTATCAATGTAATATGACACTTCTTCATGAACAATTTTTACTGCTGCGAAAGTGGTATTTGTTTTTTAGTTTTTCTGATTTAGAATTGTCCCCTTCATAAGGGCAACACCCAAACTTTATATACATATAAGTATATCCACCCATGTAATACTGGTTTGTGAAAATCAGTAATGCAACTATCAACTTTCCCCATCTGTTCAGTTTGTGACACCGCACCCCCACCACCAATTGAATGAAAATAGAATTTGCATAACTGAGAGGGCAGGGTCTAAGAAGTGTGTTAATTTTTGTCTCCTCTCTTTCCCGAGCATGTTAAAATGATAAAAATTTCTTAAAAATTTCCAAAGCATAATCTTGTGTAATTTAACTAGGGTTTGTATTTTAATAGCAATACATTCCCAACATTGTCTTATAGAGTTTTTAATTACAATTTTTTTTTTTCAAAATTATTTTTGTTTTAAACTAAAAGAACTAACTCGGTGTTGACAAATACAGTTACATTTTATTATTGTTTTTTTTTTCTTCTTTTTAAGATGGCGTCCATATAAAAATAAATCCTGTCAAAGTAGTTTTTGGAAAGAATTAAAAAACAAAACAAAAACAAAACAAAAAAAAACAGAAGAGATTGACTTTACTTTATATAGTAAAGATATGAATTTTAACTTTTTTTTTAGTAAAGTGATTTCATGTTCTTCCTTTTATTTTTATTTACAAAAAGATTACTATTTTTTAAATAATTTTTTTAATATTTTTTTTTCATTTCGTTCCTTCATCTTAAGATGGTATTTGTATGAAAAGAATTCAGAACCAGGCAAAATATTTTCTAGAAGAAATAGAATCAAATTACCTTGTTCTTGTTCTTAATAACATGTTGCAACAATCTGTCAAAAGAACTAACGAACCGGAATTTGTAGGGGCAAAAAAAAAGTTATCTATGACAAAAAAGAAATCAAAAGAAACTAACTTATATTTATTAGATAACATGAGTTAGTCTGTTAGTAGGGTGTTGTGTAAGTTGGTTGGTTCCAACATTACACTGATTATGTTCTTTTCAAATTCATAATGAATACTAATCAAACATTTCACCTGTCTTGACAGATGTGATATGCTTAAATTTTGTTGTAGACTGTTTTGGACTCGGATAAAGATGACAGCATGCGAATGAGACCATAACCATGAAACATTATCACCTACAAAACAAATGATTCATCAAAAGAAAGAATAAAGCAATTGAACACTAAATAATATCCTGTCCGGTGGCCAAAGCTGCTGATCATGACAGGGGTGGCTGTATCGTCGTAGGCACAGAAACAGTTAGCCTTTTTAGCTGATAAAGACAGGATATAACATGTACAGTTGCATGTTGGATGAAGAATAACAGCAATTGCTTGTTATGTTTACTCATATAAAACAGTTATGAAGTTATAGGGAAAAAGTTTTTACTGTTTTACATTTTAAATTGCAATGTAAATGTAAAAGTACAAATTGAATAATCGCATAGAATGATTCGTTTAGAAAAGAGAAGTTTGACCATTGAAAACCCAGTAAAAAAAAATTGTATGCTGTACATATGTGAAAGGCAGTTGTATGTTTAGTGGGTTGCATAGTTGCAATGCATCCAAATAAGAAACTTGCTGCAAGTGAGTAATATTTAACTAAGAGTAGCGAAACCAAGACATGGAGATTATGTTCGATTGGGGGTGTACCACCCAGAATTTGATTTATTCAATTGAAAAACAAAATAAAATAAGTAATGGTTCTACAGATATGAGATCTCCTGCTGTGATTATGTCCTACTTGAGTTTTTCCAATAAAAAATTGGCAACTGATTATCTCAAGTGGGCTTCTTTTTTTTTTAATGATCCCAGAAAATCATATATATGTGTGTTTCAGCAGCTGGGTAATAGGAGGTCGGTTTGTTTTTCTGTGGTATAACAGTTGATTTTTGGTGGCTCTCAGAAACTGGATTTGTGTTTTGATTTGGTTAGGCTAAGAATTCTTATTTGCAAGTCTGTTGCTGAGTAGATGAAAAGTACAGGGTCAGTCACGGGTTTTTTTTTTTAGAACGCTCTTTGCTCCCTTTGAGTAAGGGATAGGGGGTGAGGAAGATAGTGTTTATGTACATTATAACATTTTTGTTGAAATATTTGCAGTTTTGTTTTCCTTAAAAACATCCGTTTCCCGTGACTCACCCGGTATCATTGTAACATCCAAAGAAAAGTCTTCTATTGAAATGTTGAATATGATCTATTAAGGTTAAAAGCTGAAATAAATAAAAAAGTAAATAAAAAGTTTGCTTCACAAAGTTCACATATTGTTTGAATCCCTTCCATAAGGATTCATTCCAGTCCAGGCTTGTTAAATGGGAGAAGGAATTTTAATGCCGTGAAACCATAGTTCTTACTAATTCACTCAACAATATTTCAGAGGTCTGCTCAATATGTGTACTTGTCATATCAACGTTTCGACCAGCATATAAGTTTGGTGGGGTACCACTCTGTCAACATCATGGTTTACATATGCAGTGGAGTAATACTGGAAGGAAGAGGTAAACCAGTATCAAAGACAGCACTGATGAAGGAACCGTTGATTGTTTTAAACTGACGTTATGATTTTATTTGAGAGAATTCTTTTGTTACAACGCTGACTGAGATCACATTGACACTGCAACTGGTGTTGAAATTTAGCAACAACTTTGGATTAGCATAACGAGTGGACGATCACGGCCTGTGTATTGAATGCACACACTTGGCTTCATAAGCAATGGCCGCCAGACATTAAACTTAAAAGCTGCAGCATTATAATAGATGAAAATGAAGTATAAGTCAGAAAAAAGAAAATGTGGACGAAAACCTATTAAAGAGGGAGGCATTCCAACGGTAGAATTGAAATTAATAACTTTTCTTTTTCATGCTCATTCATATGATAACATAAGATGGTTTTCTACAAAAAAAAAAAAAAAAAAAAAAAAATATTGACCATTTGAACTCTTGGAGTTTTCGGTTGACTTCCAGGTACTCTACTTATAACCGCACCCATAATTACCAACATTTAAACTCCCATGAGAGCATGTATATTTCGGATACATACATCATTAAATTTCTTTCAACTACATTCAAAACTGTAGAAATCTATGGAATGCATCCTAGTAGATATAATGATTTAACATTTCCAGTGCTTTGTATACTATGATGCAGTGCCATAATTTGCGACTTGGGCCAACCTCAAATTTATGATATGGGGGGGGGGGTCGCCAGAAGAGACCTACTCGTAAACAAAATGTTGCTTTTATTTTAACACAAAAATCAGAATTAAATTTTCAACATTTATTTAATGTTAGCATGGCTATCCGGCATTGCCTCAAAGGCATAGACAACAAAATAGTTTTAATGTGTGTGTTTAACATCTGCCTTTGGACCCTTTTCTAGTCAATAAGGATTTCTTTTCCTCTGATTAAATGCGAAATAGATACTATACTTTGAATTATTTGTTTGCAGAAACGATAAAAAATTTACATTTTACATATTTTAAAAACAAATTAGGCACAAGGCCATATGAAAGTGTTCATTGCTCATATTTCATCACAAAATAAATACTTAGTTTTGGGATTAAGTTATGTTTGAAAAAGATGCATTACAATTCTGAGTAACCACAATTGATAAATAACTGAATAAATCAATCATCTTTCACCGAACGATCTATACATTTCTCTCACTGTATTGATTCAACCACTCTAATAGATTGAAATGTCTCTATGAGCATTTAGAGAAAGACTCTCGTTTCAGCCAATTTACATAGTGTGTCTGTACGTAGACACTATAAACACAAATGTAAATTAGATAGCAAAATAAGAGGATAGCAGTAAAGAGATTTATTACTTTTAATTGTTTATGAATTTTCAAATGGGATCAAAGTAGAACGGGTAGTGGAAGTAGTTGTGACTTAATGGGTCAGTCTAGTATGTTACAAGTGATTCTTGTATAAGCTTTGACGACGTTTGAAGTACTACCAAAAGTATTTCTTTTAAGAGTATTTCAACAGATTTGGGTGTACTCTGATCAGGAGATTTTATTGTGATATGAGTTAAGAGTGTTTTGGGAGAGCAACTTTATTTTATGTTTTTATTTTTTTGCATTGGAATTTTTAAAATTTACAGTTGTGTTTTATAAACGAATAAGTTTACAGATGTTAGATATGAATTTTTGTTAAAAATTTTTTTTTTCCTTTTATTGCTTCAATGGGATTGTAGAACAAGAAAACCTGATTTGGGCTGTGTGTAAAAAAATTACTTTTGTATGAATGTTTACAAGTAATTTGCATTTCACTTTCGTTTGGTATTTGTTTTTGCCATTAATTAACTAAGCAATTTATTTGTTAATTATTTTAGATTTTTTTATTTGCTAAATTTAGAAAGTGAGTATTCTATACACACTGTCACACAATTTGCAAAATATTCTGTTACGATATGTATATATTATCTTTCCTTTTTCTTAAGAGAAACAAAAACAAGCGTTTATAATTTCACTATTTTGGTTTAGTTCCAAAAACTATTTTTTTTTTTTTGGTCCTATTCGCATTCTAATGCATTTTTTTTTTTACATACGTTGTTTTTTTTGTTTTTGTTTTTTGTTCGACGCTCAAAATAGCTTGACTCATGAAAAGACATGCATATTTATATGCGAAATTCTGTGGATATTTACACATTCATGAAAATACCAATCATCTTGAATCACTGAAAGTTTGCTTATCTGAAATGGTTTAAATTGTTTTAATAAACAACTTCGTTTTTAATTTTATTGTTTTATTTTTATGTAAGTTATAATTGTATAATAACTAAGGGCAGATGTTCGAAATATTTTGACAAATACTATTATTCTACTATGAAACAAAAAGATTGTTTTTCACTGGTGTGTATATATATCTATTATTTTCTGTAGAGATTGTACCCGTAAAAATGTGATATTCATCAGAAACATATGTAATATGTAATCCCTGTCTGAAGTTCCCAGGCATTTATTTATCAATAGATTCTTCTTTGGCCTTTTTTCTAGGAACAAAGAGTAGTATCTGTTCTGATGCTCCACTTAGTCTATTCTGTGTTAAGTCAATTAGGTAGAAATCTTTCTCAACTCAAGCAATGTTTTTTTTGTTTTTTTTTTAAATTTTTGTTCCAACCCAGTTCTTTTCCTTTTGGAGAGTTTCCCACATTAAGAACCGACCTTGTGTCAAAATTTGCTATTGTGGGGAGGGCAAGTAAGCAGAAACCATTAAATCCAAATTATATTAGGCAAACAAAAGGTACTTATGCAGAATATAGACCATGTTAATATAATAACGTTACGATTTAAAAACCCATTCTTAGCATGGAGAGGGTGGAGGCATAATTAATTATTCTATACTTTTACCTAACACTTTATCGAACAGAAGAGACTGTAAAAAATTAACATGTCCGAAAAAAAAAAAAAAAAAGGAACTCACATTTTACCCATTCTGAACATGGGAAATATTGGGGCATAATTACCCAATATATACTTTCATCTAACAATTTAATGAACACAGCTACTGTTAAAAATTAAGTTAACTCCCCCCCCCCCAGGGAGAAATGTTGACAACCCCTCCACAAAAAAAAAAAAAAAAAAAAAAGAAAAATCAAAATTTACTTTCTTTCAATAGCCTTAAAGATATGGGCAAAGAAAGAATTTCCAAAAATAATAAATATTTAAGATTTTACAGTGAGGGATCACTTTCCTATATAAATTTAACATAAAAGGCGCATTCACTTCATGGCCAGTTAGCGTTCAAAAGAAGTATTTTTTGTTCTGTTTCATATAAAACAAGCCTTCTCTCATTCATATGTATCATGCTGTAACGTCATGATTTAGAAAGTCATTCTTAAAATGGGCAGGGGAGGTGTCTTTGCCAAATAATTTGTACTCTGCCCTAACAATTTATGAAACAAAAGGAGCAAAAAAGGCCCCCCCCTCTCTAAAAAACAACAACACATATATAACAAATAAATGTTACCAAAAGCAAGATAAGTTATGTAAAAAATATTTCGTGTAACCCTAACTCCTAATAAATAAACATGTTCCTTATGAGAGTTCTTCCTAGCGTGTTTTTCTGTTTTCATGTTTCTAACAATGTAATAAGCATGTATAAAATTAAGTTGACTTGAAAATCTTATCAAGGAAAGAAAGTAACACGTTCAGTTATCTGTATAAACACAGTACTTTCATCTAACAATTCAGTTAACACAAATACCATAAAAAATTTAACTTTAAAATTTTATTCTCCAAAAAATAGCACATGGCAGATTCTTATTTCATATTTTAATCTTGTCTTCTATATAATAAAATGACTGCAGAAATTCCCCTCTGGACCAAAGTATTGTAGGTTTGCAGTATCAGATGCCACATACAAATTCAATACATCTAGGCTATTTGCAACTATCTTATGTAGCTTTCAAACACCATTTTATACACATTCAGCCATGATATTAAAATGCTACATTGCATCCTACGAGCAACACCATCGCAATCGCAACATCTTTAGAGCAAGAAGACTCTATTTTTCTCTCTAAATATTTAGTTCTACCACTACTCCTTGTTGTAGCTGGAAAAATTCTACACTTTCCACAGATTCTGTGCTTTCATTGCCCATAACTGGCTAAAGAATACATAGACTTAACATAATCTTCATACTTTTTGATTCATAAATAATAATGACTCCCTTGTCAAACTTTGTCCATTCTGATTGGCTGCACTCTGATAATTCTCATATTTTGGAATCCAATTTTATGCTTCATAAATGAACGGTTACTAAAATTACAATATGGCATCACTAAGAGACACTGTTACTTTGCACAGCGTTGTTAGTTTCATGCTTAGGTTATTACATCTAGTGTGTGTTTCACTTCACAATTCGCTCAGCGTTCGCTATAAACATAAACAAGTCTCAAAATATTGTATATCCACAAGTATTGAGAACATAAACAAAAAAAATGCATTGCTAATGGTTTTTATTATGCATGCATTTGTTTGTGTGCATGTTTTAAAAAAAAAAACAACAACTTTTGTTGTTAAAACAATTGCAAAAACAAAAAAAAAAAAAAAAAAAAAAGTGTTGCATCCCTGTGCATTTTTGACAAGTATTTTAATTGAATGTATTTTGACGAGCTGATAACACTGGTGACCCTCAACATACATACTCCCGATTAATCTGACAAGCAGCAAAATCTCATCCCTTCACTGTTGAGGTTCCTATCAATGTATAAGCTTACTCAACTGTTTTTATAGACGCGTCACAAGTTTTTAATTCTAACATTTGTTTTATTCGAAAAAAATAGAACAAACACATTCCTTTTGATTAAAGGCAAACCACATATTTTTTGTTGTAGGTGATATGAGTACAAACATTTTTCCTGTACATACTTCCGATCCCACTGACAAGCAGCAAAATTCCACCCCATTACTGTTGAGGTTCCAAAATGCTGGAAAGCCTTCTATTCTAATAGTTTCTTTCTGCGAACTGCTAAACTTTGGAATCCTCTCCCTGTTTCTTGTTTCTCTGACTATACTGACATGCAGAAGTTTAAATGTAATGTGAATAGACATCTCGCTACTCAATTCCCCACAATCCTCTGTTAAACTTGATTCCAAATTGTATCCCTCTACGTTCAAATGGCAATATACCGTGTTTGGGGTGAAAGTTAAAAAAAAGAAAAAAAAGAAAAGAAAAGTAATTCCATTGCTTCTTGAGGGAACCTGACAGTTAATCTGTTTTAGACTTGAGGCCATGTGGAATTTCACAAGACTCAGAAAAAAAAAAGAAAAGATTATTGGTTAAAGAACCTACCTGTCCATGGCTACATAAATAATGATCTACAATGTTGTTAATTGTTTGGCTTGTCTGTTTTATGGCATACTGACCCTTTTGTGAATTAATTCTGAAACACAGCATCTATTATTTAAGATTATTCAAACTACTGTTCTCGTCTTGGTTGTTATTTTCACAATGTTTCAGCCGACATGATCTCTGATATTCTTCAGGTGTTTTTTTTTTTTTCAAACTTGTGGATTAAATGTATTTAGTTCAAAATTTGAAATATGATTCCAAGATTAATATAAAGATGAGAATTGTAGTTAAAATAAAACAAATTAACTTAATTTTCATCTAAAATATTCTGAAACAACGATTGCAAACAATTTATTAAAAGCATGACAAATCAATGAAAATGTTATTTTCAGCTTATACATGGCAAATCGACTGATGAGCAGATTCCTTTATAGAAAGTGCTCATCCAATCTGGTCATTTAACAATGAAAATGATAATTCAAAACTTGTGTGTACAGACGAAAGAAAATACTTTTTTTTAATAAATTCAAAATTCTTGAGGCACTTTAACACCAAATTTAGAACTTATCACAATCGACACATTAATTTTTATAAAAGATTTTTACAATGTTTTTAAAATGTCAAGATTTATAGGAAAATAAAAGTTTAGTGTGACCAACAAAAAACAAAAACAAAACAAAAACAACTCCTGTTTATGTGAAGTCTCATTTAAAAACAGGAATTTATAATAAAGAATTAAAAAGAAGAAAAAAAATAAACCGCTTCTATAATTTTAATAAAAACTCACTTTTATGACCTTAAAAATAAACTGGTATGAGAATGTTTATTGGAAATATGACTCACAGGATTAAGGTTTTTTTTTTTTTTTTTTTCTAGAAAACTCTTCAAAATGAGCAATGACTGGTTTTTAAGTGCACTTGGCATTTTTATACAATTTTTAATTAATTAAATGAAATTATAGCGTTCAATAACCTTGTGTAATATAAAACCTCTGCTGAAAATATAGCTAAATATTAATAGAACAAAAAAAGAACATAATTAAAGTTCATTCCTTTTGCAACAAAATGCCTGCAAAGGACTTTATTGCTTGACATATAGAAAACTTTATAGAAAAAAATAAAATAAAGGAACCAGATGAGCCGTGAAGTCAGTTACCCAAATGACTGATGTTGGGTTCAAAACTTAAAACGACTTGAGCTTGAGTTTGAAATTGTCCGTGGATTCTGTATTTTCCCACATATGAATCAATGTTATCTCTGTGACTGGAATTGATGTGGAATAAATGCTAACTATGAATAACAGATTTTTTTTTTGGGGGGGGGGTATTTATTAATTGCACGAACTGGATCGCTGCTTCATGTATCAAAAGGAGTCTTTTCTTTTAGGGAGGTTATCGGACACGTGTACACAGTGTGATTATATAGGGAATGAAACAACTAGTGAAGGACATTGAAATAAATGGATGAGAATGATGTGACTTGTGTGTGATGCGAGTCAAGATTAGTTCTGATGATCTCAGAGGAAGATTAAAGCTGGGCAGTATAGAGATGTGTACAGAACAAGAGACTTTGATGGTATTGCCATATTGAAAGAATGGATGAGAGTTCTAGGATTAGTAGATGTACAACAGTTGAACTAGCAGGTTCAGGGCACAGGGAAAATCAAGGAAACCATTATAGAACATTATAAAAAATGACCATAGATAGGTTACTATGGAAGTCATAGTGGAATGTGGACAAAAATGGATGGTAACAATCAATGCTGCCAAGACTAAGCTTCTTTCCTTTGATAATTACAAGAAACCTTCCCAACCGCCAATAGCTATGGCTAATGATACATTACTTGAAAGTACTTTGTTCAAACTCCTCGGCATAACATTCACAGGGAACATGAGTTGGAATAGATACATTGAGGGCATTGCTGCAGCTGGTTGCTGTGAGGAAGGTGGGTTCTCTCTACCCTGCTAGAAAGCTACTTACACCTGAAAGTATCCATTACCTCTACAAGGTCGCCATTCACCCATGTAGGGAGTATTGTTGTCACATTTGGGCTGGTGCACTGCTACTAGTCTCTCACTCCTGGACAGGGTTCAAAAGAGGCGCCAACCTAATAGGTTTCGAACTGTCATCTAGGCTTCAGCCTCTGTCCCATCGATGAAATGTTGCATCCCTCTGCCTGTTTTACAAGTATTTTAATGGTAAATGCTCTGACGAACTACAAGCCCTTGTACACCCTTGATGTAAATACCCCCCGACAAACCCGACAAGCAACAAAATCCCACCCCTACACAGTAGAGATCCCCAGATTCCAGAAAGCCTTCTACTCTAATAGTTTCTTCCCCAGAACTTTTAGATTTTGGGATTCCCTTCCGGATTCCTGCTTCCCCGACTGTACTGACATGCAGAAGTTCAAGTGTAATATAAAAGGACATCCTACATAGTATCCTTGCAAATTATGTCCCAGATAGTAATCCCCTACATCAAAGTGGCACTGTATCTTGTTTGGGGTGAAATGCAATAAAAAAAAGGGTGAAAAAAGTCAATTTCTTAAAGCCGTACAATGTATGCCAACATTTAAGGTGAACATTAAACCAAATATAATGATGATATGATGCAGTAGTAATACTGATGTGGCAACTGCACAAGTCCACACCTCTCTAGCTAAAGGTCTGAGTGGCTTAACCAATCACTATTCAGTATTTCTCCTTTTCTTCTTATCCTTCAACATGCACACATACACTTGATAAACTTTGCTTTTATTTTAGGGTTTTATTCAGTTTACTTTTTGAGTATGAAACTAGTTTGTAATAAGTAGAAATACAAAATTCACTAACATCAGTATCTTCGAAATTGAACATGATGATCATCAATATGTGACACCTTCTGACACACTCACCTACTCTTTTTCTTCTTTTTTTTCTTTTTTCTTTTTTTTTTTCCTTTCTATATATTAATGCTCTTTGCATGTCCGGGCATCTGAATTCAAATACGTGTCCTACATAATTAACTTTGAAATCTAGTAAGAACGAGTTCATCTTTCTCTGCGGTTTCTTTCTCACAGAAAAAACTGTGCTAGTCTTTCTCTACTCTATTGTTAGCACTATGCAACATATTCGACTGAGCGTCAAACTCTGGTTCTTCATGGTAAGATATTCACAACAACAACTCTTAGTTTTTATCAAAATTGCAAAGAACTTTCCTTTCTTCCATGTGTCTAACATCAAATGTAATTTCTATCAACATAGTTTCTTTCCAAGTGCTTTCCATCTGTAGAATACATTACCATGGATATTCTTCCCTGCACACTACAACATGGTCATCTTCAAATCCAATGTCAACAAATGCTTGTCATAAACTGTCCTCAATACATAATCAAATTTTGTTCATTCCATTTATCATTTTGAATCCTCTCAATATTTTTCATTGGACTGACAATTTATTGCATTAAGTCTTATCCTCGAGTGACTTTTAGCTTTGATAAGTAATGATTCATTAGAAAAAATGCTTATTTTTCAAATTTGTTTTTATTCACTGTGAAGAATGCAAGTTTAATCCAGACAGGCAATACACAACTAGATATCATTCCTATCCCTGTAACGATAAATTATTATTCGTACGACAGTAGAGATAAATCAAACTTTTATTCTGATTGTTTGTGTCTTCGTTATGAGTTAACTTAGATTTATAATGGGTTCATTATTTACCTGCCTCTCTATGAAGGAGTGGATGTTCCACAAAGTTGATCTTAAATAGCAACTTGTGTTCGATTAAATGCTTACAAAGAATTAATTACAATACTTATTTTTGTTGACATCTGTCTTAAGAGACAATGGAGTTTTGCATCTCAATCAGTTTGATGTCAAATTGTAGCACCTGCTGTGACTGCAGACATATCCTGGATCAACAGTCTCGATTAAAGTTACCACAAATGTAGATGGTGTCTGGTTCTGAGAATTCTGTTGCAGCCCTTTGCCGTTTGTACCCCCCACCCCCATTACTAATATGCTTTCATCTCTCCTCTGGGAGCATGCTTCCATAGCACTTCTCCAGTGGCTACGGTCTTTAGACATGGGCTTAAACCACCTGCCCTTATGTCTTGCAGCAACTTGGCATAAGTGCTTCAAATCTGGGCTATATTTAGTTAAAGGGGACAAAAAGGCGTCGAAGCCGATCACAAAAATTCAGATACTTCTGATTTTTGTGAAATCTGAACAATAAGTATTAGACATTAATATTTTCAAAATTTAAGTTTCTTTGTAATATTTTAAAGGGATTTTAGTCGGGGAACACATATGGGCACAGCATCCCATTTGAAAATTCAAGTATTTAAGATTTGCATTAAATTTGATCCATAATCATTAGACACCAATCGAGCAAGGTTCCCGAAATTTCAATTTCTCTCTTAAGAACCCTTAAGCCATAAATTTCAGATATTTTATAGAATCCAAATCCTGTAAAGCTTTTTTTTTTTTTTCAAAATTAGACGTAAGGTTGAATATCATTATATCCTTATTTTTAATCTTTATAAGTGGGCATAAAACTGTTCTATTCTGAGAATTAATTTTATCCATCCTGTATAAATATTCTAGTATGTGTGCGCATATATATATATATACTTCATTTACTCACATAAAATTAATATACGAAAGTATAAATTTGTGTAAACTTTAAGTATTTACTTCAAAAGTGCTCAATACGTAGGTAGAGCTAGTTAGTAAGTTATAAAATATATATGGCGATTAAGCTACACTGAATATTCCACGTTTGATCCACTCTAGGACTCTTCAGGTTTATGCGCATAAGCCTGAAGAGTCCTAGAGTGGATGAAACGCGGAATATTCAGTGTAGCTTAATCGCCATATATATTTTATAAGTTACTATATATATATATATATATATATATATATATATGCATGCAATGGATCATCCGACAAGCTAATGTTTCTTGTTCATACTGGTTGCATTATAAGCTTACATTTCATTCTGCTGCAACAGGTATCAGCGGCTTTTCAGGTGTGTTCTATGTAATTGCGCACACTTTATTGACTTTTTCTCATCACTTTGATGATGATGATGTAACTGAAAGTATTTATTGATTCTGTTGTGGATTGACTGCAGACATCTGAATGTGAGACTTGAATGAGTTTGCCTGTTACCTGCTAAAAATACTATACTGCTCGCCTTTTTTTCTATAGATATGTGTTTTTTTTTTTGTTTTGTTTTTTTACAATCGTTTGCTTATTTATGTCAAGGTAAAAACAAAACAAAAAAAGCAAGTTCTAAAACATTGTTTATTGTGTTGCTAATGTTTGGTGAATATAATAATTGATAATTTATATTTCAGAATTTCTAAGATGAGGATCGATAATTTGTATTTGGATTATTAGTCTCATCTTGGTTGTTATATTTACAGTGTTTCAGCAGATGCAACTTACAAACTTCTTCAGGAGCATCTTTTCAAACGCTGGAACCTGTATAGAATTTCGACTTGGACTTATGGTGCCATGGTTAAAGGTGTACATTAACAATTTATTGTAAGTCTACTGAAGGTTGAAAGTTCAATCTTTATTACAGCCGATAATAATGATGAACACTTATGTGATTATGATTGGTGGAATGAGAACAATCTACTCTTGTGGATTAAATAAAGGGTCTAATTTGAAATTTTGTATATGTTCTGGAGTTTGAAAAGATGCACCTGAAGAAAGTCGGAGATTACATCAGTCAAAACGTGAAAATATTCAAAATGAGAATAACTTGGCAGCTATTCCCTATTCAAACAACTTTTTAATCAGATTGTTTTTTCAGATTGCTTATTCGTATTGTTTTTTCAGATTGCTTATTCGTATTGTTTTTTCAGATTGCTTATTCGTATTGTTTATTTAGATTGCTTATTCAGGTTGCTCATTAATGTGGTCTATTTAGATTGTTTATTAATTTGCTTTTTCAGATTATCTATTTAGATTGCTTATTCAGATTGCTCATTCAGATTGTCTATTTAGATTGTTGGTACTCTTGCATAATTTGACCCGAATTCTCGTGAATTCCCGTCAAGCATGGATCGAGCGAAATCGGCAATTATCGGTGTCAGCCAAGCACGTCGTAACAGACACAGACTAATGAAAAAAACAAAAACAAAAAAAAAAAAAACGTACCTTGAAAAATGAAAATGTTTATTTCATCTTAGTATTTAATTTAATTTTTTTCTCTCTCCAAGAAAAGATTTTTTTAACCGTATAATTGTTAGGTGTAAGTACAAGTTTTTTTTTTTTTTTTTTTTTTTTTTTTCTTAATTGTAACCACATTTTTTTTTCTTGTTTTTTTTTTTATTTTCAAGACTTGTTGTTCAGTCAAGTTCTTTTGGTGGCACTGTCCATTTGTGCATTTCCAGGAGAAACCATCCTTTACACACGATCTTTTTTTAAGTAAACATTTGTGTTTATAATTGTTGCACCTCATTTTTTGGGGCAGCAATTTCTTCTCCTGACAATGATTGTCTGCATCGATGTTTTCATTTCTTTTTCTAACATGTATAGATTTATTTTATTGCCCCTGTCATTTTTCTGTTTGGCAATTTTGAAAATATATTTGTTTGTCAGCTTTTCTTTTCTTTTTCTTTTTTATTTGTTGGTTTAGTCGCTTTCTTCCAATTCGAATGTCATCTGCTTCCATTTAGATAGCGCTTTTTCGTTGGCTAATCAAACTCCCAAAAATTCAATTAAAAATAAATGAATAATAAATAAGTAACTAATCAGATAATAAAAGTCACCCCCCCTCCTTAATATCACCTTAAAAATTACTAAAAACATAACAGAAAAAAAAATTAAATAAATAAAATAAAAAGTCGAGTTAGCGTTTTAACATTTGAACAACGCTCGGCTGACACCGATAATTGCCCGGTCTCGCCCGATCCATGCTTGACGGGAATTCACGAGAATTCGGGTCAAATTATGCAAGAGTACCAGATTGTTTGTTCATATTGCTTATTCAGATTGTTTGTTCATATTGTTTATTCAGATTGTTCATTCATATTGCTTATTCAGATTGTCTATTTAGATTGCTCATTCAAATTGCCTATTTAGATTGCTTATTTAGATTGTTTATTCAGATTGTTTATTTAGATTGTTTATTCAAATTGTCAAATCTAGAATATTTGAGATGACTTTATTATTAGAACATGACTTTGTTATTACTAAAAACGTCTTAAAGCTTCACTTGTAGCTAAATGAGTTATTTTTCAAATTTACAAATATGATTTTGAACTTAAAAATTAAAAAAAAAAAAATTATTCACATTAACGTTAAGGTGGGCTACTGGTCGAGCATATATGATGTTCAAAAAAAAATAATGAAGTCAGACTATTATTGAAAACTCCAAGCACTCTCAAGACACATTAATGAAACATTAAATCGAATATCATTTATGAAAGGATTAGTATTCCTTTTGAGGTTGCCTATCTTTGCATGAAGTTAATTTAATTAAAAAATTTCCTTTTTGAGAGCATTTGAATCAACTACGAAACCTTAAAATCTTCATTTTCGTTTTTAAAGAGTAATTACTAAAGATTAACTCAACTACAAGATTAGAAAAAAATTTTTTTTTTTCGTACATACTAGAATTCTGTTGTGTAAATGGTTTTAATTTACAGCAGAAATTAATTTCTTGGTTCAAAATTAAATTAAAGACCTCTAAACTAATTTGCAGTTTCTAAGTAAACACTGTTGGACTTTTTTTTCATACACTAGAAAAGATGTGATCCATTAGGTCAACTTTGAGCTCCGGTTAAATTTTTTTCTCAAGCATAACAAATAATAACAATAACAACAGCAGCAGCAGCAGCAGCAATAATAATAATAATAATAGTAATAATAATAATAATAATAATAATAAACTATATAAAAAGCTTTGAGGAAAGAAACATTGATTAATTTAGCTTTAGTAATAATAAAATTATTTATAAATTATTTTTAGATAGCTCATTGTTTAATCTATTCATCTTTTCAATTTTTCTTTCTCTTCCACTCTCTCGAGACTGTTTTAATTTTGTCATTTTATATTTTATATTTAACTGGCTTTGTGCACTCACTCTTTCCTGATTCAAATAATCTAATCAGAGCTCAGTGGGTGATCCAACTGGTCACTTTTTTTTTTTTTATTTAAAAAAATGTTTTTTGAATTTTTACATATTTTAGTTGAATAAATATTTTTATTAAAAAAAATAAATGACAATATTTTGAAAATATACTTGTGCCTGCAGCAGGGTGTCAAGGAAATGGAAATTGGGACTGAATTTAAGATGGTCCTACTAAGAGGCATAATACTTTGATCTCTGTAATTGCAACAGATGAACGGTCATCGTATGTGATCTGTTGACCGTAGCAGAGATATAATGGATATAATCGACCAACTTAGCTAGAGATTTTCCTGTCATAATTAGCAACAGTAGCTGAGGATTATTCATGTTATATTTGGGTATATATGACTAGGCCAGATAAGGTGTAGCTAGGGTTATAATTGCTGCCTACACGTCATATGGTTCTATTGAGAAAAGACTATTAAATTCTTCTTCGATATTAGAACAAAAATTGAAATATTACATTTCAATCAAAACCAATGGTATCTATTTAATTTTCATGGCGACAGTAGTAAAATATCCAAAAATTATGAAAAACGATAGCATAGAAGATTAATTATTAATAAAAAGTTTTCAAAGTAAATTTCAAGTTTATTTAAATAATAAGCAGAGGAGTTTGCATGATAACATGTAACTATAATCTGTCTTACTCCAATTTCTGAAAACTCTTAGGCCAATTTACGCGTTTAATGCAGTAATATTTAACAAATTGCAACATGATAATTAAGTAGATAACATTGCTTTTAGTTGAAATTGACATAAAATGTAGATACCATTGGGTTTTTAATGAAAATTCAATTTTTCAACTTTACATTTTCGTTTTAATATTGAAGAAGCACCAAATTCTCATCGGGTGGTTTTATTTCAACTAAAGTAAAAACTTTAGGCAAACATAACAATATCAAACACAGAAAATGCATGTGGTGATCAGCCTAAACCTCCCACCTTGAATTGAAGTGAGTCGTTACTGGTGTATAGGGATAAGATGGTGACATTAGAATATTATCAAAGGTTAATTGGTTTGATACCACAACAAATGAGATGCTATGAATGCAAAAGGCGTGACAACAAAGTAATAATCAAATAATACAATTCTTCAAACTTATGTGCATACTCCAAAAACTTTGCAATATGCTGTAGAACAAAATTGCGCTTCTTATCAAAGTCTTAGTCCAATCTTTCAGCTGCCATGAGCAAAATACCATTATCAACTCTTACTTAGTAAACCAGTATCTTTACTGGTTGTTCTTTTGGTTTTTCTTGATGAAATCTTTTATGATTTCTTTACATGGCTGGTTAGCTTGGTAGTCTGTCAGTGAAATCTGTAGAAAATTTCATTTTTTAATAAATGAGTGTTGGTTGAGGAAATTATTTGTAAATATGAATCTCAATCGTTGGTTTGTGTATGTGTGTATGTACGTATGTATTTTATATATCTCACTAAAACTTTCGACACATGCAACTAACACTGACAAAATTGGTATCGTTTGAAAGCTCAGTCTCTTACCCGACAAATATCCAAAAATTGGCTGAAAACATTCTTTCTTTCACCGTCAACGGGGTCATTTTTTACAAGGAGGGATCACTTTTTTTGTTGACATTTTTGCAAAG